>NC_056624.2:227523527-227873527 GCF_002870075.4 Lactuca sativa
GTATTGATCTGTTAGAACTGAGCCTTGCTATATAGGTGTTATTATGTGGTAGTGATTGGTAGATCCGCCTGTGAGTCTGTTGATTGGCTATATGATTATTTGTTTGATGAATATATGTTATATGTTATAACTCAACATAATATGGTTGGATTATACTGCTTTGTGCAGTTAGTCAACAAACGCAGGGCAATCCAACCGAGAGGTTTGGGCTAGGGTAATCCAATCGGGAGGTTGTGGACCCAGTACGTTATATGTAGGGCAATCAACTAGGAGGTTGTGGGTCAGGATAAGCCAACCAGGAGGTTGTGGACCCAACATGCATTATGTATATCTGTTTGGTTGTGCTATGTGGTACTTTGGGCTCACTAAGTTTTGGATTACAATTTCAATTTATTGTTTTCAGGTACTTCAGATGACCGAAGGAAGACGAAGGCATGATGGTGCACATCTTTCAAATTTTTATGTATGTGGATCTTGGGATACTTTAATTATTGATTTTACTTTTGAAACAATGGTTTGTAAACAATTATTATCTTGTGGCTGTTTTGGAATAATGAAAAATTTTACTTAAATTTTTGGTATGTTACACCCACACTCCCCAACCCCTGTCTTCTTCAAGAAAGCCCTAAAGTCCAGATGTCTCATCCGACTAACAAAATTGGTGCCTGCGACACTGATCGTCTTCTTCTCTTATCAACACCTCTGCTTACAAAATACAATCACACATATTCATCATCTACAAAATAAGGGACTAAATGAAATTGATTAAAAAAGTATAATATATTGTTTGATTTTTATGTTTGATTACGGTTTGAATTCAAATTTAATTGAAAACTTTGGTTTTTAGCTTTAAATTTGGTTCAATTCTTAACTTTGATTTCATGTTATTTTGGTATGGTGATGAGCTTTGATTTTAGGTTTGATTTCATGTTATTTTGGTATGGTTTTAAGCTTTAATTTCATGTTTGTTTTGAGCTTTGTTTTTTATTTAATGTATGTGGTGAAAGGTGGTGGTGGTTTTTGGAGGTGGAGGACAGTGTTGATGGTGGTTGTCGGGGGTGAAAGAAGGTGTATGACGGTGAATGTGGTGTTTTTCAAATCTATCAACATAGAGAGAGAGAGATTGTATTTTAATTTTTAATATTTTTAAATCATATAAAATTAAAAAATCATATAAAATAAGTTTTTTCGTGGCAAAAAGACCAAGTTGACATAAAAAACAAACCATAACAACTAAGATTGTAAAAGTTTCAACAATTGTTAGTAGTTTATTTTGGAAAACTATAAGGACCAATCCCATAATTTTATCTTTTTTATAACATTGCTTGACTATAGTGCAGATATCTTAAAGAAACTACTTTAATGAGCATTGGTGGGTCACTTTGAAGGTCCATCCATAACTAGAAAAGGCCCCCCATTGCGGGTCCATACTCCATAACCATTGACATTGATATGCCATTGTATTCTTCAAAATTAACGCTCAACCGGTCACTTACTATCGTATTTTGTTTGTTTATAACTTTTAAGCGTCACAATATACTGTATACTCCAAATTTATTTTCATGTTTCTTATCAATTGTCACTATATATATCCTCAGATTTTTTAAAAGATTATTAGATCATAAAGATCATTTCAATAAATGACAGTTTTATTTTGTTTCGACGTATTGCGTTTTTGCTTTTGCAACATCCCTTTTGGTATTCTCCTCAAGCTTAGTCATGTTTTATTAGTTCCTAGCTTAATTAAAGTTTACTATTTATTGCATAATTAGGGTGTTTGACAAAAATTAAAAAATAGTTTTTTGACTTATTACCGGTTTGATACCGGTATAAATAAAAAAAATGTTTGGATAAAAAAAACAATTATAATTGATTAATTGTTGGTAAGTAACTTACTTCTTACTTATTAAAAAATCATTATTTAACCAAATAAGTATAAATGTTTTTTTAAATAAACTTTGCCAAACACCCGTATTTATCAGATTGGGTTATTCATCAAGAGTTTAATAGGTTAAATAAAATATACACTTGTTCATAGCCGCAAGCGTCTTGGTTCACGCATTTTTCCTCCTATGTTTTCAATAAAAAAATGCCATCTTTTAACAAATATTATTGTTCAGTAAAATCTTTTAATGCTTGTAGCATAGCTATAAGCAACGACTTATCTACTTCATCCATGTTGTTTCTACGATAGAATTTCATTGGATTTAATACCTTTAGACATTTTGGGACCATTATTGACAGTATCACAATGTGGTTTCGTTACTCTATAACATTTATCAAAGTATACGACCTAATCACAATATGTAAACACACACACACACACACACACATATATATATATATATATATATATATATATATATATATATATATATATATATATATATATATATATATATATATATATATATATAAATGTCGGAAGTCAAAGGGATCAACGATAAAATGAAATGTTGTATACTTTTACAATGGACGCACATGCACCAGATTATAATAAAACCCACTTTTGTTCGTTGAATTTTTTTCTATCATGTTTTTTATCGAACAAAAAAACGAATATATCATTGTTCATGATTTTACGTCCTATTTCCATATAAATTTATATTGATATACAAAAAATGACCACATTATTTTTTTGTTTTTTGAAAACTTAAGACCTATTTTTTATCGAAAAAATTTAATAAATATATCAAAATTCATATTTTTTGATACTCTTTAAACATATATTCATATTTATGTAAAAAACGTGGCTTAAAAAATTTAAACGAAAAAAAAGTGGGGTTTTAGGTAAAAATGTGAGTTTTATGATATAATTCGGTGTATGTGCGTCCAATGTACAAGTATACATCCATTTTCTTGGCTGTTGATCGCTTTAAATTTCGACGTTCACGATTGGTTTCTTGGTTCACTGTTAATAATGATTCTCTATTGAACCTCACCACATATATATATATATATATATATATATATATATATATATATATATATATATATATATATATAAGGGAGGGTTAATGCGAAAATACAAATAATTTACGAAAATACGAAAACAAGGAAAACCTATGAGATTGTGCCACCTCAACCTTATATTTTGGAATAGAATCCCTCCAAACTTTCAACTACATGATGATAGTCGATGATACATGAGAAATTTTTCATATTTTCAGAACATTTTTTTCTAACATTTTTATTATGAAAACTTGAATTTAAAAGTGGTTAAGGACGTGAAAAAGAAAACGGTTGTTAAAACTACCTTTAAATTTATATTCTATAACATCCTCTAATGTAAACCTATTATCTTTAAATTATTGCTGATAAATTTACTTTTTAAAGTACATGTGTTCGATTTTTTATAAGATGAAATCCGTTTTCGCGTTTTCGCAACATATTTATGTTTTCGCATGAACCTACTTATATATATATATATATATATATATATATATATATATATATATATATATATATATGAAATAACTTCAAAAATGGTCCCTGTGCTATCTCGAAATCTGAAGTTTAGTCCCTAAGTTTAAAAAACATCACAGAGAGTCCCCATGGTTTCATAACTTTTAACAAAATGTCCTCATTGCTCACTCCGTCAAATTTAGTCCGTTAGTGAAGGGTATTTTCATCATTTCACTACCACAATGACCATTTATAAAGGTTTTTGTTACTTCAAAACAATAATAATGATTATTTAATCTCACTCTCTCACTCTCTCACTCTCTCACTCTCTTTAATCCACTTTACAATGGAGGAATCCTAAAAACAAAGCTGCAACAATGGAAGTAATCGTAGAGTTTGACGGGACGATAACATCACGAGATGCTTTCGTGTTACCAAATCTCACGCATTCAAATCCATCAAACCCCCTGAATCGCTCCATAGATCTCACACCCAGCTCTACCATCTATGGTTCTTAATTAAATCTCCAATTCACAACATCTGGGTCTCTATTTTTTCTGTTCATCGTCTTCCTCATATACACCCACAAATGAAGAAAACCCAAAACCAGAAACTCCAAATTTGTCCACCGAATCATATCCCGAGAACCCAGTCTCGACCTGTAAATAAGCACAACCAGGGATGATCCAGAATTGTGAACCCGAAATCCCACGAGGTAAGCATCGAAACCAATAAGAAATTGAAGTTATAATTTGGCAAATAGTGCATGAAGGTGCCTATGAGAAGGGTGAAGATGGTGGCTAAGAGATCCAAGAAAGTGACCAACGTTGGGAATAGAGTGACCAAAGAAGCATTTGTACATCAACAAGAAACAAATTCGTCAACCCATTCTCCTGATAACGATGATGATGATGATGATGATGATAATGATGATGATGATGATCGTGAACATAATTTCCATTTAGGAAACTTTAGGGAAGTGGAATTTCATGATGGTGATGATGAAATTCTTGTGAGTATGCAGAATGTTATCTGAAAGTGATGATATAATCAATGTTCATGGTCCTCAAATCTCAAATATGTACAATATCAGTTTCTTTCTTTATATACAAAGTTAGCCTGACTCGTGTTTCATCTTTTGCTTATAGTTCTATGTTTCAAAAAAGATGCTTAAATCAATTTTGTGTTGTGTTCTTGTTATGGGAAAACGATACAAATATATTATATTTCACAAAAGACTGGTAGAATCATGTTCTTCATCTGAATTAGTTTTCTTGACCATTGATAGTTTTTCCTGGATTTACTTGATTATGATGGTGGATTTATGTAGAAATTGAAGCTAGATGCAAATGGATTTTTTATCAATATCCATCAGAAATCATAAATGCACAAATGTATTCTTATATGTTGTGTAAGTGATTTACCCCTCAAATGATACTTTTGGGGTACAGGTAGGTGGTGTGGCTATGTATGATGTCAATTATCAACACTTTTGAGGTTTTGTGGGAAAAGTCGATCCCTTTCGTCTTTTACTTTCTATATAACTTTTACTTTCAAAATTAATTGCAGAGAGAGAGAGAGAGAGATTAAATTTTGAATCTAAATGTTTTTAGATCATAACAAATTAAAGATCATAAACAAGTTAAATTATAAGTCTTTTTTAATCATAAATATTTTGAATCATCACATTTTAAATCATATTATTTTCAATATATATATATATATATATATATATATATATATATATATATCTTAAAACTAAAAAAAATACTTCAAAAGCTTATTTTTGAATTTTTTGTTACAAAGTCACTAATATATTGAATAGAAGTATCCGTTAAATTTTTATGATTTTTGGAGAGTTTTGTTTTTCTGGGTTACTTTATAAAATAAAATAAAGAAATATTTTTCTTTAAATTTTTATGATTGTACTTATTTTGTAGAGAATTAAATGTTGAAAACCTTTATTTTTTACAGATTTCTTTTAAAGAAGAAAAAATATGATGATCAAAAAACGAAGTTGGTGTTCATGAACTTACCCAATGCCAAATGGGTCAGTTTCATTTAGAGTTTGGCATTATATACACATTCTTGTGTACATATATTGCTTAAGAAAACGACATGGCCGAACCTTAAAACATACACTTATTTAGGATTGCTCGAGCTTTCCAATTTCAAGTCAAACTTGTCGCAAAATTCTAATACAATGCATATGCTATCGTAGCATTTCTCATCAATAAATTATTATCTCCAGTCTCGTACCAAATTTCACCCTAGCATATGTTATTACATGCTCAACTTTAGTATATTGTGTTAGGGGCTGTTTGTTTGCCTCTTAATTAAAAAATTAAGAGGCAATCTCTTAAAAATTAAGATGTAGGGTGATTGATAGCATCTTATTTTTTGCTTCTTAAATTAAAAAACACCTCTTAATTTCTCAGACATGTGATTGTATCTGAAAAAATAAGAACACACGTGTTTCCTGTTTTGCCCACAATCGCATTCTCTTCTATTTCAGGGCACAACCTCTTTTTTCCCTCCCAACCATCAACGACGCCTCTCCTTTACTCCAATCTGTTGCAGCTCCGATCCCCTCTGTTGCCGCCGTCGTCGGCTTCGCCTGTGGCGCCTTCGTCTTCGTCTTCGTCTTCGGCTCCAGCTGCATCGTCGGCATCTTCTGCAGGTTTGCCCTTGATATTTTAGCCCCACTTTCCTTCTTCTCTTTCAATACACATGACGTGTTGCTCACCCACTCCATCTTCGGTCTGAACCAGTCGGCCGATTCTTTCGCCAGTGCCACCATCACCACCGGAAACAAAGCTCTCCTGGTCCCTCATCGACAACACAACTCTTGGTAAGTTTTTTTCCCCTAAAACTCGATTATTCTGATTCAATCCCAATCCCAACAAGCATTCAAGCACGATGGTGAAAGTAAGCAAATAGATACCGATTAATTTTATCCTTAATTGGTGTCACTCTCTCCATTAAAAAAAAATTGGCTTGATTTATCGATCCTACCCCTTATGTTGTAGCCCATTTTCATCAATGTGATTGTTACTTGTTAGGTTATATTTTAGTTTTGATCTGATGTGGGTTTTAGATTCAAATAAAGTCAAAGTTATGGTTTTTCGATTCAACTAAAGTCAAAGTTACAGCTTGGTGGTCGATTTCCCCTTGGAGATGTTGCCCCTGGTCATGTTTTATGTAGTTGGTTTTGGAGGTGGATTTCATAGTTGTTGCCTGTTGTGTGCTGCTGCAAATTATGTTGATTTTAAACATTTCATACTTGAAATATTCTTCTTAAGGGATTGCATATCATCTCATTTGTCAAAGAAAATGTTGTTGATAGAGTTCTTCAACATAAGTTATGGTGGTGCATATTGGAACTCTGGTTATGATAATGTTGGTGTATGGTGATATAGTTCTTCCAATTATAACATTATGTAGTTATGTGTAGCTCATGTTTGTTATAGTTGTATGTGTTTTCATATGTGTTGGATTTTGTAGGGTGTTTATATTTGAATTTTGTAGGGTGTTTAGATTTTATATGGTGTTTATATTTTTTTTATAATTATTTAAGAAGTTGGTTAAATTATTTTATAAAATAGAATTACTAAATTTAGCAAAAAATAATGCAGAAGGGTAAAATTGTCATTTTCATTATTTAGCACAACAATTCAGAGGTTCCAACCAAACAGTTTGTTAAAAATTCATATCTTAAAAATTCAGATGCTCTTATAAATTCAGACCTCTTAATGTTTCAGATCTTAAAAATTCAGATCCTGCCAAACAGCCCCTTAGTACGATTCATTGTGTAGATTATCTTTTTCATCAAAATAAATCTCCCACTTGCAGTCTTTGGCCTCGTTTGTTTTTCTATAAAAGTACTTTTCCCTTCTGGCGCCTAGACATTTCTCAAGTGCACGTCTTCTTCCGTAAACATAGAAAAAGACAAAAGACATTTAACCATTTCCAAAACAAAAAACATTTTTATCTTTTTCCTTAGTTATGCACATAAGTGTAAATGGTATATTTGATATTTTCCACATACCTTGAAAACCCATACATCCCAAAATATTGTTTTTTTTATGAAACCAATTTCTCAATTCCATATATTATCCAAAAAAAAAAAAAAATGGAGAGATAAGGTACTCAACTGGTGAATATTAACACGTCTTGCCTCCATCTATGTTGTATTATCATTAGTTTGAATAAATTCCATAATTAGCTTAGAAATTTTCCAAGCCTCATCTTCACAACCATGACACTTTCAGCTAAAATCAAATCCTTATATGGACTAAATGCAGGTTATCCACCCAATGAGCATCATCGGTGCCTCCCACATTCGTAATTACTACCAAAGTGAACCACAAACGGGCATGAAAGCTAATTCCACCCCTTCTAACCTAGGGTAGCCTTCAAAAACAAAGAAACATGCATCAACTCATTGATTATGTGGTCTTATTGATGCATAATTTTGATAACGATTTATAACTGGTTTATAATAATCGATGGGTGATGGTATTCAGGGCCGGCCCATGGGCCTGGGCAAGCTGGGCGACCGCCCGGGGCCCCCAAATGGTAAAGGCCCCATATTTATACATGTTTTTGGGTTATATCGGTGGCAGCCCAAATTTTTTAAGCCTTATGTAGTAGTTTGGGCCCAATATTATCAGTTATGCAGCGCCGATCTAAATCCAATTGAAAAGCGGGAGTATTGGAGTAAGCGTGCGGTGTGCCTACTGACCTACTTCGTTTCCGACTTCCTAGGCCGTTTTAATCTCTTCAATTTTTGGCTTTCGCTTGAATCGCTTCCATGGAAAACGCAAACGACACCATCATCCATCTCTCCTAATGCCAATGCCCTAACGGTTAGTTCATATTCTTCAATTTCTAGTTCAAGTTAATCAGTTCTTCTTCTCTTTCCGATTCTCTGAATTTGTCGCCCAATACTTAATACTCTTTCTTTCTCTTCTAATTTATGATTTAATTTTTCTGAAACAGCAGTAGTTGCAATCGAGATTAGTGGAAATTGGATTTCTTTTGATAATTAAGACTCGAGATTCGAGATTAATTGCAAAACCAAATGGATTTCTTTCAATTTTTCAGAATCGAAAGTTTTTATTTGTGTAAGTCTGTAATTTCTAAATCCATGGACTTGATTTCATTTTTTCATTAAAAATATGTTGGATATATACTGCAGTGACTGTGATTTTGTTTATTCATTTTTTATTCTACAACTGCAAAATCGATCTATGGACATTGATTCATTGTAATAGAAATAGAGTTTTCAGATTTCTTTTTTTTTTTTTTTTTTTTTATGAAGAATCTGCAAAATCGATTTGTTTATGAATCATTGTTCATGATTGAAATATAATTTTCTGATTTCAATTTTTTATGAATGATTGCTTAATTCGATTTCTCTGTTTATCTATATTTTTAAACCTCAGATTTCTGATTTCTTTTGGGCTGCTGAAGGATTATAATTTTATTAACAGCCAAGATGCAAGACTAAGACTCTAAGAGAGCAGCTAAGCAGATTCTCTCTTTTCATTTTTTTTGTTAATCAGTTTTTTTTTTTTTTTGAATAATTCAAAATTTATGAATTTTAAAGATGATTTTGTTTTAATTTGATATCTCTATTTTCTAATCTTCAAATGTCTCATTTCTGTTTTGAGCTCAATTGAATAAGGATATAAACAACCAAGAGAGAGCTGAAGCCTAATGTGCATGTAGTCTCTTCTTACTTTATTTTGTTTATCTGTTTATTTTTTTTGTGAATATGTGTTATTGATTGTTGATCTGTTATCATTTTTTTGTTATCGGTTAAAAATGCCTCTTAGAAAATACAATATAATGAAGCTCAAAAAGGATCTATGTAAGTTTGTAAAAAAGTTAAATTTTTTCTTATGTACAAGATAATGTTATTATTAGTTTTGTTTGCTATTTATATGTATTAGAGTTCAGAATATGCTCTAGCCTTTTTATTTTATTGTTTTAAAATAATAGTTTCTAGGTTGTTTGGTTGTCAGGGCTTGTCCGAGAACCTATTTTTTTTTATAGGCGGGGAGTCCTCGGCCTTAAAATTGTATTATTTTTAATTAATAAAAAATTACAAATTTGGCATTATCCTTTACACAATAAAAAGGTTTTTAAGGGTCCTGATTTTTTATTTTGTCCCGTGACTCAAATTTTCTAGGACCGGCCCTGATGGTATTTTTCAACAAATACCACTATTATTTATTTAAACAACATTTGATGGTGAATATTAAAATTTATACAAGACATAGATATATCTTTATATATTTAAAACTACACATATTTTATACTCATAATATTATGATGTGTTTTAAACTCTAATAATAAGATTATATTTATGACATTTAATTTAATATTGAGTAGTGTCAGTGTTATGTAAGTTACAAACATAGATAGTCAACTTGCTGATTAATAAATTATAATATAATATATTAATTTATTATCAAAACTTTCTATCATATTTCTTCATAACGTATGGGCATTTGTCTAACTAAACATCTAAGATTGATTTATAATTTAAAAAAAATATATATAATATATACTTTGAGTTCTTACAAAATTGTATTGCTAAAAATAATATTGATTTCTTTTTGTTATACATAAAACATGTAAAAGGAAGAAAACTACTAATTTGGTACTAATGTTTTCCATAAAATCGTAAGTTTGTCATGTTTAAAAAAAAAATCATAATCCATCCTTTAGATGCAAACTTGACCCGATATAATTTTTTTAGGACGAGATCAAACTTATGAATTATAATTAGGCATAAACTACACCTTAAAAAAATAAAAGGAAATACTGGTTTAATGTGGCAGAGCAGTCAGGTAATTGGAAGGCAATCACGGAGTGGATCGCTCGGACCCCTTCAAATATCAGAATATGAAAAGAGCCACCCCCATTAATAACCATTGACTACTACATCACGAGAAAAATTAGTAACTAGACAATATAAATTATAAATTATAAATAAATAAATAAACACACACACACACACACATATATATATATATATATATATATATATATATATATATATATATATATATATATATATATATATATATATATATATATAAAAGTTTATAACCCGTGGGAACCATGGTTATAAAATTAATCAAACTTTTATAGTAAAAACTCAAAATTGTTAATAAGTTATTTTAAATAAATTATTAATCTAAGAGATATTTTTTATTAGTTATGTGAAATTATAATCAATGATTCAAATAAATATATAAAATTAATTTTTAATATATAATAGATATTTTTTTATTTGTGAATTAATGAAAACAATAATTTAAAATTTAAAATAAAATCACATTAATGAGGAGGTCTAATAAATTTAAAATGGAAAACTAATAGATTGACAAGTGACAACACATTAATTAAAATGTCTAATATGGTGACACATGGCAAAAGAGCTACTCTTTTATTAGTATATATATATATATATATATATATATATATATATATATATATATATATGTGTGTGTGTGTGTGTGTGTTTGTTTATTTATTTATAAATTATAAATAAATAAATAAACATATATATATATATATATATATATATATATATATATATATATATATATATATATATATATATATATATATAAGTATGAATGTATGGTACATTTTCAACCAATTATTTGAAAAAGTGTATAATGGTAATTTGATATATAAACCATTCAATTCATTTTAAATGATGATCCTATAATTATGGTAAATGAGACTATATTTGATTTTAAAACTACCGGTTACAAGATCAACTTAATTATGGAGGTTTTTTTAGGGTAAAAGGTTTCACGCATATCAAAAGTAAAGGAGGAAGAACCACCAAAGAACAACACCATCGTTAGCTTCATGGATTCCGTCTTCACCACCATTGAGATCCGCCTTCAGCCTTGTTCTACACAGTGAGTGTCTCTTATATAAAAAGGTACAAACTCAATCTAGTTCTAAAAAAAAAGAAATGACTTATAGGGATTTTGATGGACCCCCAAATAAGAATTTTCAGACAGCCAACCAAAACTAATAACTATTTAAAGTCCCCATTTAACCCAAAAATTGAATCGAAAACTAATTAACATGTAACATCCCGATTCCCAGGTATGAGAATTTCTATTAAAAAGGGAAATTTTCCTTGGAACTCGTCGAGTTGATGGCCTCAACTCGGTGTGTTGAAAGTCTTTGGGTCGCAGATCTTGTTGGACCAACTCGACGAGTTGGAGAGGAAAACTCGACGAGTTGGTGGCTGAATATGAAACCCTAATTTTTAGGGTGTTGCACTCTATTTAAAGGCCTTAAGTCCCATTTATGGCCTCCCTAATTGCCTCCTCTGTCCAGAAACCCTAGAATTCGTGCATCTTGTCGCAAGATTGAGTGTGCGAGCTTATAAGTTGCTTCTTTTGGTCTCATTTTGAAAGTGCTTGAAGTTGGTGGTGCCAAGCTTGAAGGGAAAGCTATAGATCCAGAATCTCCTTGAGTTTAGCTACTCTTTTGAGGTAAAAAGTCAAAAAATTGCTAATCTTGTTGCTAGATCTCTCCCTTGGAAGTTTCTGTCATTTTTGACTCATTTTCAGATTGTTCATGGGGTTGAGCATTTCATGGAGTTATCACTTTAGATATGGACATTTGATGGCCTATTTTGGCTTAAATTTGCAAACTTTATTGACTTATAGGCCTCTTTCATGATTAAGATCTCTTATTAAGATTTCCTTGAAAGTTAGAGCCTTGTTGGGGCGTGCATGAACGTAAAGTTGGCAACTTTACGTGACTTTCCAACTCTTGGGTGCTAGATCTACATCTTGAAACGTTGGAATCGATGAAAAAGGACTTAATTTGAAAAACGGTAAAACTCGACGAGTTGGTTGGGGTTTTTCCCGAGGCATTCCAACCCGATGGTTGAGGGCCTACGGTATTCCATCCCGAGGATGATTGGACCCATAGTATGTTGGCATTCCAACCCGATGGTTGAGGGCCTGGGGCATTCCATCCGAGGATGATTGGACCCATAGTATATTGGCATTCTAACTCGATGGTTGAGGGACCCGGGGTATTCCAACCCGATGGTTGATTGGGCCCAAAGTATGTTGTTATTATATTTGTGTTATTTGTTATGTATTGGTATTTTTGGAGAAACTCGTTAAGCTTGGGGCTTACAGTTTTGGATTATATTTCAGGTACTTCAGAGGATCGCGGGAAGGCAAAGGCATGATCGTGCACCTCTTCATGTCTTGTTTTTACGATTTTTGGGATTTCTCTGATATAAACCTTATTTTAGAAACAGTTTGTAACCAATGATGATTTTGAATGTTTTTTTTAAGTTTAAATTTTTCATGAATTTTATGGGTGTACAAGTTGGTATCAGAGCCTTGGTTTGAGGGAATTGGATGAACACTCATGTAAATATAATCTCAAACTATGAAAAAAGATTTTTTTAAATGATTTTTCAAACGGTTTTCAAAATATTCAAGGAGGATGCGATGTGTACGATCAGTCGAATCCAGTAAGTAGACCCCAAAATACCATACTGTTATTTGAGGTAGTGGTCATCGCCCGGGATCAGATACCGGAGCTCTTTGGGTCTATTAAGACCATGATGATGGATACGTAGTCGTTGCTGAGACTGTTGATGTTGCCTCTGCAGCCGTGGCAGCTACGGGTGTTGGACGAGGCCGAGTATTTCAGTATCGAGACTTCAATAATACAAATCCCCTGACTTTCGATGGAGTTCAGGACCCAATCATAGCCATAAGGTGGCTATCTGATGTTGAGGGATGTTTCTTCACTTATTCATGCGTTGCTGACAGAAGGTCAGGTGTGCTCTGGACCTTCTGAGGTCTGGAGAGAAGGCTTAATGGAGGCTCACTACTAGTTCTTATTTTGCTTATCAGAGAGTTGTTGTGTCATGGGAGCAGTTTTCTGAGATGTTCCGCTCCCGGTATGTTCCGCTGGTGGAGCATGAGAGGTTAGCACAAGAGTATCTGGATTTGAGACAGGGCTCTAAGACGATGATGAAGTTCACCAAGATGTTCACAGAGAGAGCTATGTTCTGCCCTAAGTTTGCTGCTTTTGAGCAGGCTCAGATGACCTGATACTTGAGCATGCGCAAGATGGAGATCAGGCAGTTTGTTTCTATTCAGCGCTACAATTCATTGTTGGAGATGCAGGAGGCTGCCAGGCGGCATGAGATTGAGATTGAGTTGCAGACTTGGGAGTCGAGACCTGCCCCGGTGTAGTCGTAGCCTGCGTCGAACCGGTTCAGGGCCGTTGACTCTAGGTCGGGGAGTCAGATGGTTCGCACTTGTGGGAAGTGCAGCAAGGTACATGATGGTGTTTGTCGGTCTTTTTCGGGTTGCCAAAGTGTGGCAAGCAGGGCCACATTGCGAGGGATTGTCGGCAATAGACTCCAGCTTCGGGCATATGAAGGCCTAATGTCCCTTGTTAGCCGCCAAGTCGGCACAGGCTCCAACACCGACTACTTTGAGGTTCACTGACGGGAGTCAGGGCAGGGCGGAGCTCCCGAGGGCTCGAGGTCGTGTTTTCTAGCTCACTGTCGAGGAGGCCAGGACAGCACCAGATGTTGTTACTGGTATGTTTCTATCCATTATCTTATTGATTGTGTTTATTTTGTTCTTATATGTGTGTACCTCTATTAGGTACGTTCTTAGTGAACTCCTTTCCTGCTCTTGTGTTGTTCGAGTCGGGTGCGAGTTGGTCCTTTGTCTCTTGGTATTTTAGTAGGGAGTTTGCTTTGCCCATAAGGGAGTTGGAGTCTCCGTTGCGAGTTTCTATTGCCAACGAACAAGAGGTTTCTACTGCTTCGGTTTATCGGGGTTGCATTATGGAGATTTTCAGAATATCCTTTCCGATTGATTTGATTCCTATTCCCATAAGGGATATCTGCGTGATAGTATGGATTGGCTGATCCGTTTTAGTGCCATGATCGACCGCGAGGGTCAACGTGTGGTAGTTTGAACCCTAAGTGGGGGAGAACTGGTTGTTTATGGAGAAGGCACTAGGTTGGGTTCAGGGTTTTGTTCTGCAGCCAGGGCTCGACAGTATATTCAGCACATGTGCACGGATTATTTAGCTTATGTAGTGGATACTCGGGTTTGGGATCAGGTATCGGTTGATGACATTATAGTGGTCAGAGAGTTCACTGATGTATTCCCGAATGAGTTACCCGGTGTGCCTCCTGAGAGTCAGGTCGAGTTCAGGATCAACCTTGTGCCAGGTGCGGCCCCTATTGCCAAGGCGTCATACCGATTGGCACCGCTTGAGATGCAGGAGCTGCTAGACAGGTAGTTCATTCGTCCGAGCAGTTCTACGTGGGGAGTACCGATTCTATTTGTCAGGAAGAATGATGGTTCACACCGGATGTGCATCGATTATAGGGAGATGAACAAGTTAACGGTGAAGAACCGTCATCCCCTCCCGCAGATTGATGAAATCTTTGATCAGTTGTAGGGAGCATCTTGGTTCTCCAAGATAGATATGAGATCTGAGTACCATCAGGTCGGCGTGAGAGAAGACGATGTGGAGAAGACTGCGTTCCGAACTCGTTATGGGCATTACGAGTTCATGGTCATGCCATTTGGGCTCACCGATGCGCCTGCAATATTTATGGATTTGATGAATCGAGTATGTAGGACAATGCTTGATCGTTTGATTATCGTGTTTATTGATGATATCTTGGTATATTCCAAGACCAGAGAGCAGCATGAGGACAATCCGCGCGAGCTCCTGGGGGGTATTGAGGCGAGAACAACTTTATGCTAAGTTCTCAAAATGCAAGTTTTGGTTGTGAGAGGTTCAATCCCTTGGACACCTCATTAACCAATACGGGATTTTCGCCGACTCGGCCAAAATCGAGGCGGTGATGTATTGGGAGGTTTCGAAATCTCCCTCAGATATCAGGAGTTTTCTGGGTTTGGCAGGGTATGTAACAACCCAAATTTTCAAGGAAAATTTTCATTTAAATTAATAAACACATTTGCGTAAAACCATGATATCCCACATTTAGTTTTAAAACATCATCCATTACATCATTATTTAAATCATCAGAGTGTCCCCAAACATATTAGTGAAAGAGAGATAGAGCGCACGCCGCGCCATCACACCTTGACCTTGCCCTTGGGCTCCGATGTACCTGAAACAATCAACAACCTGTAAGCGAAATGCTTAGTGAGTTCCCCAGAGCATACCACACACCATACATACACATATTCTAGTAGCTAATCAAAGCTACAAACATATCACAGAAGCCATGCATACATAAAACCAGCAAGAATTTCATGGGCTACCCCACATGGTCTTTACCTAGGACTGCCATGGGCTACCCCACATGGTCTTACATCCAATGCCATAGGCTACCCCACATGGTCTTTACCTAGGACTACCATGTGCTACCCCACATGGTCTTACATCTAATGCCATGGCCTATCCCACATGGTCTTTGCCTAGGATTGCCATGGGCTACCCCACATGGTCTTACATCCAATGCCACGGGCTCCCCCCGAGGTCTTCATGCAAAACACACAATCACTGTAACACCCAAAGTCTTGAAAGCCCAGAAAGTAAAGGAAACCCTAGAGTTAAAAGGGACTCGGCGAGTCCAAGGAGGAACTCGACGAGTCCGAGCGAGATCCGAGTCGAGGAGTAAGTGACCAACTCGGTGAGTAGGGTCTGTGCGAGGAAAACCCTAAATCCGAGGCTTGGAGCCTATTTAATCATCTCATTCTTCTTCCTAGGGTTCCTTTACTGTCTCTCACACCCAGAACGCCGCACCCTAAGCCTCCATTGTGCTCATTCAAGCTTTTAGCCATTTTTAAGTGGTTTTAAGGAAGAAGAAGAAGTGGGAATCGTTGAAGCATCAAGGAGTGGCCTTGGATCCGAATTTTGGGGAACATTTCTGAGCATTTGAAGGTATTAAGTCGTTCCTCTCCTTTAGATCTTCTTTGGTTATGAGTTTTGGGGCTTTTAAGCCATGTCTAAGATCAATCTCAAGCTTGAGGTCCAGATCTGAGGTTGCTACCTCAGATCCATGCTTGTTTTGGTTTAGAATCCCGTAAAGTATCAGCCATTGAGTGGATTTTGGAGCATCTTGGTCTTAAACCCTAGTTCATGGTGTATTTTGCCTAGATTTCCCTCTCTACACGGAAAGTTTGCAACTTTACGTGGGGGATAGGCTTGGGAAGGGTAGATCTATAGTTTGGAGTCCATGCATGACTCGAAAGTCCTCTGCATGAATGTAGATCTGAATGGACTCGACGAGTCCTTTGAGTGGACTCGGCGAGTAGCTTGAAGACGAGGAGGAACTCGACGAGTGGGATGAACAACTCGTCGAGTCGGATGAAGATGGGCATGAACTCGACGAGTTGGATGAACAACTCGGCGAGTTGGTTGAAGATTGCCTTGTGCTCGGCGAGTCTGTTCTTAGACTCGACGAGTTAGGTCGAGTGGTCCCAAACCCTTCGAGTTACGACTCGAGTCAGCGAGTCGAGCCAGGACTCAGTGAGTGAGACAGGACAGGATTCGGGAATCAGTAGACTCGGCGAGTCAAGTCGCGATTGGAAGGACTTTGAGCATAAGAACTCGGCGAGTCAGTAAGTGGACTCGGCGAGTAGGGTTGACCTGGAAGGTTGACTTTGACCAGGACTTTGACTTGGACCAGAGTTGACTTGGTTGACTGCCGGGGGTCAGTTAGACTAAGTGTGGTATTGATATTGGTAGCTCGGGGAGCTAGTGGAGCAGCAGTCGGAGTCAGTGGTCAGGTAGCGGTCAAAGGGTTAGCAGCAGCAGTTCAGCAGTATCAGGTGAGTTTCCCTTTGTATGAATGGGTCTACGGCCACAACGCTGGCCCATGTAGTTATGAGTAGAAGACCCGGGGGTTAGCCCTAGGCACAGTATGCTAGTATGATATCCGGACGAGGTCCAATGATAGAGGGCGGGTGCCCAAGGAATGGTTTATGCGATAGTTTATACTTGTTGTCTGTGTGATACTTGTATGTGCCTGGTAGGGAGGTGAGGGTGGGCGAGGTCCCGTATCTCACCAATAGCAGAGTGTGGATGGTGTTCCACATCTCAGTAGCAGCAGTCCAGGGGCGAGGCCCAAGTTAGGAAAGGAGTGAAGGTGGGTTGGGCCTGTATCTCACTATCAGCAGGAGTATGGACGAAGTTCCATGACTCATCAGTAGCAGGACACGGGCGGGGCCCAGAGATAGGCGAGGCCTTAGAGCAAGAGCTGTTAGTATATGTTTAGCTTATGTGATGTTATGTGATACGTGTATGTGCTATTATATGTTAGTGGGCGGGGCCCTGTGACAGGCGAGGCCTAAGTGAAACAGATTTGTATCCGAGCGGGGCTTGAAGCCAGGCGGGGCCTGGAGCGGCGGGGCCGTTGTAGCGGGCGAGGCCCGAGGTAAGGGGCGAGGCCCAGGATAGCGGGCGTGGCCCAGTATTTGCAGTATGTGTTAATTGCAGCTAGATAGAGGGCGTGACCCAGTATATGCAGTGTGCAGTTATGCGCATGGTATGTGGTAGGGTGGGGAACTCACTAAGCTTCGTGCTTACAGTTTTCAGTTTTGGTTTCAGGTACTTCCGGTAGCAGATGATGGAGCTCGGGATGATCGCATGGCACACACCATTGTTTATACAGCCTGGGAATGTTTACTCTGTTAACGAATATGTATTTTGGAAACTAATACTTTGTTTATGTTTGAAAACGATGAACCTACTTAATGTAATGTTTTATTAAAAGAAATTTTTAGTCTTAAATTTTGGGATGTTACAATCACATATCATACCAAATCACAGAGTGACTAACACATATACCATAAACACATAATGGGTCGGCCTTGGTGCCTTAGACCCATGGGTATGGTGAGAAGACTCACCTCAACCTGCTGAACACACAAGCTTCTCTCCTAACAGTCTGCAACCTCCCAAACTAGACAATCTACATTAATCAATGTTAGGACCTTAAATTAATCCAGGAAACCCCAAACCCACATCCTTCCATGAGGCCCAATAACCCTTCCCTTGCTAATGGGCCCAAAGTCATAGTCCAAGAATTATTAATGGGCCTTTTGGCCCAATAAGGCCCACCCAAAGTATTAATGGCCCATAACAGAAGAAATGGACCACAATTTACAGAATACAACTAGCCCATTAACCAAAATGAAGCCCAAGAGCACAAAGGCCCAAAAAAAATCCAGCCCAAACTGCAGTGCGTACGCTCGACGTACCATTCAGGTACGCGCAACATACAGGGTCTTTAAGGACTACGCGCAGCGTACATTGAGTACGCCCAACGTTCTTCCGGACTAAGCACTTTCTCCTTTACGTGCTTAATACTCAATTTCTTTACGTCCAAAAGCCAGATCTGAGTTTATTAATACGTCCTAAGGCATAAAGTTGCCAACTTTATGCCTTTTCATGCCTCCCATACACCCAAAACCTTCATTAAGACCTTTCCAAAGCCCTTAACCCATGCATGTGATCAATACATCCATCCAGACTCCATTTTTATACCTCAAAATGACCAAGGAACCTCAGATCTTCCATTCTCCTTTCATGGAGTTGCTAATCTTGCCAAAAGAGGTCTAAAGTCCCACAAAAGGGACCAAACTAGAAATCCCTAGCTAGATCTAAAGATTTACAAGGAAATGTACAAGCTTTTTACCTCTAGAAGCCTTGCAAGATGACCCAAAAGCAGATCCTTGAAGCACCCAATTGATCCAAGATTGTTTAACAACTCTCCTTGAAAGAACTCCAAAATAGCCACCAAAACCCTCTTCGTAAGCTCCAAAACTCAATCACATTCTAACTCAGCTGTAGGAAGACGAAATGGGGCTAAAGAGGCAGATAGGGTTTGGTTCAAGAGGCCAAAAGGCGTCTAAATAGGTAACAAGTCCAGGGTTTAGGGTTTAGTCCTTCGGATGCGTACGCCCGGCGTACCCTCACGTACGTCCAACGTACGCGGGGCTCCTCCGCGATCACTTAGGCAGAGTACGCTAAGCGTACCCATAGGTACGCCCAGTGTACTCAAGGGATCAAAAATGCAAAAATATGAATTCTCGAGGGTCTCAAAACATACCAACTTTTGGGTGTTACAGGGTATTACTAGAGATTTATTCAGGATTTCTCTAGGATTGCAGTACCTCTCATTCGTCTTACGAGGAAGATGGTGAATTTCCGGTGGGTCCGTGAGCAGCAGTCAACATTTGAGACTCTCTGGCAGAGACTTTGCAAGGCCCCAGTTTTGACCCTCTCGGATGGAATTGAGGATTTTTTAGTTTTCTATGATGCATCCATCACCATTTCGGGAGCAGTATGCTTCGTGGAAACTGAAGCCGCATGAATCGAGATATCCCACACATGATCTTGAGTTGGGGATGGTGGTTTTCACCCTCAAGATTTGGAGGCATTACCTTTATGGGGTTCGTTGTACCATCTATACGGATCACAATAGTTTGAGGCATATTATGGATCAACCGAACCTGAACATGAAGCATCACAGGTGGCTAGACATAGTCAAGGATTATGACTGCGAGATCCTATACCATCGGGGTAAAGCGAATGTGGTGGCGGATGCCCTGACCCGCAAGTCGGCTGGATCTTCTGTTCCGATGACATGTATGAGGATATCTGTGGATTTTCCACTTGGGGGTTTGATTAGGGAGGCTCAAAATGAGGGTGTTCGAGAGGAGAATTGGAAGATTGAGAGGATCAGGGGTGAGATTATCAGGTTTCTTCCGGACAGTCGTGGTCTGTTGACCCATTGCGGTTGAGTATGGGATCCTGTGCCTGGTGGGGTCAAACAAATAGTGTTAGAGGAGGCTCATAAGTCTCGCTTGTCTATCCATTTAGGAGCCACCAAGATTTATCGGGATTTGAGGTTGAGTTATTGGTGGTCGTGCATGAAGAGGGAGATCACATGGTACGTTGGGAGGTGCTTGACCTGTAGGATGGTCAAGGCCGAGCATCAGAGGCCGCATGGCAAGCTGCAGCCACAGGAGGTTCCCATGTGGAAATGGGAGCATATTTTGATGGATTTCATCACCAAGTTGTCGAAGACGACAAAGGATTTTGATGCTATTTGGGTCATCATAGATCGATTGACCAAGAGTGCCCATTTTCTTGCAATTCGGGAGATCTCATCGGCCGAGAAGTTGGACGATGTGCATATTCGTGAGATCATTGCTCGCCATGAGGTTCTGGTCTTGATTGTTTCAGACCGTGATGTTCGGTTTACCTCTCGTTTCTGGTAGAAGTTCCATGAGGAAATGGGCACGAGGCTGCATTTCAGCACAACTTATCATCCGCAGATCGACAGCCAGAGTGAGCGAACCATTCAGACTCTTGGGGATATGTTATGAGCATGCGTTATTAATTTTGGTGGGAGTTGGGACTCGTACCTACTTCTTCCACAGTTCTCCTACAAAAACAGTTTTCACTCCAGTATTGGTGCTCCGCCTTTTGAGTTGTTGTATAGGCGAAGATATCGTACCCTAGTCTATTGTGGAGAGGTTGGTTACAGGGTCATGGGTCAGACCGAGGTGGTTCTGCAGACTATAGAGATGATTTAGCAGATCAGGTAGAGATTGCAGACTGCTCAGATCCGGTAGAAGAGTTATGTCGATCGACGCCAATTTGAGTTGGAGTTTCAGGTCAGTGACATGGTGTTGTTGAAGGTATCACCCTAGAAGGGTGTGATACGCTTCAGGAAGAGGGGGAAGTTGGGCCCTAGATATATCGGACCATTTAGGATTATTTCCAGGGTTGGCAAGGTTGCATATAGATTGGATCTTCCGAAGGAGCTAAGTCAGATTCATAGCTCTTTCCATGTTTTTCAGTTGCGAAAGTGTGTACTGGATGAGGATGCAGTGATATCATTAGATGAAATCCAGGTTGATGAGTGCTTGAACTACGTTAAGATGTCGGTGGCTGTTTTGGAAAGGAAGTTAAAGGTTCTACGTAACAAGGAGGTACCTTTGGTAAAGGTACAATGGTAGCATCAGAGGGGATCCGAGTGGACCTGGGAGCCGGAGGCCGAGATGCAGGAGCATTATCTGGATTTTTTTACCACAATAGTTTTCAAGGACGAAGCCTAGTTCAAGTGGGGGAGAGTTGTAACATCCCGATTCCCATGTATGAGAATTTCTATTAAAAAGGGCAATCTTCCTTGGAACTCGTCGAGTTGATGGCCATAACTCGGCGTGTTAAAAGTCTTTGGACCGCAGATCTTTTTAGACCAACTCGACGAGTTGGAGAGGAAAACTTGACGAGTTAGTGGATGAATATGAAACCCTAATTTTTATGGTGTTGCTCTCTATTTAAAGGCCTTAAGTCCCGTTTATGGCCTCCCTAATCGCCTCCTCTGTCCAGAAACCCTAGAATTCGTGCATCTTGTCCCAAGATTGAGTGTGTGAGCTTATAAGTTGCTTCTTTTGGTCTCATTTTGAAAGTGCTTGAATTTGGTGGTGCCAAGCTTGAAGGGAAAGCTATAGATCAAGAATCTCCTTGAGTTTAGCTACTCTTTTGAGGTAAAAAGTCGAAAAATTGCTCATCTAGTTGCTAGATCTCTTCCTTGGAAGTTTTTGTCATTTTTGACTCATTTTCGGATTGTTCTTGGGGTTGAGCTTTTCATGGAGTTATCACTATAGATTTGGACGTTTGATGGCCTCTTTTGGCTTAAAGTTGAAAACTTTATTGACTTCTAGGCCTCTTTCATGATTAAGATCTCTTATTAAGCTTTCCTTGAAAGTTAGAGCCTTGTTGGGCATGCATGTATGTAAAGTTGGCAACTTTACGTGACTTTCCAACTCTTGGGTGCTAGATCTACATCTTGAAATGTTGGATTTGATGACAAAGGACTTAATTTGAAAAAGGGTAAAACTCAGTGAGTTGGTTGGGGTTTTTCATGATTTTTTGAATGCTAAAGGAACTCGACGAGTTAATAGGTGCACTCGACGAGTTGGGTCAACATGGACTGTTGACCTTGACTGTTGACTATGAATTTGACCATAGTTGACCAAGTTTGACTTTTAAGGGCATTTTGGGTATTTCAGATTTTTGATGGAAAAGGTCACATAGTGGTTGCAGGCATTTGACTTAGGAGCTGAGATTTGAGAGTTGGATCTTATCAGTCAATGCTGCTTATGAGTTGAGTTGTCCTCATTGTACTTGCGGGTCGAAGGCACCAATGTCGGCCCATTGGATTGATATCCTGTTATGCATGTTATTGTATTGTTATGATATGTTAGATCGGTATCCTAGTAGATAGGATGTTGCTATGCTCAGTGATCTATAGATCGGAGTGACTAAATGTAGATTGTTATATGATTATCTTTTATATGTGCACATGATTTGTTGGTGGTTAAGGCTTCATAGCTTTATGCGTAAGCCAACAAACCGAGGCATTCCAACCCGGTGGTTGAGGACCTAGGGTTTTCCATCCCGATGATGATTGAACTCATAGTATGTTGGCATTCCAACCCGATGGTTGAGGGCCTGGAGCATTCCATCCCGATGATGATTGAAACCCATAGTATATTGGCATTCTAACCCGATGGTTGAGGGGCCTGGGGTATTCCAACCCGATGGTTCATTAGGCCCAAAGTATGTTGTTATTATATTTGTGTTATTTGTTATGTAATGGTATTTTTGGGGAAACTCATTAAGTTTTGGGGGGCTTACGGTTTTAGGATTATGTTTTCGGTACTTCAAAGGATCGCGAGAAGGCGAATGCATGATCGTGCACCTCCTCATGTCTTGTTTTTACGATTATTGAGATTTCTCTTATATGAACCTTATTTTGGAAACCGTTTGTAATCAATGATGATTTTGATTGTTTTTTTTTTTAAGTTTAAATTCTTCATGAATTTTATGGGTGTTACAAACATGAACCCGGAAACCAAAATAAGGTTTGATTTCATGGTTTAAACAATATATTGTTCATCCAGTGTTCGTTTTTGGAATATTTTAATGTCTTAGAAAAAAGAAAAATGATGTATTTTCTCATAACATTCTATTAGTTTGATTTTGTGCCTTAAAATGCTCAATGCGTTTAAAATTCCAACTTGAATTTGTGCCTTAACATTCTCAATCTCTTTGAAATTCCAACATGACACAATATATCTTGATATTGAGAAGGTGCATAATTGTAATTTCTTTGGCATGTCATAAGATCTTTTTGGAATGGATACAGTTGGTTCAAATTTGGTGTTAGAAATTTGTAAGCCTGTACTAACTCGAGTCCATTTATTATAACTTTTGTTCTACCATGAGTCCACTTTCAATCAGTGGATGGTTTATATTGTGTGGATCTAACGGTTTGTTTGAGTTTTACCCTTTTCTAGCAGACTATCCCCATAGAATTTGGGGTAATTAATGGAATTATATTTTAGAGGTTGTGCTAAAGCAAACACTAGACGGTGGATTGGATTTGAAGGACGAATTCCTTTTTGTGACCTTTGAAAACCATCACTACTGATAAAAGCATAAAACACACATCATTTTCTAGTATATTTGATGAAAGGATAGAAGGAAAATTATACATGTTCTATTTCTTTATGGTTCTTTAATTTATTTGTTAGCATAGAGATGAAAAATACAAAGAAAAAACATATGTTGTGTCAATTGGAATCACATATGTATTCCCATTTTTTTATTATCAAGTTTTATACTTTCGGACTTGATTTAATATTGTTTTCTATTCTTCAAGGACGTTTTGTTATTCTTTAGAGAATATATCTTATTCTTTGGAGTTTTTTTTTTAATTCTTTTAAGAATGGATCTTATATCCTTCAGGAATTTATGTTGTTCTTCAAGAATGTATCTTGCTTCTTCCATTCTCATAGAATCTCCAATATTTCTTTAAAAACCATTTACTATTTCTTAAATAATTAATCGGATTATGTAACATTATATATATATATATATATATATATATATATATATATATATATATATATATATATATATATATATATATATTAAATCCAAAGGATCTTAGAAATAGTGAATTTTTTGATTTTAGGTTTCTGCCACAAATGTTTGGTGCATTTGACATTTTTTGTCCCTAAAATCAAAACTTTTACATTTTTATGTTTGATTAAGTTTTTATGATTTTAGGTTTTTGCCACAAATCTTTAATGACTTTGACACTTTTAGTCCTTGCAGTCAAAAGTTGTACATTTTTGTGTTTTTACCACAAAGCTTTAATGAATTTGACACTTTTCGTCATTGTAGTCAAAACTTTTACATTTTGATTAAAAAACACAAAAAAACTTCTTTTAGAATTTTGCCACTATATTTACCCAACATTGGCAACTTTAACATTATTGCTACAACATTTTTGGATTTTCTCCACTAATGTTTCTTCTTTTGGTTGTACACTTTTGACATCTAATTTTAAGGGTTGTGGACTTTCTCCCCTATTTATGATGATTTATAATTTTCGTCCTCGAAGTGAAAACTTTTACATTTTTTAGTTTTGATTAACTTTTTGTGCCTTTAGGTTTTTGCCACAAAGCATTAGTGACTTTGACACTTTTTGTCCTTGTACTCAAAACTTTTATATGTTGATGTTTTTGCCACAAATTTTTACTGAATTTGACACTTTTCAACATTCCAATTAAAACTTTTACATTTTGACATAAAAAACACAAAAAACCTCCTTTAGACTTTTGTCAATATATTTTCCCAACTTTGACAACTTTCACACTATAGCCACAATATTTTTGGTTTTCTCCATCAATGTTTTTTCTTTTGGTTATACACTTTTGACATCTAATTTTAGGGGTTGTCGGCTTTCTCCCATATTTGTGGCAATTTACACCTTCAGCACATCTTTTAAATTTTACTGATTTTTAACTTCTATGACATAGTCCAAAAGCGGTAGAGCCGTGCCTCCTTTTCTAGTTAAAATTAAACTTATGAAGAATTGGATTACATGATACTTAAATTCTCGTAGAATGTTATGTGTTTTGTGAAATTTTAATGATCATTCTCATGAAAATGTCATTTTTTTCGCGTTGTAATGTATTCAAAACTCGGAATAAGAATCAACGTTGATTATAAAAAATCACAAATTCTTATTTTTTCACACACAGAATACATATTGTTACATAAGGATATATGTATTTTTTTATAAGATATATTATTAGAGAATATGATTCCCTTTTTTTTACATATTCTTAAAACTCGTGTATACATAATTTTCTAGAATATCATTATCATATACACATAAATCTAGTATTCTTTAAGAATATTTATAATAACATAATCTTTAAAGTTTGATGAACATCTATGCTTAATTAATGATTTTTTGATAAGTGGTTAATTTTTTAAAATGTTAATTTGGATATTTAATTGTTTTATTTTTTATCAATTAATTTGAATTAAATGCCTAAAATATATGTATTTTTTATTTCTCTCTCTCTCTCTCTTAATAAAATAATATATTTGCTCTTATAATTAATTAAAGATATTTTATAGTACATGTTATCCCATATTAATATCATGTACCCTAATATCACGATCTTTTATTTTTTTAATCCAGTGGATAATATTTAGTCATACATTCATACAATACTAGTAATTCACATTTGATCCTAACCCTATATATATATATATATATATATATATATATATATATATATATATATATATATATATATATATATATATATATATATATATGTTCAAATGTTTCTCACATCTATTGTGTGCTAGAATGCACCAATATGAATTTAGTATTAATTATATTTATGTTTAATGCTATCCATACTTATAACTCATTTTTATGGAAACTAATTAAATTTGTCATTAATGTCAACAATAATATTCTTTCAAAATGAATTCATATCTAGAAGAATGAAAGTGTATTCCAGTTGAGAGTGTATTCTAGTAGAATACACTCTCGTTCTTTATATTTCATTCAACTTTATTGTACTTTAAGTGAGTCGGTCCTGAAACAAAATACGAACTTATATATAAAAACTTAGATACGAATTCATTCTGAAAAAATGTTATTGCTGACATTAATGACGGATTTAATTAGTTTCCATAAAAAAGGAATTATAATTATGGATATCATTTATTATACATATAATTATGGAAATCATTTAATATCTGTATTTATTTAATTAAATAATTATTTAATTTACTAAATTCCAATTGGTGCATTTTAGCACACAATAAATGTAAGAAACAAAATAACATAGCCCTATATACACACACACACACACTAGTTTATAACACTTGGGAACCACAGTTATAAAATTAATTAAACTTTTATAATAAGATTTTATAATTATTAATCAATTATTTTAAATAGGTCATTTTAAATAAATTATTAATTAAGAGATATATCAAATTTTTAAAGTTATAATACCTTCAAATTTAACATATAATTAGAAAATGTAAATTTCAATTTTGAAAAGAGTTGTCTGATATATCTACATGACACGTGACATAATATTATTAACGATGAGTTGTATTAAAGTGACACTTGACACTAGAAGATTAAAACTATTCATTTATTAGAATATATATATATATATATATATATATATATATATATATATATATATATATATATATATATATATATATATATATATATATATAAGATTAAGTTCATTTGAGACTGATGGCGTGCCTAGGGCAGCACAGCAGAACCGCGTCTAGGCCAAGAGACGGGCACGCCATCTAAGCTCAGCCCAGCAGGCTTAGAGCCCGCTGGCGTCCCTGGGAGCGAAGCGCACAGGCGAAAGGCTCATGCTAGCCAAGAGGCGCTCCTGGATCCCAGACAAAAGATACGGTCAGGAGACAAGCAGGAGGATCAGAGCATTATCGTCTGAGCCAATGAGAGCGCTCTAGTGGTTGAAGGCGCACGACCCTCCAATCAGCGCCTCTGATCCTATCTCCCCAAAAGCGATTATGTCTGGTACGGCTCAGGCAGGAGCACTAGGTATAAAAGGATGTGCTCTCAGACCTGGGAGGTAAGTTCTCCAAGCTTTCTAGAGAGAACACACACAAACCCTAAAATACCCTCCAACTTAACCGTCGGAGCGTTCTTTCGGGAGCCTCTCCCGGAAAGCAGCTGACAGCCTCTGTTTTTGTGATCTTGCAGTGATAGCCAGATGATCGAGAGAAGTTCACGGAAGAAATCAGAGCAAGGTCGCATCAGAGACCATTATATTTTGTGAGATATCGGGACGCAATCCTAATCACTCATTTTGGAAATAAAAAACTATTGTTAACATGAAAAATAATTAAAAGTTTTCTAATTTTTTTAAATATTATTTTCTTCAATTTTATTTTTTAAAAAAAATTTAAAAATAAAAATAAAATTAATGTTTTATTGAAATATCTGTGAAATATTAATAGGATATTCTATTATAAAAATATAAATAAATTTTTTAGAATATTCACATATTCTATATTCTATTAGAATATATTAACTACATATATTCAAAGAATTCAAATAAAATATTATAATATTTACAAATTCTAACAGTTTTAGTAGAATATTAGAAAATTTTAACATATGTAAAAACTCTACTAAAATACTAGAATATTCTAACATTCTAAAAATTACATTTGAATATTTACAGTGTAATATTATAGTAGAATATGTCGCGTATATTTAAAAAAATATAAGTTTTTATTTTTTTATTTGTTTTTTTTTTATAAATGAAATGGTGAAAATAATAATTACAAAAATTCATATTTTTCCTTTTATTTTGCATTTTAGATTTATTTTTTTAATTTTTTGATCTCCTAAATGATTAGCTAGGATTGCGTCCCCATGTTTCACAAAATTAACATGATCTCAAATGAACCTCTACGTATATATATATATATATATATATATATATATATATATATATATATATATGTGTGTGTGTGTGTGTGTGTGTGTGTATACACACACACAGTAAGTTCGAGACCCGTGAAAACCACGGGTTTGTAATGAAGACAATGAAAGTAGATTCATAAAATAATCATAAAAAAAAATCAATTGTAACTACATTAAAGTATGATTGTCAATAAATGATAATGTTAGGCGTGTCAAACCCAACAAATAAAAGGCTACAAAATGACTACAAAACACTGTTACTTTGCACTAAAAATGTAATACAAGGTAAGCAGTGTCGATCCACAGAGACACGAGACAAGTGCTTATACCTTTTTGCGGAAGGTACAATAATGGTCACATAAATGGGGGTTGGTATGCAATGATTTAAACAAAAGAATAAAACAATAAGTAAATGATCAATTAAATGAAACAAATTCAGGATTTGTGAAAACTCCAACTCTATGCAAGACAAATTAGCAATGTGATTCCATGGATGACAAGATATTTGTCTAATTCTATCTAAGTTTGTACTTCAAAGTGTTAACAAGCTCTAACACTTCCCATTCACCACAATTATTAACCAAAACAAGCTCTTTAATTAATCCTAACCTTACTAACCTAATCTAAACAAGCTCTTAGAATTGGATTGAAAGGTTGCTTTAAGCTTTATGTGAATGTTCCCAACAACACTCAATACTCCTCACAAGCTCGGGAGTGTACAAGTGTGTGAAAAGATTTACACTAAATTCATTCAATATAAATCAAATTAGTGCTTGTTACCTAGTCCAATTTACAAAACAATTACGGATTTTGCAATTAGATAACTTGAATGATCTAACCCTAATTCAAATGCCCAAGTGTTAATCAACTTCAAAATCCTCAAGAAAATCCGTTTCTCTGCTCCTAAATTCGACCCCCCTAAGTAAAAAGTCGGTTCCCCCCTTTAAGAATGGTGAAAAACTGCTTTAAAACCCACGTTTACGTTTACACGGCCCGTGTAAACGCAAAAATATACTGCGCAGAAATCTATGTTTACACGGCCCGCTTAAACGCAAGGCTTGCATTTACACGGCCGTGTAAATCTCTGTAAAGTCAAAATCTTCATATCTTTGATATCTTGCTCCTCGGTGCTTCGCAAGTCCTGAAATTTTGTCCGCAACTTTTATTTACCTCCTCCAACAATATTCTACCTCCAAAAGTCCCTGAAATATCACAAAAGTATTTGAATGAAATTGCCTCGTGAAAAAATCCGAAAAAACATGCAAAATGCATGAGTTTAAGCCTATATGCAATGTACTTTTATGAAATAAAGCTACAAAATGGGTACATGAAATGCACCTAACTCTCCCCAAGCTTAAACCTTTCTTGTCCTCAAGAAAGAACAAGAAAATTTAAACCGGAGAAAATAAAATAAAAGATAAGAAAAGAAAATCAAAGTTAAACTTTTTTTTGAAACTTGATGCAAGAAATCAAAACAAACATGAAAAAATATATCCAACCCAATTAACCTTGTTTTGTACCATAGTTGAGAATATATCTGTCGTGCCTTGAGTCAACTTGGCTTTAGTCTCAAAATATTATATAACAATAGAAATCAGACCTTAGCCACTCCTTAATACAACTCAACAGAATCAAAGATCACCACACTTGTTCCCTCTCAATATCAACAAGTCAATTAATAGAACAAATTATGGTCTTACTCTCGTGAAATTGTATGTGACAAAACATGCTCAATCATCTTTGTTTCACAAATTATAACAATGATCGACCCCAGCTATTTGTTGATCAACAACAATATTTTTCTGAAAAATCTTTTCTAAAAATTCCCTAATATTTACCCAAATTGGTTACAAGTTTCAAACCACTTACTTCAGTCAAAGTAATTAACATTTAGTCCCAATGACATAAGTTCAAATCCAAGTCCAAGGGAATCTTTTAGCAGCCAAATATTTTTCCTAAACATATTATTCAATAAAGATCTAAACACAAATATATACAAACTTCCTAATTACAATTGCCTACAAATAAAGCTCATGGTTTTCTTTGAAATCCGTGTAGCGGGCTGCCAACCAACACATCCAAATCAAATGACCTTAGTGTGCTAGATTTAAAGAGATCCCTCGGGTTTACTTGCCCGAACCTCAAAGGCCACAGATTAGCTTTATTTGCTATTATTAAGTTCATGACTTTCTATGGAACCCATGTAACGAATTTTCAACTCAATCAGTCCCAAACAATTTAGCTTTAGGCGATTGGGTGTAAAACACCCCTCAGAGTTTACTTATTCGAATCCCAAAGGTCACAGATTAACTTAATAATTTATTTTTTTTAATTTTTTATAAGTAACACATATACAAATAACTAAGTTAACACATAACACTCTTATTAATTTATTTATTTATTTGGCCAATTTCTTTATATTTTCGTCATTGACTTTTCTATTATGGGACATCTCACGGTCTATTACCGTGAGGACTTCTAAGACGTTTTTTAGGGGACTAAAGCTAACATACAAAGACCCATAAGTATAATAAGAAATTGTGTCCCCAAGCAGGGTATATAAAAGGGAATGAGTAGAAAGGACTTTTTAGAGCGCTGGAAGGCTCGGGACATTGAAATTTTGTATTCTTTTTATGATTTTTTGAATTTGGCATTTTGAGTTCAGTTGAGCATTTACTACTCATAAGACCAGTCATACGTTCCAAAGAATTGACTCATACCTGCTGTTATGCTCCAATGTTGACAATCTTCTCACTTTCTGTTTTGCACGAGTAGCTTCGGGAGGTGTGTTCGTGTGCGATTAACTTGCTTTTAGATTTTTCAATAAAAAGAGCAAGCCAATCTCAAGGCACATGACTCGCTTACCAGCTCAACTGTTTTGAAAAGATTCGATTGCTTAGGATTGGATCAATTTTTTTTTCAAAAAATGAATGCAATGCAAAATGTAAAGAATAATAAAAAACAGAAAAAAAATCTTTTTGGCTTTTGAAAAAAAAATTCTATGCAGAAAAATGAAAAAGAAAAATAATGCAATATGTACAAAACTACATGCAACCTACACGCAACGGGATTTATGCATGGATGGATGCCCCTCCCAAGCTTAAAATATAGCATCATCCTCGATGCTTGGAGAGAGACATAGTCGGCCTATTAAGACTCGGATGGTGGAGGATGGTAGCTGATTTGGGAATGGGTCCAAAACAGTCACAAATGCACACCAATTGAATTTTAAGTAAAATATGAACGATTAAAGATATGGAAAGAATTTACCAAATCGTTCTTGGTGCCTCACAATTGTGGTGTGAACCTCCTCTTCATCCTCCACAAGCTATCCGTGAAGTATTTTTGGAGCCGAAGATTCATTTTCTAGGCATAAAAAATAAGTTTAAAACCATTTGGGACATTAAAAAAATTGAAATTTACCAAAGACTAAAAAGTTTTAAAAGAAAGGAAAAAAAAACCCGGGTTGCCTCCCGGTTAGCTGCCCTTGTTTTAAGTCGTTGGCTCGACTTGGCCCCTGAATGTGCTTTGTTCTAAGTAGGTGGGCCTTTACAACAAATTAACCTTCTCGCCACTTCCTTCAATTGAAAACTAATCTTCTACCTGACTTTTTTTTCTTTTTTTTAAAGCACCTGCTCACAAAATGCTTGACATAAACAATTAGTAACACCGTGTCCCCGGCAACGTCGCCAATTTGTTAGGCGTGTCAAACCCAACAAATAAAGGGGTACAAAATGACTCCAAAACGTTGTTACTTTGCACTAAAAATGTAATAATACAAGGTAAGCAAGGTCGATCCACAGAGACACGAGAAAAGTGCTTATACCTTTTTGCGGAAGGTACAATAATGGTCACATAAATGGGGGGTTGGTATGCAATGATTTAAACAAAAGAATAAAGCAATAAGTAAATGATCAATTAAATGAAACAAATTCAGGATTTCTGAGAACTCCAACTCTATGCAAGACAAATAAGCAATGTGATTCCACGGATGAATAGATATTTGTCTAATTCTATCTAAGTTGGTACTTCAAAGTTTTAACAAGCTCTAACCCTTCCCATTCACCACAATAATTAACCAAAACAAGCTCTTTAATTAATCTTAACCTTACTAACCAAATCTAAACAAGCTCTTAGAATTGGATTGAAAGGTTGCTTTAAGCTTTATGTGAATGTTCCCAACAACACTCAATACTCCTCACAAGCTCAGGAGTGTACAAGTGTGTGAAAAGATTTACACTAAATTCATTCAATATAAATCAAATTAGTGCTTGTTACCTAGTCCAATTTACAAAAACAATTACGGATTTTGCAATTAGATAACTTGAATGATCTAACCCTAATTCAAATGGCCAATAAAAATCACAATTAGAATCAAACATTCGATTGAGACAAAATCAAATTCACTAGATAGAAAATTGAAAGCAAATATCAAGCCATATGATTGAAATCACATCCAAATGTCAAGACATAAAGTTGGAGAATCTAGGGTTCTAGCCACTCATGACTAGAACAAGATCACAAATCTAGAAAATGAAATTAAAGTTCTTACAAAACAAAATCAAATGTTCCCAAGTGTTAATCAACTTCAAAATCCTCAAGAAAATCCGTTTCTCTGCTCCAAAATTCGACCCCCCTAAGTAAAAAGTCGGTTCCCCCATTTAAAAATGGTGAAAAACTGCTTTAAAACTCACGTTTACATTTACATGGCCCGCGTAAATTAACACTTACATTTACACGGTCCACGTAAACGCAAAAATATACTGCGTAGAAATCTACGTTTACACGGCCCACGTAAACGCAAGGCTTGCATTTACACGGCCGTGTAAATCTCTGTAAAGCCAAAATTTTCATTTCTTTGATATCTTGCTCCTCGGTGCTCCGCAAGTCCTGAAATTTTGTCCGCAACTTTTATTTATCTCCTCCAATAATATCCTACCTCCAAAAGTCCCTGAAATATCACAAAAGTATTTGAATAAAATTGTCTCATGAAAAATCCGGAAAAACATGCAAAATGCATGAGTTTAAGCCTATATGCAATGTACTTTTATGAAATAAAGCTATAAAATGGGTACATGAAATGCACCTAACAGATAATATTGTACTTTAATAAATGAGACTTGAATAATTCATAATTCTATTTTGTTTTTTATTTTTTAACAAAAGATGGTTAAGATGATTGTAAGATAATATGATCTAAAGAAAAATAGTTATTTTCTTTTGATGAAAGTAAAAAAAATAAGCATCTTATAGATCTAAAAATTATTTAGTTACTTCAAAAAATATTTTTGTATCATTTTTTGTAGAATTATGTCTTCCAAATGTGGCAAGAGATCAATACATCAAGGACTTAAGTTGTAACTTTGGAGTTACTGACTCAAAATATGTGAATGTTTTGAACAACATTTGAGATACGAAAAGATAATATCATATTTATTATAAGAGATAGACTTTGTAAATGGCAATGATCAATAATTTTAAACTTTAAATATTGATTTGGTTTTTAAAATTCAAAATATGAATATTGATATTTCAATTTTATTTAAAGTATTAAATGTGAATAAATTTTTAAAGACGTCACATGCATACTCTAGAAAGGTGTCACTTGACACTTACTGATTTTTATTTATTATGTAGTGTGTGTGTGTGTATGTGTGTGTGTGTATATACACACACATATAACACTCATGTTCCGAGCTTTGTTCATTTTCGGCGTAAAATATAAAAAGGTTCCATCTTTAGTCCTTACGTGGGGTGTACTCCATGAGTACGCCTAGCGTAACACATTAAACGGACGGCGAGATTCTTTTGTGTACGCAGAGCTTACTCATGTGGTACGTAGGGCGTACTCATGTAAGTCACAAACCCTAATTTTTAGGGTTTGGACCCCATTTAAACACCTTAAGACCTCAAGACCTCTTCATAACCAACCTCCACGCTCCCTCTTTCTGTCATTTCGAAACCCTAACCACCTTATGTGGTTATGGAGCAATAAGAATGATACTTTGTGTGTTTTGGTGCATACTGAAGAAGAATGAGTCCATTGGTGAGGTGTTGGGAAGCTTGGAGCTTGTGGATCCAGACTTAGTTTTTCATCTAGCATCTTATAGAGGTATAAAGCTCCACACTTTATGGCTCCTTAGTTTAGATCTATACTTGGGTTATATTTTGGCATGTTTCGGTCCCATAGATTGGATCTTGTGATTAAGAGTTACTCCAGAACCTTTGAGCATCATTTCTAGCCATTTATAAGTTTGATAAGTCATAAAAATCAGATCTATAGTCCACCATGCATGAGTTGTCGACCTTTTTTGTGAAGTTATGAACATAGGGTTTGGTTTTGGGGCCTATTAAGCCACGAATAAACTTAAAGTCGTCAAATTTATCAGTTAATACCATCCCAAGAATTAGATTTATCAATATGATGTTTATACTTTAGGTATTAAGCGCTTAAAATGGATTTTTGGCGTTAGGGTGGTACGCAAGGCGTAACCTTATAGTACGCGTGGCGTAATGGGATCTGACCCGTTTCTCTTTCTGTTGAAGCCCAGTACGTAAGGCGTAATGGGGATGTACGCATGGCGTACTCCCATAAGCCCCTTTGGGCCACTTTTGGACCTTGGGTCATTATGGGTTTTGGTCCATGATTAGTTAGGTCAAATATAGGAAGGGTAAAATGGTATGTTACCATTAGTAAGATAGAATGTGATTTGGACCATTGATTAGAGGTTATTACCTTGATTATTAATTAGAGTTGATTTTTGATATGTTAAGTGTGAGGAGACATGGTAGCAACAACTCGAGAGTATGATTTGTTTATCATCAGATTGAGGTGAGTCTCTTCACTATACTTGTGGGTCGAAGGCACTAATGACGGCCCACTGGATTATCTTGTAGGATAAGACTTGTCTCTGTGACACTTACCGATATGCCTATATGTGTTTGTTGTCTTTGTGACTCTTGCTAGCATGATTGTATGCTTAGATGTAGGGGTGAAATAGACTCGTAAAAGTTGAAATATACCGAGGGAGTCGGAAGGGACGTAGGGGTGAAATAAACCAGTTACACATTAGGCTGATATGTATATATGATGTGTATGTATGGTTTGTGGTATTTTAGGGAACTCACTAATTTTGTGTTTACGGTTTATGTTTAAATGTTTTTCAGGTACTTCCGGTTCAAAAGGGAAGGGCCCGACATGTACTCTATTAATTATGTCCCACATTGTCATACTTTTATTGGTTTGAGATAAATGATTGATGGTTTTGGTTGACTTAAAAACGAAAACTTTAGTTTAGTAATTTTGGGATGCTACTATATATATATATATATATATATATATATATATATATATATATATATATATATATATATATATATATATATATATATATAAGTAAGTTCAAAATAAAAACAGAAAATAGTGTGAGAATGTAAAAGCACTATGTTTATATTATTATTCTGTAATGAATGTTGTATATGTGTATTATTGAAGTAATTCTAGTATGAATATTAACATTTGATTATTCATTTATTCAATAGAATGTTATTATTCTATTATAAATTTATGTATGTGCATTTTTGTAGAAAATTCTAATTTTATTTTTAACCCGTGACTATTCATTTATTCATTGCTGAATAATAACATAAAAATAGTGTTTTTACGTTCTCGCATTATTTACTGTTTTCATTTTAACTATCCCCTATATATATATATATATATATATATATATATATATATATATATATATATATATATATATATATATATATATATATATATATATATATATGAAATTTTCTAATATGTGCTCTAAGGGCACATATAAGAAACATTAATTATGAAAATATTACTATAATAATTGTGAAATACATTAATTATATGGAATATTTTTCATAATTAACGTATCTGACATTTTTTAATGAAAAATATTTCATGGAATTAATGTAGTTTACATTTAATTGTGCTAATATTTCACATAATTAATGTTTTTTATGTTTGTTCTTAGGGCATATATATATATATATATATATATATATATATATATATATATATATATATATATATATATATATATATATATATATATATATAACGTTAGATTCTTATAAGATCATTATATTTTGTTAGACATTAGGAACGCGATTCTATCCACTAATCTTGGTTTTCAACCAAAACAATATTCTAAAAGGAAAAAAGAAAAAATGTGAACCTAATAAAAAATATATGTTTTCTATTATTTTCATTATATTTTATATCCAAAAAATTTTGAAAAAAAATTCACATAACAAAGAATTTTCATTCAATATTCTAACAGAATATTACTCATATATGTATGCATATTGTTGAAGATTGAGTGTTGCGCCATTGGGCCTATTCTTTTGAGTCCATCTTGTATAAACAAGTTGGGTCCGTCCATTTGTATTTACTGCTAGGGATAGTATATAAGGTGCATGCATGCTATGTATTTTACGTTGTTTTTGAGTATTATTATTATCTTTGTAACCCTACTCTCCGCCTTTACAGAAGTAATTCTTCATCGAGTTCTTCTTAGGCGTGACTATTAATCATTCAACACCTATTTGATCATATTGTGTTCTTGTTTTGCCTGCTTTAATCTATTCGATCATAAAGGTTTTATTCCTATCAATTGGTATCAGAGTAGGAGACTGTGTACTTAATACGCATCTCTTATGTTTGAAGAAATTATTAGGGTTTTCGCAAATATTGGATATGTTTAGAGTTATCACTGAACTATTGACGTAACTCTATGATCTCGATATTAACATAATAAGTGTTTACAGTCTGATTAATTATAGGTATTAAAAGATTTTTCACCATGCAGAACGACGATTCAAACATCAACTCCTTGAATATTTCAAGTAGCATCGGACCGACAACAAGAATCCTGATTCTATTTCCTCAAGAATATGAAGTCTAGGCAATGCACTTTGAAGATTATGTTGTAGGTTCATAAGATAATGGTTATCTGATTTGGGAAGCAATCACTCTAGGTTTGTTCGTTCACACAGAAACCAAGAGAACAATCAAAACCCAGAAAGAATACAACCAACTGCGTCTTGACGTGAAGGACGTGCGTCAAGACGAAAAAGACAAACTCTTAAACAACTTTAAAGCAATGAGGATAATCAGATTCATTTTGCAAGCAGATAAATTTTGTCTTGTTAGTTCATGTGACGTAGCGAAGGCCATATGGGATAGGTTGAGAGAGCTCTATTCCACAAACGCAGATCTAGCACACTCGCCTCAAACACTCTTGTTATCCGAGTTTGTTCAAAAGCCTGATGAAACTCTGAGTATCACTTTCAATCGATATAATCATATTCTTAGTAAGATGACGAAGCACGGGATTGGACGCGAGGTGATTGAGCAAAAGGTTACGTTCATGAACGGATTAAGATCAGAATGGAAGGCAGTGGTGTCAACTGTTAAAGCACACAAACAGTTCAAGAACTATAGTCTTGCGAAGCTTATAGGAATTCTGAAGACGCGAGAGAGTGAAGTAATGAAAGAGGCAAAGGTGGTGTCTGGGATGGGGTCTTTAGCCTTGGTTTCGAAAGGCAAGACTGTTGCTGATGACGGATCTGATTTAGATCATTCTGAGTTCGAGCTCTCAAACTAAGATTATTCTTTAATGGTGTCTAACCCTAAGCGATTTGCTAGAAAGAAGTTTTTCTAAAAAAAAAATAGGAACTGGCAGGGAAGCTATAGCTCATAGAAAGTGAAAGAGGAGAACAAAAGTAGTTCTTAGAAAGAGGAAGAGAAGAAGGAGAAAAAGGTTGTTGGTGACTCCGGATACGATTGTAAATATTGTCATGGTAAAAACCATCTTGCAAAGGAGTGCATGCTGCAAAGGAAGAATGAGAAGAATGAAGTAGAGGATGAGGAGGCCTATCAGATGCGAAAGATGGAAGAGATTAGGAAGAAGAAATCTAATGATAATTTTATGCCTACTTTTTTTGTACAGGAAAACTTGGCTCAAGGTGAGTTTGGAGGATTGGAAATCTGGTAGACAGACTTGGAGTATGAAGAGGTACGCAAGCCTATACATGGAACGGTATTCATTGCGAAAGAACAGAGTTCGCAGTACTCAGGAAAATGCTTGATGGTGACTGAAGGAGGATCGTAGGAGAATGCAAGTGGGAGTGGATGGAGCGAAGATAGTTGTTTCACGACAAGGCCTGTTTCAGAACAGATCAACGAATGCGAACAGCTGATCAATAAGGTAAATTCCATTCTTGAATCACTTAATATTCCTGTATCTAGACACGAAACAGAACTTAACGATCTAAAATTCACCTTTTCAAATATAAGCGATAGTTTAAAGCGAACCCGACTATCAAACTCTAACCTAGCTGATCAATTGAGCAGGGGAACATCCAAGAGTGAGGAGAGGTGTATATGGATCCAAAAGGTTGACTCGGATTTGTCTAAGTCTAGGGACAAATCTATTTATTTGCAGAGAGATAATTTAATGCTTTTAAAACAACGAAACATTTTTTGTTTAATTGCAAAAAGGCTTTACTTTAATATTATTCAACTGCACCTTGATTGTGAAATCGGTAAGAAAATCTATAAAATGATTTTTCCACTTCTAGAATTAAAGGAAGACTAAATAGATGCAGACTGTTACAATTGCGAATCTATTGTTTCGTCTGAAGAAACTTCTGATGCATACAAAGTCGGACTTGAACGTATTGAAAATTACATTAAGTCCAAGGACCACCAAAACATGTTGAAACAACTTTTGGATGAAAATGATAAAAAGCAGATCAAATCTGATACTGTGCAAAAATTTGATTCATTGAATGTCAACTTAAGTTCAGAAAATAAATTCAATGTTGAATGCACTTCTGAATTCGATGAGGATAGTGATATGAGTGACATTTCTGTAGAGGATGTGGTTGATTGCTCAACGTTTGTTAAAATTGAATCTCAACCTGCGAAAGCTCTTATTTCTAAAAATTATGTTGAGTTCGCAAGAGTTGTTCAAAACAAACCTGAAAATTTGAAAGTAAAAGCAAATGTTTTTCCAAAAGTTCAAACAACGCCCAATCAAGTTTTCAAAGTCAATGGAATAACCGAAAATCAAACCGTTGAGCTGAAGACAGTTGTCGACGAAGACAACAAAGACGGATGTGATGAACACTTCTGGTCAGTTCCCATAGATAATGCTGACAAAACCGTTGGTTTATCTGAAAAAACTTCTTGGAAAATCAAAGGGAGATACGTAGATGAACCCTTAAATAATCGCTCAACATTTGCAAAAGGTAGCCCAAGTGGTACCAAGGAGGTTCGCAGCGAACCTAACCCAGTGAAGAGCAAACCCGAAGTGAGAAAATTGAATCCAAAGGTGAACATTCACAAGTCATCAAAGCAACTTGTTGATGAAAAACGACAAAGGAATGACAGATATAGAAGAAATCTAAGTTAAAGGAAACAATTTTGGCAATCCCAAAATTCAGATTATGTTCGCCACAAAAGGATAATGAACCACAAAGCGAAAGCTCTTTCTCAAGTAAACTCCAATAAGTGTTCGCATTGTCGTTCTCATAGTCCAAGGGACTCTCAGCAAAAAGGGACTCCAAAACCATTCTTCTCAAAGCAACAAAAGGAGAGACCAAAGCCTTATCACTCTTAATCCACGAAGTTTACGACTCATAATGTCAAAGGCAAGGGAAAGCTTTCTTCGGAGCCGAAAAATCCAACTAAGAAACCACATGTTAACCCTAAGGAAGCTGAAAAGGAGCCCATCAAGAATCAAGCTGACAATAAGAATAAAACTTCTGATTCTAAAGAAACTAACTCAAAAGTTAACAAAATTAAAGTTTTCACCATCAAACGAAAAGATGAAACTACTCTTATAAAACGAACATGTAACGCCCGTAGATCCGGGCTAGTCAATTTAGAGATAATAGGGGTCGAAAATGACTTTTCGACAAGAGATTATTTAGAATAAATAATCTTAACCAAGTTTTATAATATTTCTCAAGGGTTCCGTACATATAATGAACGCTGAAATCCGAGTTATAACGAAGAAGTTATGGCTCGTCAAAGTTTTTCGGCAAAACCGGCACGACACCGGGAGACGTAAATAGTGAATTTAAGATAGATGACTTTTTAGCCTTAGTGATCTAAACAAAAGTTGTAGTATACATTAAACCGAGAACATACAAAAAAAAGAACGCCCAAATCTGACTTCGTATGAGGAAGTTATGATTTTTCTAAGATTTGGCAAAGCAGTGCACGACCCGAAACTCGAATTTTAGTTCGAGCGGTTTTTGGCTTACGCAACCTTAATGAGAGTTGAATATCTCATTAATAGGAACTCAATGGTAAAAAGATAGACAAAAACGGAGTCCGTATGAAGGAGTTACGAATTCTTCGCGGTCATTTAGCAGTCTAATCTCCCCTACTGTTAAATTTAAGATCGGTCGAGAATTAGCCGACGGAGTCTAAATGAAAGTTTTAGATCTTGTTTTTTACCTACGCGTGGATATAAATAACATTGAAAACGAAGCTCGTATGCAAAAGTTATGAATTTTTGAAAATCGGCTGAGTTCCACCCTATGTGCGATGCCACATGTCAGCACCAGGCTGCGCCTGGCTGTAGCCAGTCTAGCTCACGACGTGAGCATCTTAAAACTCATGACGTGAGTGACCATCCAACCTCCTATAAATAAGAGGTGAAGCCCTCTTCATTCCTCGCACCTCCCCTTACTTCCCCCTCTCTCTAGAACTTCTCTCTAGCCCCGAAACCCCCCGAAAAGCCTAGGGAACCTCCCTAGCACGAGGCGGAAGCCCCGGAGCGCCTGACGGATCCGATAATAAGAGCCTTTCGGCTCAGGAATGCTGCTCCAGCGGAGCCCGGTTTTGAGAAAAAACCCGCTGTAAGTGAGCTACGCCTAACCTATCTTTAGTATAACTTATGTTTTAATATGGTAATGTTATTAGGACCTTAAAATAATTATTTGGGCTATTATTATGAGTTATATAGAGTTTTGTTTAACGCTTATATAATAATAATAATAGCTATACTATTAATTAGTCGCGGTTAACGTTAGACTAAACCCTAGTGGTATTGATACTAGGTTTTGTCGAGGGAAATTGTTTTGAGATAACAAAGTTCTGTCCGAGTACCGAGTCACCACCTTATCAAGTGAGTGCATAGTCCCTTTCATGAACATGATTTTAATACAGGTATTGATTGAACGTATTAAATATATGTTTATGTGCGAATTATTTGATGTTGTCTGAATTACATGTTAAAGAACATACCCGGTTATTTATAATGATTTAGGTTAATGAGTAAACCTAAAATTTGTTATGAGGGTCATTGGGTAGTATCTCCTTATGAGTACGAGTGAGATATATACGGGGAATAGAACCCTTAAACATGTCATTGATCCAGAAGCACGGATTAGACATAGTCATTCGTCCCTAGTCTGAGAGTATGGATTGGACTCAGTCAACTGTCGTTAATCCGGGAGTATGGATTAAGACATAGTCAGTTGTCCTTAATCCGGGAGTATCAATTAAGACATAGTCAGTTGTCCTTAGTCCGAGATTATGGACAGGACATAGTCATCTGTCATTAATCCGGGAGTATGGATTTAGACACAGACCAATTGTCCCTCATCCGAGAGTATGGAATATGTACAATCAAGGACTCGAGAGCATGGATTAGATCCGGAGTAAGAGGTAAAATTTAAGGTCCGTGAATATGAATATTCTCGTTGTGAGGACTGACGGGGTGGGTTAAGAGTTGATTATATATATATGGGGAAATCGTATATTGTGTGAATATATATATATATATATATATATATATATATATATATATATATATATATGTGTGTGTGTACAACATTGTGGGATTGAAATCCCTATGTACTCACCAGGTTTCCCAACCTGACCCACTCAGTTTATTTATATCACAGGTGTTGATATGAAGTCACATTACACTGAGAGATTTAAAAGAGATGTAGATCACTAGTGATAATGAATGTAAGTTCTGTTTATGCTTATGTTTCAGTATTGACGATGACATCCCAAATGTTTTAAAATGAATAAAAATACTTTTCTTTGGAAACGCTTTGATAACGTATTTATCATGTTTTACTGGGAACAAATTCCGCAACATTTTTATTAAAAGAGGTACTCTGATTTTTATAAAGCATAAACAAAAATTGGTATTTTCTGGCCGTGAAAATGGGGATGTCACAGAACATATATGGTTGATCTTGATATTATTTTTCCTAGTTCTGTGAAAGGCTCACAAGGACCTGTAGTGGTGTTGATTATGATGGCATGTGCGGAATTAGGAAAGATCTAGTGATTCATCATACAAATTCAAGAACACAAGGAGTAAATAAATCTGTGTAAGCTCATATTAGATCTAGAAAGAATATACAAATGGGTTTGTACAAAATTTCTCTCTCTAGTCTAACACTCCAAATGATTCCTTTTCTAATGGGAGTCACTCACTTCCTATTTATAGGAAAGACTCAACCCATTTACACATACAAAGAGGAAAGCCTAAAACATTACATCCAAGAGTGACTTTGCACCCTAACATTCTCCCCCTCAAAGTTAGGATTGGATGTCCAGCTTTAATCTCCAACGAGCTAGCGCGATCAAGACCAAACTCCCCCTCGAAGTAACACCGGTCTTCAAATCCGCAAATGAATATTCGACAAACCCGAGAAGCTTCGAATACCCATCATTCTCCCCCTTTTTATAATCAAAAAATGATTATAAAACCCACTAAGGATGAGAAGCGCCCGAGGAATAGTCTTCACAAAACTCCCCCTTGATGTGTACCAAAAATGAATCACCAAAAATCTTGCACGGAAAAACAATCACGAAAAAGCCACAAAAAATTTTCAATTTATGAAAAATTTTGACTTTTTGGGTGAAAGTTGCAAGATTTTTCAAAATCCGGGTAGAAATTGTCACTTTTTGAAACTTGCAGGGACTCGTTGCGTCCAAAACAGCCAAATATGCAAAACTCTCCCCCTTTTCCCAAGCTGGGTAGAAAGCGTCAATTTGCACAAACTGCAGGGACCAGAAATGAACATTCTTCAATTTTCAGCAAAAAAATAATCCTTTTTCGAATTTGGGTGAAAACTGCCAAAAATTCGAAGTTTCAGGGACTATCTTCGTAAATTTTTCCCTTGTGCACCAAACATACGAAGACCATGCCCAAAAATGCGAAGTACCAAAAAAATTTCGAAGTTGGGCGAAAAGTGTCAAACATACGAAACATGCTTTAATTTTCGAAGTGTCAACAAATCGAAGGTTCAGGCGCCGTTTTCGAAAATATGTCATTTGCTCAATTATTTCGAAGCACGAAGCATACGAATGATCAATTATGAACAGTAAAAGTCTTCGTATGAATTTCCAAAATACCCCCTTCGAATATTCAACATATATACACCCCCTTCGTATGATTCCCCAAATACCCTTCGGTTTTTCTTCAAGTTGCCAACCCTTCGCTTTTAATCAAAATCATTGATAATGAAGCGTGAATCCAGTTGACATCAACAATTCCAAATAAAAAAAACTTATGCCAAAAGCAAGACTTCGCTTTTAAGAAACGGGGACCCAAAATCACAACATCACACTTTGATTCCAAAATCACAGCCTTCGTTTTCAGTAACGCATCTCGATCATTCAACCACTCCAAAAACAAAATCATACATTTTCAAATATCGACTTCCAAAATCATCCTTAATCAAGTTCTTCTTCTTTTTTTTTTTTTTTTTTTTTTTTTAATAGTAGACCCTTCGTTTTTGCAATCCATTCATAGTTCGTTTCTTACAGTCAGTTCCTTACAGTTCTTCCCAAAGCATCAACCCTTAGATTATTCATAAACACCCTTCGAATTTTAATCCAAAACTTCCCAGTCTTCGTAAATCAACATCACTGAAAATCGATTCCCAAATCTTCGTTAATTCAAGTTCTTCGTTTTTCCCAAATCAAACCCAAGAACAAATGAACATCAAGCAAACACCCATTGAAAACGAACCAACATCGACTCCTCGATAACAAACCAAATTGACCCTTCGAAAACAAAAATCAATCCTTTGAAACTGAATAGTAACAATCGATCTCAGTTCTTCAAACATCACACAACAGACCTAGCCTTCATTCTCAATCTACTTCCCAAACCTTCGATTTTGACCCTAACATTCAAATCGTTTTTGATTCCATAACTTTCGATTTCCATGACATCGTCTTTTTCAAGAATTTTGACAAGTCACTTTACCTTTTTTTTTTTTATTCAATCATCGGCATCAGTGAACAAACATCCATCAAACCTGTCGACTTTGAAATTGTTAACCCAAAGCTTCGAAATCGACTCTATAATTCGTTTTGTACACACTGAACAATTTCTATGACTCCATATCGGAACTGTAATGACTTCAAAGCTTCCGGTTCTTAACTCACATATCGATTCTTAACGGACGAACATCCCTGATTCGAAAGCAAAGCTTATCTTCCCAGTCGACTTCAAAATCAATTGACTTCAATAAGCAAATTCCAAACCTTCGAAATCATCATCTCATTTTCGAAACAGAATCATCGACTATCCTTCGTTTTTCACAATCAGTTCCAAATATCAATTTCACAAAATCAACAGGTGACCATCGATATTAACACTCAATTCCTTGTTCGTTCTTTGAGTAAATCGACTACATTCCTTCTTAGACCTTCGAAATCTAAATCACAAACACCCTTCGATTTCAGTTGTTCTCGATTCATTCATCGAAATCAAAGATTTGTTTGTCGATTTCTTAGCCAAACTTGATCCTCATCGGTATGAAATTGAAGAAATCATAACCGATTCACAAGTTCAGAGTCATGAATAACATCAATCGATTTAAAAAAAAAAAAAAACTGAAACGAAATTGAAACTCAAGAACATCGATCATGATTAAACAAGACGATACGATGGTACAAGTAAGAAAAGCATGAGTACAAGTCGAGTGATGAAGTGACAAACAAAAACGAAGTGATATGGGATCGAACATTTATTCTGGACCCAATCAACGATAATGAATTGAAATAACATTGGGCTAAAATTTTGAGATGAACAGTATCAGATCGTTAATTTGGACTCGGTTATACACACAAATGAATCAATGAACAATACATGATACAATTAATTGGGCTGGATCATTGAATAGACGAACTGGACTGATTTTTGAATATGTTTTGGGCTTGATGTTCGGATCATTTGAACAGTAACAGATTCTCATTTTGAATCAATTTGATGAACAATGATGCTTCGAAATTAAAACAAATTTGTGAATATGATTTTGATTTTAAGTTGATCTAAACAAAAAATAATTGGATCAACAAAGGGATTGAAACGGATTAGATCCAATGAGGCAAATCGATCAAAAATTGAAAAACGCAAAATACGAATCGAAATCATGGACGTTTTGGAATCCATTTGAGAATTTGAGATATCTTTTTGACGAATCGAGTTCCGTTTTCAACAAACGAATCAAATTTGTAAGATCTTGGTTCTTTTGTCGGAATGAGAAAATCTCCAAATCGAACATTCTACCAACCACCATGCGAGATGTACAACTCGTTCTTCATGTTCTTCGTGTTCTTCATCAAACCAAGAACATCTTTAAAAGAACCACCAACACATTTGGGTTTTGACTTCAAATTCAATTCAACACTTGGAGATTGTTGCTTTGGAACCCAAATTTGCTTCACGGATTTTGGCTTCATAACATATCACGATTTTTGTGAGTAAGCCCGCTTATTCTTCCGATTCATCTTCTTCTTCTTTTTCTTTCTCATCTTTTTGCATCTTGAAGATTTGACATCATGAACAAACCCACTTTCAACAACATGAACATTTTGAGTTTGAATCAAAAATTTTGGAGTTTGATATTTATGATTTTCTTGAACCACCGGCTTCCGATAAGGAATCATTCCTTCAAACGAATCACAAGAACACAAAATATCATCGGTTTGAACTCCAATCAAGCAAAAAACTTTTTCATCTTGAAAATCAACTTGAACTCCTTTTTCTTGAACATCATCATCATCAAGAACACCATCCCGAGCTTCACGACAATTTGCATAATATTCAAGTTTATTGCTTCCATATTTGCATTCAGCACGAGAAATTCCTTTTATGACTTCTCCATCTCTTCTATTTCTTCGTCTCTTTTGATATGTTGTAACCAACCGATCAAACAAATGTTTGGTTCGAAAAATTGGACAACTAATTAATTCTCCAACTTCATTCTTTTCTCCATTTACAACAATATCACATTCACTTATCAATCCAACAGTTAAGCTATAAAGAAGATATTCAAATGAGCATTCACTTTGAACATCATCACTACGTATCATCCATTTCTCCATGATTACAAGAACTTGAAATTTTCTAGAGAGAGAAAGTGATTTTGAATGGGTTTTCTAGAGAGATAAAGTGATACAAACAAGTATTCTAGAGAGAGAAAGTCGAATTATGGATCAAATCAAAGAAAAATTCGACTTCTAAAACACAAAAACACTCTCTAAACACGAAGATCAATGAACAAAAAGAATCACCAAATCAAAATAGCCATCAATGATCAATTCTTGATGAGATTCAAGAACACCCGCTCTGATACCAATTGTAGTGGTGTTGATTATGATGGCATGTGTGGAATTAGGAAAGATCTAGTGATTCATCATACAAATTCAAGAACACAAGGAGTAAATAAATCTGTGTAAGCTCATATTAGATCTAGAAAGAATATACAAATGGGTTTGTACAAAATTTCTCTCTCTAGTCTAACACTCCAAATGATTCCTTTTCTAATGGGAGTCACTCACTTCCTATTTATAGGAAAGACTGAACCCATTTACACATACAAAGAGGAAAGCCTAAAACATTACATCCAAGAGTGACTTTGCACCCTAACAGGACCCAGGAAACTTTAGGTTCCTAAATCTGCTTAAATTTTGCAGGTTATTCGTGACGAACAGTTCGACACTGAATGGTACATCGACAGTGGCTGTTCACGTCACATGACAGGAAGAAAAGAGGAACTGCGAGAGTTCAGGGCTCTAAAGGATGGCGGCAACGTAAAATACGGGAATAATTCAGTTGGCAAATAAAAGGCTACAACATGATAACGAATGGGGAATTCTCTATTCGTAAAGTGGCTTATGTTGAAGGCTTGCAGCACAACCTAATCAGTGTCTCGTAGTTGGTGGAGGAACCAGATTGAAAGTGTCATTTGATGACGAAGGATTAGAAATCGCTGAAAAGAAATCCAAGAGTGTTCTTCTAAAATCACAACGAAAGGGTGAAATGTATCCACTGAATCTAAACCCGATACAAGGAAAGCCTTTCATTTGCTTGCTTACGAAAGCTCACTCAGAAGAAAGTTGGTTATGGCATAGGCGACTTTCGCACTTAAACTTCAAAGACATCAACAAGCTCGTTCTTGGTGATCATGTGAGAGGAATTCCTCTATTGAATTTCGACAAGGATCATTTGTATGCAACATGTGAGATGGGAAAGCAAAGTAGAAAAAGTCATCCTACTATTGTGAACACGAAAGTCATCGAACCTTCGGAACTTCTACATATCGACCTTTGCGGGCCTTCTGCTATTGAAAGCGTTGGTGTTAGTAAGAACATTCTAGTAATTGTAGATGATTTTTCATGTTTCACTTGGGTGTTTTTTCTTAAGCAAAAATATGAAGCAACGCCAAAGCTCAAGGACTTTATCAAGCCAATCGAGCTTCAACTGTGAAAGCTGGTTCGCAACGTTCGCAGCGACAACGGGCTAGAATTCAAAAACCTAGCGTTTGAAGAATTTCTTGTTGAAAAAGGAGACACACACAACTTTTATGCTTCCTAAACTCCACAACAAAATGGCGTAGTTGAAAGACGAAACCGTTCCTTATGTGAAGTTGCACGAACCATTCTAACGTTCTCATGTCTGCCACTCTACTTTTGGGCTGATGCGATAGCTACCGCTTGCTTTACCCAAAATCGATCCATCCTAAACAAGCAATTCTCAATAATTCCTTATGAAATCATAAATAATCGCAAACCTAACGTTTAATTTTTCTATGTTCTTGGCTCCAGGTGTTTCATTCTTAATTCCAAAGAACAATGGAACAAGTTCGATGTGAAAGCTGATGAAGGTGTTTCATTTTATTCACTAACATCCAAGGCATATAGGGTTCTCAACAAATGCTCAAAGAAGATAAAAGAGGCCTACTATGTCACGTTTGACGATAATTATCTAAAGCGAATTCAGTCAAATGAAAGTCAGATCAAGGAAATATTTCCTAAACCTTGTCCAAATGTAATTCCTATGTCCAACCTTTATGAAGATTTCATGTTACTCTTTGATGAACCTGAGAATGCTATCACATCTAAAGCTAAGGCAGTGGATAATAAAGTCGACGAACTTAAGAAGACTATCGATAATGCTGCGAAAGACATACCTCAACAGCCGTCCACTGCGAAAGAACCTCAAGACACGCACACAAATTTCCAAGGGGAGAATTCTGGGTCTAACAGACAATTCCAGGGGGAGGATGCTACTCCTCTAACCACAAATGCTTCTTTGCAGGGGGAGGGTTTCGCATCACCCATTTCTACTGAGCCTCCTTCTGATGGTGATTTTCCCCACCAACTATAACCCACGAACCTCCATTCGCAGGAGATGATTCCATTCCCGAGGTCAACGAGTTCGCATCATTCGAGGGGGAGAAGGTAGCTCCAAAGATCAAACGAATGAACCCCCCCCCCCCCCAAAGCTCCAGTTAAACCTCCTGTCATCAAACAAGAACCAAAGAAGAATGAAAAGTTGTTCAATGATGAACCCATTATTGATGATAGTGAAGACGAAGAGTCTGATGAAGCTGAGCTTAAAAGATGTAAGGCTCGCGAGGCAGAAATTGATGAACATCCTCGCATCGTCAGAGAGGCAGAAGAAAAAGAAAGAGCTGAAAAGGAAGCTCATGCCACTCTTAAAAGCAAAATGCTATTATTTCCTAAGTGGACCCTGAAGCGAATGCAAAACCAAGCTGTGGATATGCCAAGCCAGTATTGGTTGGATCCAATTGCTTCCTTTGAAATCCAAAACACACAGGATTCACAATTGGACCTGCCTATCACACCAAAGACATTCAGGTTTCGTGCTTTTGTAAAAGTTGCCAACGTACCTTTCTCAGACAGCACTGCAGATCAAATGTTGTTTTCCTTCTACTTGAAGCACATGAAGCCTCAATACGAGACTTGGAGTGCAAGCAAGATTATTGTTGTGAAGGTCACTAGGCCGATCGAGACCGAAAGCTTCCCTAATACAAACTTTTAAGTTGCGAGAGGATCAACATCTCAAGCCTACGAATTCACTCTCGCAGACCTGCCTTGTTTGAACCCCCATGACTGGATGGTTATATACAACATTCTGCTGAGAAACAAGGAGAAGTACGGACTTGTAGTGTCCCGTCTTCAACTTGTGATCAAATCTTATATTCAAGAAGTTGGATTGATGGATGTGGAGATTGCCACTTTTTTGATGCAAAAACCAAGTGATGTTCCGAAGGAATCTCCAAAAGACTTTAAGAAGCTCAAGCCAGGAAAAAATTTCAAGGAAGGATTTAGTAATCTTGGTGCAGTACTGATATTAAATTTTAAATACCATAGTATTACCGTACCAACCAATTCATATATATATATATATATATATATATATACACACACACACACACAAACGAAATCATATTTTTAAATGTCAAATGTTTATTGTTTACGATTTTAAAGTATGACATTAGATATTAGACTTAGTCAATAGTTATTACCATATTAGATTAAAAAACTGAAAAGTTACTTATTAAAATTTTTAATAACTAGAATAGCAAATTTACTAATTTATATGACTAGACGACAAAAGTGTCCTATATCGTTACTAGTCTTGTAACGACCCAAAATTTCACGTCCGAAAATTTCGTTTATAAAACATTGCATAGAAAACATTAACAATTAAAACATTGTTTAGTTGAACCACTTCACATCGAAAACCAAATTAAAAACCACAACATTTGATCAATCAAAATATCAGAGTATCAATCCCAGAATAAACTCGTAACCGTAGAAACAAGAGAGTGTGTGTGACAAGCTGCTACCGCGCCGGCTCCTTTCCCCTAGCTGAGGAGGTACCTGAAACCAAAACTGAAAACCGTAAGCACAAAGCTTAGTGAGTTCCCCCATAATACCTCATACCATGCAAGCATATAACAAACAACGTTCAGCTAGGAGTTACGGGCCTCGCCCACACTCGGGAAGATACGGGCCCTGCCCACACTTCGCTAGCCGGGAGATACGGGCCTCGCCCACACTTGTGAAGATACGGGCCCTGCCCACACTACGCTAGCCGGGAGATACGGGCCTCGCCCACACTCTAGTATCTGGGAGATACGGGCCTAGCCCACCCTCTAACCTCGGAGAGATACGGGCCCTACCCACACTCAACCGCTAACCCATAATATACAAGTATCACATAGACATCAAGTATAAGCAACTCTTATCATATTGACACATATATCATACTTGACTAAACCCAGAGATACGGGCTCGGCCCACACTCTAGTACTAACATCTCGTCTACACGGGTCAGCCTTGGTGCCTTAGACCCATTCCTACTGGAAAGGAAACTCACCTCGAAATAACTGTTGGTCTGTGTGGGAATTGATCACCTACTGCTGCTACTGCTGCTCCGGAAATCCTCCGGCTGTAATTCCCACAACATACTCAATCAAACACTGCTTACTGTTCTTTGGGTAAAATGACCATTTTACCCCTAATCATGTCATAAGTCAAAGTCAGAGTCAACTTTCAGTTGACCCGACTCGCCGAGTTGGCTCTCCAATTCTCCGAGTCCCTATCCAAACGATTGTCCTGGATCCCGTCCCTACTCGTCGATTTAGGCGTTGACTCGACGAGTTCTTCTTCTAAACTGAGGTTCAAGTCCTTCATCCTACTCGCCGAGTTGTATGAACAACTCGCCGAGTTCATCTTCATCCGAAGAACACTTTATGCTGTGACTCGCCGATAGGGGTGTAAGTGAGCCGAGCTACTCGTGAGCTACTCGGAATCGACTCGTTAAAAATTCGACTCGAACTCGATTTAAACGAGCCTGAGCCGAGCCTGAGCTTTATTCGGGGCTCATTTATTAAACGAGCTCAAGCCCGAGCTTTTAAACCGAGCTCGACTAGGGCTCGCGAGCTTAAACGAGCCTATATAAATTATAATATAAATATATTTTTCACTCCTTATATTATATATTTATATTATTAATAATATGTTTCCTTAATTTCTTTAATCTTTATATGAATTGAAAGCAAACCAACCGCCTTTGCCGACATTCCCCTTACTCCACACATGCATACGGCATATACCCTACGACTACGAGCCTACGACGGTCGAACATGCCATTACCCATTTACCATTTAGGGCGACGATAATTAATCCATGATTTCCAATTGACGATCGATTGTAAGTACGTAACAATTGATTTCCGAATCCAGTGGATGTATCAATTGACTGATTGAGTATACGACGGTCTGCGGTCGACGTTGCCCTCCCGAATCCATCTCGTTCTCAACAAACAACACTCAACAGCCAAGAGGTATTAATAATATTTCATTCCATCGCAGTTTATATTGAATCGATTGGTATCAGTAATGTGATTGAATGAATTGATTGTAAGCACTAAGCAAATAACCTGTTTGTCAATTTTTGTAATTAAAATCGGCACTCCTCAAATCAAAAGGTACCTGTTTGTAAGCAGTTTATATTAAAATCGGCACTCCTCAAATTGATTGGTATTAGTAAAATCGGCACTCCATTGATTGGTATTAGTTAAATCGGCACTCCACAAATTGATTGGTATCAGTAATGTAATTAAAATTGGCACTCCTCAAAAGTTCATACACCTAGTTTTCTTTTCTTTTCTTAACTGTAAGATGCTCATATAATCATATTAATTCACTTGTTTGGAAATTGCAACGTGATCACATGTTGGATGTTTTCAATTCACATTTTTGACCCTAATGTTTGACCAAATGCTAGAAAATGACACACATATTTTTCAAATCACATTGAGTTATTTACTTTTGCATAAATATTATGTGTACTTGTTGGTGTTCATGGTGTTCCAGTGAGTTGTTTATTGTTGCATAAATATTATTTCAAATTGATGCATCTATGATTTGTATTGTTTTCTTATGAAGATTCAATGGATGATGGAGGGTCTACAACAAACCTATTAAGTCCAAACAAAGGAATGGGGGTTGTAATAGGTGTTAGGATTGATAATCCGTCATCACAATCAGTACATGGTATGGATCACATAACCACTCCAAATGAAGAAACAACTAGTCAAATCCCTAATGAAAATGAAAGTGTGAGAGAAAAAAATAACGAAACCGATGAAGATGAAGTACAATTAACGAGAAAACGGAAAAAAACATCAAAAGTATGGGACGACTTTGTTGTAGTTACACTCCGGGATGGTAAGAAAAAAGCCGAATGCAAACATTGTAAGTCAAGGTTGGCTATTACTGGTTCAGGTCCTACATCATCATATAAAAGACACCTAAACAGTTGCATCCCCCATAAACAATCGCTAAAAAACCAACAAATACTAAATTTTCAACCTAGTGGGTGTGATGTGGATTTTGTGCCACCATTGATCGGACCGGATACAAAATATGATGAAAACAAGATGAGGGAGGCCATAGCTAATTGGATACTAAGTACTGAGCAACCGTTTGCTACTGTGGAAGATGTAATGTTTGTGAAAATGATGAAGACAGCTACTCCATTGTTTGAGAAATTAAGCAGAGTTACAATTACGTCGGACTGTTTTAAGGTATACGAGCATGAGAAGAAAAGGTTGAAAGCCCTTACAAAAGCTGCCTCTAAAATCAGTTTAACAACTGATTGTTGGAAGTCCTCGCATCAGAAAATTGAGTATATGGTTATTACTGCACATTTTGTAGATCATAATTGGAGGTTTAACAACTTGCTCAATTTTAATATTTAATTATTTATCTTTTTCTTTCTATCATATTTTAATTATATCTCAACGTTTTTTTACAAATTACAGAAACGTGTATTAAGTTTTGTACATGTTCCTCCTCCTCGTACTGCGGTTGATATTGCCGATGGTATTTACAAGTGTTTGCAAGAGTGGGAAATTAAAGATAAGATTTTCACCATCTCAGTTGACAACGCAGCTTATAATGACAAAGCTTTAAGAAGATTGAAAGAAACTTTTTCGCCTGTAAGAAAACTTTCATGTGGTGGTAGATTGTTTCATATACGATGTTGCGCACACATATTGAATCTTCTAGTGAAAGATGGTCTTGCAATAATTGATCATATCATCGGTGATGTTCGTGAGGGTATAAAGTATATTAACAATTCGGAGGGTAGACGTCTAAATTTTTCAAAGGCTGCACATCAAATGCAAATACGTGATCGGAAGTTAATGCTTGATGTTCCAACACGATGGAATTCAACCTTAAAGTTTTTAACACATGTTCATATTCACTAACACTTTAATTGTGGTTTTCTCAGGTATGCAGAGTATGAACCATATTTTCATCACTTGCCAACTGACGAAGATTGGGAAAATGTTCAAAGCGTATGTGAAATTTTGAAGGTTTTTAAGGTTTGTGTTTAATATGCATAATATTTTATTAATAAATGATTTTCTTTGTTGACTAAATCCAACGATTATGCTTAGGTGTGCACGAATATCATCTCGGTCAGTGATTATCCTACTGCTAATTTATATCTAATTGAAGTGTTTAGAGTGAAGCAAACTCTTGATAAAGGTTCATTATCTACAAATGATTTTATTCGTGATATGGTGAAGAAAATGAAGGAAAAGTTTGACAAGTATTGGGGTGAGTGTCACCTTGTAATGGCAATAGCTTCTGTGTTAGATCCACGGTTCAAGATGAAGTTGGTTGAATTTTGCTTTCCAACACTTTATCAAAATTCAGACGAGAACATTAAAGAAGTGAAGAATGCACTTTATGAAATGTATTCGGAGTATTTAGAGATGCATGACACATTAGTTAGGGAATCTGCAACACATGGAAGCGAACATGAAAGAAATGTTTTAGGGTTGAATGAAGGTACATCACTTGGATCTGGATGGGAGGCATTTGGAGAGTTCATAAAGACTGCAGATTTGGAGAGACCAGAAAAGTCAGAGCTTGATATGTATTTAGAAGAAGGTGTTTATAGGGAGAAAGGACAAACAGGAATGGAATCATTTAATGCTTTAGAGTGGTGGAATGTGCACAAGTTAAAGTACCGTGTTTTATCATTGATGGCTAGAGATGTACTTGCAATCCCAATTTCTACGGTTGCATCTGAAGCAACTTTTAGTGCCGGCGGTAGAGTTATTGATCCATATCGAGCTTCATTGGGGTCCGACACGGTACAAATGTTGATTTGCGGAGGAGATTGGATTAGGCAAGTTCATGGAGTCAAGAAAAAATTAAAGGTATATTTGAAAAAAAAATCAAAACCACATTATAATTGTTATTTTAATAGTTTAAATTATTAATTGTCAACCTTTTTATTTTGTAGAAGGAGGAGTTTCCTATTGAGGTTTTACTGCCTGAGGTGAACACAAAGTAATTGAAGGTAATTAGATGTGTTAAACAACAAATTCTTAATCTGAAAAATATTTCAAAAAATGATTCCTTTGTACATTTTGCAGGTTTTGTGTATCTGAGGAGTGAAGTTGCATAAAGGAAGATTTTTCTATTTCTAGTCGTTCAATAATTAGGAGTTTAACTACTATTTTTGTAATTTGAGCTTTTACTCTTTATGTTCTTTTATTTGGTTATATTTTAGACATTAAATCAATGCAAATGGAGAATCTATGAATGTCTGTTTTGAAGTTAGAATTTGGATTATTCCCTTGAATATATGATAATAAATTAAACGAGCCCAAAAACCATAAACGAGCTCGAGTCGAGCCTAAGCTCATTTAGGCTCGCATGACAAACTAAACGAGCCGAGCCCGAGCCGAGGTCGAGCTTCTTATTTTTCCTACGAGCCGAGTACGAGCTTTGAAATTGGGCTCGAAACGAGCCGAGCTCGAGCTCGAGCCAACATACAATCAAACGAGCTCGAGCCGAGCTTGGGTATGTTCGGGCTCGGCTCGGCTCATTTACACCCCTACTCGCCGAGTTGTATGAACAACTCGCCGAGTTCCTCCATGGATGAGTTTGGCTTCCAACTCACTGAGTCACACCCCGTGACTCACTGCTCGCACTCGACACAACGAAAAGGGGACAACTCGGAGACTCGCGAGCAGACTCGCCGAGTCGTCGCCATGCAATCACTATATACGCGATTTTGCTCGATTCCAGTCTATGCCATTCACAGATCTGGGTTCCTAAAACATGAATAACACGTAAAGTTTCCAACTTTACGTGTAGATACTCACCAATGAGGGATTTAGGGCTCAAAATGCCTCAATAGGGTAGAATTAGGGTGAACAAGCAACATGGGTGCATAAAGGTAACGGATCTGAGCTCCTAGAGCTCAATCTTGCCTAGATCTAAAGGCCAATAAGCTTATTACGACTTATATTGAACATACAAGCTTGGGGAAGGGCTCAAGAAAGACTTAATGGAGCAATAAGCATAAAAACAGAGGGAAAACGGGTTATACCTCAAAGAAATCACTGAGAGGACACTAAGATGCTTGGCTTCCTTCCCTTCCTCTTGATCTACTCCACTTCCTTCTCAAATCCTTCAAGAATACACAAGAATGCTTCAAACTCTCAAGGAAATAAGCTTTGGAACGAGGGTTGGGAGCTCTGAGGTGAATGGGGGCTGGCTTGGGGCGGACATGAGGTTTAAATAGGGTGCAAACCCCTAAAACTTAGGGTTTCATCCAACAGCGGTGACTCGCCGAGTCCAGGATATGGACTCACCGAGTCGCCAACTTAAACATGTCCCGGGTCCCGTATCTACTTGGCGAGTCGAACCTATGACTCGCCGAGTCCAAGGCTAAAAGAAAAGAGAATACTCAAATAAGATTTAAGTACCAGGAACCAGGTGCTACAAATCTCCCCCACTTATTTTAGACTTCATCCTCGAAGTCTGCCGCTCGATCCTGAAACAGCTCGGGGTAATGCTCCATCATGTCGTTCATCGGCTCCCAAGTCCATTCCGAACCCTTGCGGTGCTGCCATTGCACCTTCACTAGCTCCACCTTCTTGTTCCTCAAATCCTTCGACTTCCTGTCGAGGATTGCGACTAGGCGCTCAATGTAATTCAGGCTGCCATCAACCTGTATATCCTCTAACGGCACTACCGCTAAATCGTCCACTAGACATTTCCGCAGGTGAGAAACATGGAAAGTGCTGTGGATCTGGCTGAGCTCGGCTGGCAGATCCAGCCTATACGCCACCTTGCCCACCCGGGCTACAACCCTGAACGGTCCGATGAATCTCGGGCCCAACTTGCCCCGCTTCCTGAATCGAATGACGCCTTTCCAAGGCGACACCTTCAGGAGAATCATATCCCCGACTTGGAACTCCAAGTCGGATCGACGCTTGTCGGTGTAACTCTTCTGTCGACTCTGAGCAGTCTGAAGCCTGCTCCGAACCTGCTGGATCCTCTTGGTCGTCTTGAGCACCACTTCGGTGCTCCCCATGACTCTCTGGCCAACTTCTCCCCAGCATATCGGGGTCCTGCACCTCCGTCCGTACAACATCTCGAATGGAGGACGGTCGATAATCGCGTGGTAGCTGTTGTTGTACGAGAACTCAGCCAAGGGAAGATAGGTATCCCAGCTACCACCGAAGTTTAACACGCACGCCCGCAACATATCCTCCAAGGTCTGGATGGTCCGCTCGCTCTGACCATCCGTCTGCGGGTGAAAGGCGGTGCTAAAATGCAAACGAGTGCCCAACTCGTCATGAAATCTATTCCAAAATCTGGAAGTAAAACGCACATCCCTCTCCGAGATAACCGATACTGGCACCCCGTGCCGCGCTACGATCTCCCTGATATAGATGTCGGCCAATTTCTCGGCCGATATGCTCTCCTGGATCGGGATGAAGTGAGCACTCTTGGTCAATCGATCCACGATGACCCAAATCGAATCCACTCCACGCGCGGTCTTGGGAAGCTTCGTGATAAAATCCATCGTGATATCTTCCCATTTCCACAGTGGAATATCAACGACTGCATCTTGCCATGCGGTCTCTGATGTTCGGCCTTGACCTTCCTGCAGGTCAAGCACTGCTCAACGTACCATGCCACATCCCGCTTCATCCAGGGCCACCAATAATCTAGACGAAGATCCCTATACATCTTCGTCACCCTAGGATGAATAGGGAACCGGGACTTGTGTGCCTCCTCCATCAAAATATGGCGCATGCCTCCGTGATACGGCACCCACACCCTACGGTGTAGTGTCAATAGTCCTCGGCTATCATAATCAAAGGAGGAAACCTGACCCACCACACGCTCTTTCTTCCGATGCTCCTCCTTGATAGCCTCCTGTTGAGCCTCCCGAATTCGCTCCAATAGGGGAGTCACCACGGTCATCCTCATGCAAACGTCCCTGATCGGCGCCGCCTTGCGGCTAAGCGCATCGGCCACCACATTGGCCTTCCCCGGGTGGTAGAGGATCTCGCAATCATAATCCTTTACCACGTCCAACCACCGACGCTGCCTCATGTTCAGATTTGGCTGATCCATAAGGTACCTCAAACTCTTGTGGTCCGTGTAAATGGTACATCGAACCCCGTAGAGGTAATGCCGCCAAATCTTGAGGGCAAAAACCACCGCCCCCAACTCCAAATCATGCGTCGGGTAGTTCGCCTTGTGAGGCTTGAGCTGCCTCGAAGCGTAGGCAATGACATGCCCCCTCTGCATCAGTACCGCACCCAACCCTGAAATGGACGCGTCACAATAAACCACAAAATCCTCTATGCCCTCTGGCAGGGCTAAGATCGGCGCCTCGCACAATCTCTATCTTAGTGTCTCAAATGCAGCCTGCTACTCGGGTCCCCACCGAAAGACCACGGCTTTCTTCATCAGCCGCGTCAGGGGTACGACTATCTTGGAGAAATCTTGAATAAATCTCCGATAGTAGCCTGCTAATCCCAGGAAACTCCGAATCTCAGATGGAGACTTCGGAACCTCCCATCTCATCACGGCCTCGACCTTGGCCAGATTGACCAGAATCCCGTTCTGGTTGACAAGGTGTCCGAGAAATTGCACCTCGCGCAACCAAAACTCACACTTGGAGAACTTAGCATACAAGCTCTCCCACCTCAGGGTCTCCAACACCTCTCTCAGATGCTCCTCCTGAGTCTTGGAATAAACCAAGATGTCATCGATGAAGACTATCATAGACCGATCCAACATCGATCTGCATACGCGGTTCATGAGGTCCATGAACGCGGCAGGAGCATTAGTGAGCCCAAACGGCATCACCACAAACTCATAGTGGCCATAACGAGTCCGAAACGTGGTCTTCTGCGTATCCTCATCCCTGACCCTCATCTGATGGTATCTCGAATGCAAATCGATCTTGGAAAACCAAGACGCTCCCTGAAGCTGGTCAAAGAGATCATCAATCCTCGGGAGTGGGTAACGGTTCTTCACTGTTACCTTATTCAGCTCCCGATAGTCTATGCACATCCGGTGCGACCCATCCTTCTTCTTCACAAACAGGATCGGGGCTCCCCAGGGTGAACTACTCGGACGAATAAATCCCTTGCCTAGCAGCTCCTACAGCTGCGTAGACAACTCCTGCATCTCGGGAGGAGCCAACTGATACGGTGCCTTGGCTATCGGAGCCGCACCAGGAACAAGGTCAATCCTGAACTCCACCTGTCACTCCGGAGGTATCCCAGGAAGCTCCTCTGGGAAAACATCTGCGAAATCTCGCACCACCGGAACCTCGCTCACTGTCGCCCTACCCGCCTCCCGGGTATCCATCACATACCCGACATATCCTGCGCATCCCTGCTGAAGGTAGCGTCTCGCCCTCGCTGCTGAACATACAGCGGGTCCATACTGCGGCCTCTCACCATGAATCACTAACTCTCCCCCGCCTGGGGTCCTGACCCGCACTAGCTGCTGCGTGCAATCTATCACCGCCCAATTAGGGCTCAACCAATCCATGCCTATAATCACCTTGTTCCCACACAACGGAATGGGAACCAGGTCTACTAAGTAGCGCTCCTCAAACAGACGCAAAACGCAATCCCGAAACACCATCGATGCTCGCACCGATCGATCATCAGCAATCTCTACCTCCAAAGGGCAATCCAACATGCCCGAAGACTCAGGAAACTTCTTGCTAAGCGCAAGGGACACAAATGATCGGGATGCACCCGAGTCGAATAACTCCTGAACTGGGATACCGTTCACATGGAACGATCCTAAAACATATATATATATATATATATATATATATATATATATATATATATATATATATATATATATATATATATACCAAGCACATATCAATATCATAACATCATAAAATAAAAATAGAGGGAAAGAATCATACCCGTCACCACATCGGGTGCGTCGCGTGCCTCCTCGGTAGTCAACTGAAATGCTCGGCTCCTCACCACCGGAGCCTCTGCCTTCCCCTGTCGGCCATCCGTGATCCGCAGGGTCGCTGGAGCTGGCGCCTTCACCGGCGCTGAAACTGTCAACTGGGGGCAATTGGCCTTCTTGTGTCCCCTCTGGTTGCAGTGGAAACACAGCAACTCCGATGTCTGAATAGCCGAAACTGGAGTAGTACAATCCCTGCTAAAGTGCCCTGCCTTGCCGCACTTGTAGCAGCCTGCTGATCCCATCCTACATGCTCCCTCATGCGTCCTGCCGCATTTCCCGCAGCGGTCGGGTCCTCCTTGGCCTTTCGGCCTCCCATCTGATCCCCTGGGCTTCTTTCCTGAAGCCCCAATCACCTGCCCCGCCTCTGCCTTCCTCTTCCGAATGTGCTCTAAATCAATCTCCCTTTCCCTCGCCCTGGCGATCATGGACTCCCGGGTAGGGCAAGCTGAAAAGTTGACATGCTCCCGGATGTCAGCCCGTAACATATCATGATAACGGGTCCTCCTCATATCCTCGTCACCAGCATACTGGGGCACCAACAAAGCCCTCTCCCGGAACTTGGCGGTGATCTCTGCCACAGTCTCAGTCGTTTGCCTCATGTCTAAGAACTCTCGGGCCAGCTGCTGAAGCTCGACAGCCGGCGCAAACTCTGCCCTGAATCTGGTCACAAAATCTGACCAAGTCATGGCCTCGATCGCTAAGGCTCCCAACGAGTCACCCACTGACTCCCACCAGTCCCGAGCTCGGTCTCGCAAACACCCTACTGCATACATCACCTTCGACCCCTCGGGGCAGAAGCTAGTCAACTGTGCAGACTCGATGTCTGCAATCCATCACCTGGCAGCAATGGGGTCTTTCACCCCGTGGAAATCCAGCGCACCACTGCCCCTGAAGTCCTTAAAGGACAGTGTGCGAGATCCTGACTGGCCAGATGCCATGTTGCTCCTGAACGCCCTGAGGCGATCCTCCATCAACTCGATGATCCCTTCCTTGATCGACCCGAAGATAATGGGGGTCGACTCAAGGATACCCCTGGTGATCTCTGACGCGATGAACTCGCGTAGTCCCTCATCTACCGGCTCGGAACCTGATCCCGAACCTGACCCCTCTCCTGAACCGCCATCTATCGGCCTCGATCGAACTACCACCATTCTGCAATACATAACAACAATCATTAGTGATACTGATACTTCCTGAGGGATCGCAACTACTTACAAGTTCATTGGTCTTATCTTGGCCTTCCTTGGTTCGGGTACGGATCCTCTGCTTTCAGTAGTACGGACCCATACTACCTTGCACATCTATTCGTACCTTCTTCAAGGACTGCCTCAACTCCACCAGATCCCTTCCACTACGGCTGATCACTGCTATACTCATCCTAGGATTGCCCTAGGGAAATCTCAGGCTCCACCCTACTAGGTCCTCAGCTGTTGTAGGCCTCTTAGTAGTGCCAATTAACCATTACCTGAATACCATCACATGTGGCGAGGCTCGGATAATCCTTCGAGTACCAGGCTCATCCCTACAACGGTTAGACTCAAACGAGAGCTGCGCAATAGGGTCAAATCCAGCACTTTAAGATTATTCAACCCTGATCACCTGTGACGTGACGTATTCACCTAATGGCTAACTCCCACCACTCAGAGTCCCACAAAGCACAAAGCAAGCAGCATTCGAACTAAGGGAACAATCTCAAGCAATTTCACTCTCATGGAGAGAAACTGATCTAGCATACAGAGCTAATACTCATACCATCAAGCATAACCTAACAGGCTATCCTACTACTGTCTACTTGATTCTAGCATGCGATTCTCATACAACTGAAACACATAAAGCAGGCACATAAGGCATCACTCCTAGATCCTTAGTCCTAGTCTAGCATGCTGTTATACAAAAGCTGTTAAACAACACATAAACTTGTATGGGTACTTTGGGGAATACTTACTTGAGCTCGGCCGGTCGCGCACATCACACACTTCGTTCTTTCTCAAAACTCTTTTCTCAATTTTAGAAAACATTTTCTTTTAGAAAATCTTTTAGTCCCTCGATTTGAGTTCAGACACCCCCGAAGGTGTGTCCGAATCCCTCAAACCAGGGCTCTGATACCAACTTGTAACGACCCAAAATTTCACGTCCGAAAATTTCGTTTATAAAACATTGCATAGAAAACATTAACAATTAAAACATTGTTTAGTTGAACCACTTCACATCGAAAACCAAATTAAAAACCACAACATTTGATCAATCAAAATATCAAAGTATCAATCCCAGAATAAACTCGTAACTGCGGAAACAAGAGAGTGTGTGTGACATGCTGCTACCGTGCCGACTCCTTTCCCCTAGCTGAGGAGGTACCTGAAACCAAAACTGAAAACCGTAAGCACGAAGCTTAGTGAGTTCCCCCATAATACCTCATACCATGCAAGCATATAACAAACAACGTTCAGCTAGGAGTTACGGGTTCTCGCCCACACTCGGGAAGATACGGGCCCTGCCCACACTTCGCTAGCCGGGAGATACGAGCCTCGCCCACACTTGTGAAGATACGGGCCCTGCCCACACTTCGCTAGCCGGGAGATACGGGCCTCGCCCACACTCTACTATCCGGGAGATACGGGCCTAGCCCACCCTCCAACCTCGGAAAGATACAAGCCCTGCCCGCTAACCCATAATATACAAGTATCACACAGACAACAAGTATAAGCAACTCTTATCATATTGACACATATATCATACTTGACTAAACCCAGAGATACGGGCTCGGCCCACACTCTAGTACTAACATCTCGTCTACACGGGTCAGCCTTGGTGCCTTAGACCCGTTCCTACTGGAAAGGAAACTCACCTCGAAATAACTGTTGGTCTGTGTGGGAATTGATCACCTACTGCTGCTACTGCTGCTCCGGAAATCCTCCGGCTGTAATTCCGACAACATACTCAATCAAACACTGCTTACTGTTCTTTGGGTAAAATGACCATTTTACCCCTAATCATGTCATAAGTCAAAGTCAGAGTCAACTTTCAGTTGACCCGACTCGCCGAGTTGGCTCTCCAACTCGCCGAGTCCCTATCCAAACAATTGTCCTGGATCCCGTCCCTACTCATCGAGTTAGGCGTTGACTCGACAAGTTCTTCTTCTAAACTGAGGTTCAAGTCCTTCATCCTACTCGCCGAGTTGTATGAACAACTCGCCGAGTTCATCTTCATCCGAAGAACACTTTATGTTGTGACTCGCCGAGTTGTATGAACAACTCGCCGAGTCTGTTCTTGATCTAAGGAGATTGCCTTGAACTCGCCGAGTCAGGGCATGGACTCGCCGAGTTCCTCCATGGATGAGTTTGGCTTCCAACTCACTGAGTCACACCCCGTGACTCACTGCTCGCACTCGACACAACGAAAAGCGGACAACTCGGAGACTCGCGAGCAGACTCACCGATTCGTATGAACGACTCGCCGAGTCGTCACCATGCAATCACTATATACGCGATTTTGCTCGATTCCAGTCTATGCCATTCACAGATCTGGGTTCCTAGAACATGAATGACACGTAAACTTTCCAACTTTACGTGTAGATACTCACCAATGAGGGATTTAGGTCTCAAAATGCCTCAAAAGGGTAGATCTAGGGTGAACAAGCAACATGCGTCCATAAAGGTAACGGATCTGAGCTCCTGGAGCTCAATCTTGCCTAGATCTAAAGGCCAATCAGCTTATTACGACTTATATTGCACATACAAGCTTGGGGAAGGGCTCAAGAAAGACTTAATGGATCAATAAGCATAAAAACAGAGGGAAAACGGGTTATACCTCAAAGAAATCACTGAGAGGACACTAAGATGCTTCCCTTCCTTCCCTTCCTCTTGATCTACTCCACTTCCTGTTGGGTTATGAGCATTCTAACACTCCTAACTGTACATGCAACCCTAAATACCTTGGATCTATGTTTTCTCTATTATACATGCAAATATGAACATCCAAGGTATTATCCTAATCTAGCATACAAAACTATCAATATAACAAGATAGAATACATACCTCTTTGATGTAGAATGTCTTCATGAAGCTTGAGTGCCTAGTGCCCCAAGTGTGACGCCTCAAATGGTTCACACAACACCAAATACACTTGGATAACATGAGAGAAATCCACAACTCATGAAATCGGCTAGCCCTTATTTTTACACACTAGTGGCCGATTTTTGTCAAGAATAAGATCTTTATATAGTGTTACAATTAGGGTAAACCCCAATTGTCATGACTTTCCATTTCCTTGGATCCATGGGTTCACATACACCATGGAGCATCCATGGACCATCATATGGGTTTTAGCCCAACTTGATTATCCATGGAGCATTAGCCCACTATACAAGTATGGATGATTTACACAATCAACCCATATATTTAATTAGTCTTCTTTGATCACTTAATTAATCCTAGATTAATTCTTGATCAATACTAATTAAATAATCTTATTATTCTTATTATTAATATACTAGAACTTATAATATATTAATAACCATAAGTGTCTTATTTCTCTCATTATAGTCTATCCAAGTGCATGATGCCATGCAACCCAAATGGACCATGCCGGGTCGGGTCAAGTCTTACTAATTATAGTTATGGACTTAGACATTAATCGAACAGTCTCCCACTTGGATAAGTCTAAATCTATTATTGCGTATGACTTCAGGAACCAACTGGCAATCGTAGCTCTCAAAAGCTTCTGTCGAACTCTGACCTTGTGGATGAACTCTGACCTTTGTCAATGACTTGTCCATTAGATAAGGGATCATATATTCCTCCATTCTAGATATCATATGGACTGAGACATGGATTATAATCATTCTCTCTGTCCATTTGTTGTTTCCCGATTTCCGATTTATGACGACTGACTAATTGAACAAATCAAATCAGTCCTGGCCCGGCCGAGCACTTCCATTTGTCATCATCAAATCATCGAAGGGCCCACAAATATCGCTTTTATCCCGAAGGTAAAAGGAATGGATAAACTTCGACTCATATGGCTTGTTCTACTACTTGTTGAATCATACACAAAGGCACGTTTTATAGCACCGAGTTACCAAATGCGTTTTCGTGCAATCAATGTACAACCAACTCATAGTAACAACTCATATCTCTAGGTTTGAAGAATATAAGATATTATCGTCTCATGATCACTCGTGATAAAATCCATGAAGTGATTTCAATGAGCGCGGGTTGAATCCAATACTCAGAACTTATGAGCACTCATGAGTGTTGTAGCCCTTTGTCCAACACCTTAGACCTCTACAAGCCAACCCATGACAGTCTTAATTCATATCTACTTCCAACATATGACCGATTGTGGATGGTTTGAATAACTTAGTCATTCCGGAAGAATAACCTAGTTTATTCGGGAAGTCAAAACATGCAAAATGAAACACAATAATAATTTAATCCAATATGGTATCAAAACCTATGAACATAAATAAAACACCTTTTATTTATCACCATATGATTACACATTATTCATTGTATACTGTTTCAGCTATCAACTTTATTCTTGAATTTAAAACAATAGTAGTCCCATGCTCCAAGCATGTACACTATGTTTTCTAAACACTAGTCATGCCACACACCAAGTATGCATACTATGTTTGTCTATGATCTTTACTTTATGAAATAAATCAATTGAACATAACTCCAATGATTTTTTTTTCACACTCCCAAATCCTTACTGCAAATGCAAGAATTTCAAATTCATGCCATTTACTGAAATCTGTTAGATTCTAAACTTATATGCATTGATTCTCATGTAATGATTATGCACAAAGTCAGAAAGACTTGACAACAATCATTACAGAGTATTCCAAAGGATATCAACTCCTTGGAAACATCCTTCTTGCATTAAGTTTCCTTAATCTTACATAGATTGAAAATTCTAACTTTGAAACATTTCCAGATTCCATTTTGACTATCACTTCTGAACAGGTGTTGCCTCCTTACAGATTATGTCAATATGGTCTTTCCAGAATTATCACTATACTTCCAACTGTCCTTGAGCAACCAATCTTTGGTAAACCTTAGATTGTCCTCGACAATTGTTTAATCCTTTTAGTCATATCCAGTTCTAAACCTTTTCCCTTCTTAATGCCCTAGGCATTTGGAAATTTTTTAGAAAGGATGAATATAGCACATGTAATCGATCCTATATCCGAAGCATATGGGACACGATTCATGATGTCTCACATAAGGACTAAACCAGTCTTTTGCTATAACATTTCCATTTCAATTTGCCAAGTTCTCATAATTCAGATTATGAAAAGGGATGCCGAAATCATAATAGAATTTTAGAACGCAAATAATGGACCCATATACAGAATTTCCTTATGTTGAGCCATTCCAACATGAAATTCATATATATCCTTGACTAAATGATTAAAACCTCACGATCTAAGCTTATAGATTTGAGATGAAGTATAATTTCCTCTTCCTTAATTATAGCAAAACAACTTTTCCCAATTGAAACCTTTTGTTTTCTATAATTAACATTGCTAGCTTGCAATACTTCTCATAATTATCATGCTCCCACTAACATGATGATTATTTGCACAACACTTATGCTCCCACTAGCTTTGACATGTACTCAGAAATTAGTTGGACTTCTAGAAATCAATACTTCATTGACTTTCTTACAAAAGTTTAGATTTCTGATACTAGATTGATTTGATAAGACTTTATCAAAATCATACACCTTCCCTTAGATAGCACACTCGTGTATCTAAAAAATTATGAAGAGGGATGTCGTAATCATAATAGTTAGACCTTTTTGCCACTTCTCACAAGTCCAGGTTAGTGTGCCGGTAAACCACACATGCTCCACTAACGACTTTGAGAATGCAAATATCACAATTGCTATCTAGCTAAAATCTACTTAGTGAAAGTGTTTCCTCACCATCATTTTCATGAATCGGAGAGAAACCTTATGACACTTAGATTTAATGGTGTATGTGTTCTTATCCATGTGAATTGTCAAAACCATAGACACAAGACAAGGATAATGACAAATCCACACTCATATGGATTGAACTCAATCTTAATTTCTTGCCATCTGGCAGCTCAAGGGTCTGCCATTGCTTCCAAGTTGTTGTGCAACACATTGAGAACTCTAAGAACTCATATGCAAAGGCAACTTTAACTGGAATGGGCATAGACTATGTCAACACGATAGGTTATAAACCTCAAGTCGTGTGCTAGTGAAGAACTTTAGGTTTTACTCTTGATTAGTTCTTGAGACTTTCAAGACTTTTAAGACTCCCACTGTCCTCTTGACATATAAGACTTTCTTGTCAGTTATTCAAGAGATAGTGTGGATTCTAATCAAGACAAACACATCACACAATTGGCCTTAGTTGGTCTTTGTTTTATCCAAAACATCACAACTTACCAATTTCAAATGTACAAGAGTAGAAAACTTTTACTCTTACATTTGACAAGTGTTTTAAACCTTCTTTAAGACATGTCACTCAAGTTACAATCTTGGAGTATGACTCTAAGACTTGTATTGGAACGAAGTATGACTCATCTTCTTGATTTAACCATTTCAACAATTCAAGTTCCTCTTCTTAGTCATAAGAATACACTAAGATTTCCTTAGAGAACTAATTGTGCTATGGTTTCTTAATCAATAAGATGATCACAAAACTGATACTAAAGTACTCTCCCATCTTTTCAGATTTGAGAAACTTTTATCCTTCTGCCTAATTTGATTCTTCTTATTCGCTCTGTCATACATTGGAACCTTTTTCCAATGTATCAGAGTTACACTTAAGCTTGTAAGTATAATCATATTTACTGAGCTTTTGTAAACTATGACGAATAGTTTTATCAATCTTTTGTGGTGGACTTGACCAGTGCACAAGAATGTGTACTTGATCCCTTAGTCCTTCACTTGACTCACACATCCATGTGAACAAGTGATTAGTCTTAATTTTCCAATACTTGAAAGTTCTCATTCATCATGCTATACAACTTGCATGATCCCAAGTTTCGGTCCAATTGAAACTTAGGTGATGAGAATCTTTCCTTATTTGGTAAATTTAGACATTACCACAAATGAAAGAATCAATTTCATACTTCCACTCTTGCTATTAATGGAATTTTATGAGCAACATTTTTTCCTCAAATGCCATTGTAAGGATATTTTAAAAATAAATAAAATCAAAATTTTTCCTTTTATTTTAAACTTTGCGGAAAACTTATCCTTACAATCCATATGAAAACTTGTTGTTATCTATTCCTAAGCAATATCTCATAACTCCTAAGAAGTAGCTCAAGAATCCAATCTTCAAACTACGCGATAGAAATCCATCTATGCGATCAGATTCAGCATATTCTTTCTTTAAGTTTCTTCACTTTTTCTTTGATTCTTAAAACATCACCATGTGACCCAGTCACATCATGTATCAAGAATCTCATAATAAAAACTTAACAGAGTTAGATAGTGGACTTTACCTGAAGTAGAGTCAAACTTATTGACTTTAACCTCCTTAGGTAAATTTGGCAGCTTCGCAACCAATGCCCCTTCCTTTGGCAATATAAACATATGGACCCTTTGATAATGGTACACGGGACTATCACAGACTTAGCTTTTCTCTTTACCATTTGGTCAACCGAGTTGACTATGGCTTCCCTTTCCATTGGGAAGAGAATGTTTTTTCTGGATTTCCTGTGTCACTATTGTCAATGTCCATCAAGTTTTAAGAGGTTGATCTTAACAAATAGATAAGATCATTAAGGGTCTTGTCATAGTCTGTTTCATAGGTGTCCCAAAGGAACTCACTATGTGACTTAGAAAGTGATTGAACCACCAACTTTCTCAAGACTTTGACACCCAACTCTCCCGGCTTGTCAATATGTGACTACATCTCCAAGACGTGACCACACCTAGACCTTGCCTTGCCAATTGGGCTTGAGTGACCTTAAACTTTTCATGAACTTGTTGGTTGGGGAGAATAATTGGAGGAGGTGAATGAAGTATGATTTCCAAGGGACATCATCTTCATTTAGGAAAGCTTGTTTCAAGAGATTTGGGAAGATCATAACTGTCTAAACCAGACATCTTTTGGGAGATATTCAAGATAGTTGATCTTAAGTCCTTAATATGACACCCAATATGAAATATTAAGGCTAGGACCCAACAAACTATTTTATAACTTAGAAGAGGTATGCCGTAATCCAAGCTATAAAATATTTGAAGGTAGGTGAATGACGATTCACCAGTTTCCACCAAGATAAACGAAATGTATTATTAGGTTTTAATTGGTTTTGAAACTCCTAGATCTTTGATATTCATTGAACTGTTCAATGGCATGTTTCAATCTCGAGTGTGCCCTTCAGGTTTTGTGACTGTGATGCCGAGGATCACAAAACAAGGTGTGAAGTAACCATGCAAATTACTTGGTACCCTTAAGTGTTTACCCCTCAATCGATGTGCCGGTTAACCACACACGCTCCGTCAATACTATGATAAACATTAAGTTACCCTTTGCCTACCTTGTTAAATACGAGTTAGTGTGCCGGTTAACCACACACGCTCCACTAACCGACTTAAACAAAGTGCAAAGTGTAATTTCATGGATTAGCACCTTATTCACATTTTCCTAAGTGACTAAGATTGGGTATTATTAAGAGTTTAGTTACTTAGTATTTATCATTAATACTTTTAATGAAGGGAGAATTATAGTCCTGTCAAACCCGTTCGGCTAACAACCCTCCACCAGTCAAGCAAGAGGTGGGTGAGAGTGGACACCCATTAAGTTGCCATTTTATAGGCAACAACCTTATACCCACCTTATAGACCGGCTTCGTAAATGAGGCGTACTAGCGGTAAGACTGACTTTACTCTTATACATATATATATTATTAACTTATAATATTATAAAGTCTAAGGGTTGAATTTTAACTCTTTAAAATTCTAAGGGCTAACTTGGAATTAAAGTATTCATAAGTGAAAACTTTTCAAATTCCAAAACTTGAGGGCAAGTTTTTGAAACTATTCAAAACTAATTAATTCCATAACTTATGTGTTTAAAGTAGTTTTAATCCAAAAACTCTTCAAGTTCCATAACTTGAGGACAAGTTATGGAAGACTTTAAACTAATAAAAGAATTAACTTTTCTTTATTTTATAACTTATGGAATTAATTAAGGTTACACTTTTTATTTATTTATTAATGAAGTGACTCTTGAACCTCCATAACTTAAGAACAAGACTCTTCATCTTTTGTAACCATTGCCAACTTTTATGAGTTTTATGGAACTTAAATGTGACTTTTCATATAACTTGAGGACAAGTTACAAAAACACATTTTAGAATCAACTCTTAGATTAATTTGGATTGAAAACAATAATTTCACATAACTTTCTATTAATCTAAGCAACTCATAAGAACAAGATAATTCAAATCAAACTTTTTCATGTAATTAGCCTAACCACTAAACTAATTCAAAACATGAATCTATTGACAATTATCTTTGAAATTGGATTAGCATGAACATTACCACATCAAAAACAAGTTTATAAGTTCAAAAACAACATAGGGTAATGTTCCTAGTCCATTTCTAGCCAAAAAAGTCGAATATATGCTGTCTGGGGCTCCTACTCGTCGAGTACATGAACCTAATCGGCGAGTAGGATGATTTTACTCATGGACTCGGCGAGTTCATCAGTGGACTCGGCGAGTCCAGTGCCCAGAAAGCCAGTAAATCGAGTTTTTCAGCATTTTTCAGCAATTTGCATCAAGTATAATTGAAAACAAGCCTAGACTCTGATACCACTGTTGGGTTATGAGCATTCTAACACTCCTAAGTGTACATGCAACCCTAAATACATTGGATCTATTTTTTCTCTATTATACATGCAAATATGAACATCCAAGGTATTATCCTAATCTAGCATACAAAACTATCAATATAACAAGATAGAATACATACCTCTTTGATGTAGAATGTCTTCATGAAGCTTGAGTGCCTAGTGCCCCAAGTGTGACACTTCAAATGGTTCACACAACACCAAATACACTTGGAATAACATGAGAGAAATCCACAACTCATGAAATCGGCTAGCCCTTATTTTTACACACTAGTGGCCGATTTTTGTCAAGAATAAGATCTTTATATAGTGTTACAATTAGGGTAGGCCCTAATTGTCATGACTTTCCATTTCCTTGGATCCATGGGTTCACATACACCATGGAGCATCCATGGACCATCATATGGGTTTTAGCCCAACTTGATTATCCATGGAGCATTAGCCCACTATACAAGTATGGATGATTTACACAATCAACCCATATATTTAATTAGTCTTCTTTTGATCACTTAATTAATCCTAGATTAATTCTTGATCAATACTAATTAAATAATCTTATTATTCTTATTATTAATATACTAGAACTTATAATATATTAATAACCATAAGTGTCTTATTTCTCTCATTATAGTCTATCCAAGTGTATGATGTCATGCAACCCAAATGGACCATGCCGGGTCGGGTCAAGTCTTACCAATTATATTTATGGACTTAGACATTAAAACAACACTTCCTTCTCAAATCCTTCAAGAATACACAAGAATGCTTCAAACTCTCAAGGAAATAAGCTTTGGAACGAGGGTTGGGAGCTCTGAGGTGAATGGGGGCTGGCTTGGGGCGGACATGAGGTTTAAATAGGGTGCAAACCCCTAAAACTTAGGGTTTCATCCAACAGCGGTGACTTGCTGAGTCCAGGATATGGACTCGCCGAGTCGCCAACTTAAACATGTCCCGGGTCCCGTATCTACTCGGCGAGTCGGACCTATGACTCACCGAGTCCAAGGCTAAAAGAAAAGAGAATACTCAAATAAGATTTACGGACCAGGAACCAGGTGCTACAAGTCTTTAACTATTAGAATTAAAAATTAGAACAAAATTAGTAATATACTATTATCAATTTGTATCAATCAAACTTATTGGTAACCAAACAAGTTGATACCAAGTATAGTTGGTACGGTACTAGTAGCAAAAATTTATACCAACTATAGTTGGTACGGTACACGGTTTGAGTAAAAATCAACTTGTATCGTACCATGTTCAACCCTACTTCTAATCCTAATGTAAAGATTTAATTTTAATATATACAAGCCCCCATTATTCTAAAATTTTGGCTTCGTCCCTGAAAATATTACTATCCATACGTCCGCACGATAGATGTCAATCAATATTTCATATTTAAACATATATATATATATATATATATATATATATATATATATATATATATATATATATATATATATATATATATTCTAAATTTGTTGAATGACTGCTTTCGTGTAGTAAGTGCTAACCACTAATTTTGCCGTAAAAAAATAATTGAAATGTGAAATCATACATACTTATAAAGCTAGCATTTTTTCTTGAATCTCATGCATTTGAAACCCCCATTCTTTTTTCCTTTCACCACATTCATTTGAAACTCCCATGACTTTTCAATTTCTTTATAATAATAATAATTATAATTTGGTAATTAGGTTAAATAAATATCAAATCTAAAGTGTATTCATATATAAACTAAATTTCAATATTAAAATAATATCTTTAATTCTACTTATAAAATTATGCTTTTTAACTTATAACATATTAAACTTAATTTATTAGTTTTAATATATTGTTGGATGTAAACCATTATCATTTTAAAGGTATAATTTTTGAACAATTTGTATAAAATACTTAAATTATTAATTAAAATATAACATTATAGGCTCAACTTAGATATAAATTTTATTTAACTTAAACAACCCAAAGATTATTTTATAAATAGTTAAAAGTGATAAATTGTAGTGTTTTTCTAATAATGATTGTAAGTTGGTTAATAAGGTTAAATAAATATCAAACCTAAAGTGTAATCATAAATAGACTAAATTTCATTTTTAAAATAATATCTTAACTTCTATTTATAAAGTTATGTATTTAAATTTTAACATATTATACTTAATTTATTAGATTTAAAATGTTGTCGCATGTAAACCATTATCAGTTTAAAGCTACAATTTTTGACCAGTTTGGACAAAATACTTAAATTGTTAATTTAAATTTAACATTACAGTGACAACTTAAATATGAATTTCAGTTCCACTAAAAAAACCAAATAATATTTTGTCATTAGTTAAAAGTGATAAATTATAGTGATAAATGCAAAAACTAAATTGTAATATTAGTTTAACTAAAATATTTGCTAAATATATTTATACTATCGTTAAAATTTTTCAAATAAGTAGCTTAAAATAACTTATAATAACAATAGTTAAAAATAACTCTATATAAATGATTATATTGTTACCTTTAAAATCAAAAAATAATGTTTGATGTTTTAAATAATTATAATAATAGAAATTAAAACATTAAGCAAATAAATTTTAAAAAATTAGTTTAAAATAACAACTATAAATAATATTAAACCATATATAATATTTAATTTTATTGATGTTTAACTCGCGAGTAAAAAGTCATTCAAACGATTGAGATTATGACATTATACTAGATTTATATATTATCATATAATTCAAAATAATCAATATATTATATCAAATTAATATATGGATTATTATATCAAATTTAACAACAACGTTAGTGTTATATTTTAAAAAATATATATTTGTAAAGACTTTAACTATATAGGTGTTTCTGCGCATTACAATGTCAACTCAAATATAAATTTCAGTTCCATTTAAAAAAACTAAAGAATATTTTGTAAATAGTTAAAAGTGATAAATTGTAGTGATAAAAGCAAAAACTAAATTGTAATTTCAATTTAACTAAAATATTTCTTAAATATATTTTTATAATCGTAAAAAGTTTTCAAATAAGTAGCTTAAAATAACTTACAGTAACAATAGTTAAAAACAACTCTATATAAATGATTATATTGTTAGCTTTAAAATAAAAAAAACAATGTTTGATGTTTTAAATAATTATAATGATAGAAATTAAAACATTAAGCAAATAAGTTTAAAAAATTAATTAACAATAAAAACAAATATAAATATATCAAATCATATATTATATTTAATTTTATTCAACTGTAACTCGCAGGTAGAAGTCAGTCAAACGATTGAGATTATGAAGTTATAATAAATGTATATATATTATCATATAATTCAAAATAATCAATATATTATATTAATTTAGTATATACAAATTATTATATCAAATTTAACAACAATATTATTGTTATATGTAAAAAATCATATATTTATAAAGATTTCGACTATATATATGTTTATGCGGGACGCGTGCACATTCTATATTATATAATCATATCTTAATCAAGAAAAAAAGAGAACGGAAAATATGAGAAAAAAAAATATATTATGAGACTCGATGCCACTGACAGTGTGTTGATGGAAGAAAGACATGTTGCGGGAATTTTGGGGTCCATGAGCAGAAAATTGGCTACAAAGTCTGCAGCGCGTGTAAATCACGTACCGAGAAGCAGGTAAAAGAGTGGGCCCCATTTTCATTTTTATTGTCGGGGGAGAATAATTAAAAACTATGACAGTCCAATGGGCCACAAAAATCAAACACACAACAATGGATCACTCTTTGACATATTCTTCATTTATTTCAAAATCATCCCTCCAACTTTCTTTTGTTATATATTTTTCGTCATTTTAAAAGCAAAGACCTAATTAGTAATTAGTGTAGATTAATATTTTTCAAACATAGCCCAAAATCAGACCTAATGGTTTTAATTTCTAATTGGATAGGTCAGACAAATAATCAGCTTTACCATTTTATATATATATATATATATATATATATATATATATATATATATATATATATATATATTATGGAAATTGTTTCTTATGAATAATGAACTTTCATAATTTTTGTTTATTTTAGTCCTTGAACTTTATGTTGTTTTTTGGCAGAATTGGTCCCTGTACTTTGGCAACTTTGGTCTTCATTTTTTAGCTATTTTGACACTTTTGGTCATTGTAATCGATATTTTTACATTTTTCAGGAACCTTTTAATATTTAAAGTTTGGTCACAACTTTAACGGTTTGACAACTTTGATCCCTTTTTCCATTTAGGAACCTTTTAATATTTAAATTTTGGCCATAAAACTTTAACTGTTTGACAACTTTGGTCCTCATTTTTAGCAATTTTGACACTTTTGGTCATTGTAATCGATATTTTTACATTTTTTAGGAACCTTTTAATATTTAAAGTTTGGTCTTCATTTTTTAGCCATTTTGACACTTTTGGTCCTTGTAATCGATATTTTTACATTTTTTAGGAACCTTTTAATATTTAAAGTTTGGCCACAACTTTAACGGTTTGACAACTTTGATCCCTTTTTCCATTTAGGAACCTTTTAATATTTAAATTTTGGCCACAAAACTTTATTGGTTTGACAACTTTGGTCCTCATTTTTAGCCATTTTGACACTTTTGGTCATTGTAATCGATATTTTTACATTTTTTGGAACTTTTTAATATTTAAAGTTTGGCCACAAAACTTTAACGGTTTGACAATTTTGGTCCTTATTTTTTAGCCATTTTGACACTTTTAGTCCTTATAATCGATATTTTTACATTTTTAGGAACCTTTTAATATTTAAAGTTTAGCCACAAAACTTACACGGTTTGACAACTTTGATCCATTTTCTATTTAGGAACCTTTTAATATTTAAAGTTTGGCCACAAAACTTTAACGGTTCGATTTTTTTGCAGAATTGGTCCCTGTACTTTGGCAACTTTGCTCCTCATTTTTTAGCCATTTTGACACTTTTGGTCCTTGTAATCGATATTTTTACATTTTTTAGGAACTTTTTAATATTTAAAGTTTGGCCACAAAAATGTAACGGTTTGACAGCTTTGATCCATTTTCTATTTAGGAACCTTTTAATATTTAAAGTTTGGTCACAAAACTTTAACGGTTTGACAACTTTGGTCCTCATTTTTTAGCCATTTTGACACTTTTGGTCCTTATAATCGATACTTTATACATTTTTTAGGAACCTTTTAATATTTAAAGTTTGGCCACAAAACTTTAACGATTTGAGAACTTTGATCCCTTTTATATTTAGGAACCTTTTAATATTTAAAGTTTGGCCACAAAACTTTAACAGTTCGACAACTTTGATCATTTTTCTAAAAAGTTGCTAATTCCTATCGCTTTAATTCTTTAGCCATTTTGACACTTCTGGTCGTTGCAGTAAAAACTTTTATATTTTTTCATAAAAACATGAACAAAACAGTCCGGGGCAAAGCCCGGGCTTGTCATCCTTGCACTTTCTATGTTTGTCATATTTATCGATTCGGAAACAACATTGAAAGTTTCTGGCCCCTGCATAGCGGGGGTAACCTTTCTAGTTATATATATATATATATATATATATATATATATATATATATATATATATATATATATATTAAAGTTCTGTATAAAAGGAACAGTAAACTCACATCTATTTTGTCTATTTCAGCCCTTGTAGTAACATTCCTGTTTTTTGTCTCTTCGGTCCTTCAACTTTCCCTGTTTGTCTTTAGTTTTTTTTTTGTTTGTTGTGGATTATCTTACATGGTTACCATAGTCATCGTCTGTTTTTCTCTTTTATTCCACCGCCTCTAGATTCTTCTTCTCACTTAACCCGAAAAGGCTCTCACCACCACTATCGCTCACTCTATATTTCCTCGCTGCTCTATATTGTCCTCTACCATGGTTACCGCTTCCAGATCCTTCCCACCGCATCTCTTACCAGGTTCACCTCCATCACTCTTTCATTCAACCTTTCTCTGCAATTGATTTGGTTCCCCCTTATTCACTGTCTCGTATTTTCTTTTTGTCTTTCTCTATTAATTTGGTTCGTGTCGGCGTCGGGCCAATTAGTTTAACCTTCCACCATCTTCTTTTTCTGTTCATCTTCTTCTCTTCAGGTTCTCCCATTGATTCTTCTTCACCCACATAAGATACACACAGCGTCGAAGTTGGGTTCGACAAGATCCCCGTGTAAAGCATCTTTTCAATTTTGATTATTTTTCTTTTCTAAATTCCCACAGTCGCTCCTTTCTATCTTTCGATTTCTGCAATTTGTGGTGGTGTAGTGTCGATTACAACTCATAGAAGTGCAAGCGATTTTGTTGTAAAGAAAAAGAGAAGGAAACGTAGGAACTATACCCCTGAAAAATAGAGGGATACCTCCTCATAACTGATCTTCTGGGTTTCGCAAGGTGGACGATTTGAACTAATGGTTGATAAATCGTTATTATTCTGCTTAATAGCTTCTTTGTTCATTTGAGTGTGAATTTTTTTTATATGTATGTGTGAATTCTTTTTAGTAGCTTCTTTGTTCATTTGAGTGTGAATTTTTTTATATGTATGTGTGAATTCTTTATTAGAATACAAAATTTATCTTTTTTCTGCTATTTCATTTATACAGAAAACAAAACCAACACAACATACTTTTTGGGGGATTAATGAACTTGGGAATTGAAGTATGCAGATTTGATGATTTGTTTTGCACACCATATGTTCGATAAAATGCTTGAACCAAAAATGGATATTTCTTTTTCACTAAAGCCCATGTACCTGACCATTGGCTAGGGCTATTCCAATAGGCCTTAACCGAGAAGAATGGATTCCAGCATTGGCTAGGGCTCTGGTAGCTGGGTTTATAAAAACAGATAAAGATTTCCAAGAAAAAAGTATGCACATCTTTCTTTTTCAAGTCCATCTGAATATGAAGATTGTTCATATGTGGAATGGTGGTTAAATATGGTGATGAATGATTGCAGGTTAATTAGAGGTGGCAATCGTGTCATGTCGTGTCGGGTTCGTGTCGTGTCGAAACACTAAACGGGCTGAAAGTGCTTGACCCTAACCCGATCCATTTAATTAACGTGTCGTGTCGTGTCAACCCGTTTATTTTTGTGTCGAGTTCGTGTTAGGTTTCGGGTTAGGGCTATACCTTGAAATATGTCGTGTCATGTGCGGTTAAAAGATTGATCATGTTGAAAGAGTAGATACTGGTTAGGCGGAGAGGAAAAACGAATAGTTTGGAGGCAGAATAGATGAAGTCATAGCAAGTTCAGATGACAAAATTAAAATAGTGGGAGTTGGGGAGGTGGATGAAAAGGTCGCGAGGATGTGAGAGTGGTGAAAGAGACTGGATAGTTTGGGAGAGAATGGAAAAACTGAAATTAAGTCTTGATCTAGATGGCTAAGTCATTTCAACATTACAAAACGACTCAATTCGAAGGTTTTCTTTTACTTATGGTTTTGGTTTTGTATCTTTCTAGTTTATTTAAATAATTCAAAAAATTTGCATATAAATAAACGGGTCATTTTCGAGTTATATTGTTGAAATTCTCAACCCTAACCTTACCCATTTAATTTTCGTGTCGTGTCGTGTCAACCCGTTTATTAAACGGGTTGAAATATCTTACTCAAACCCGTTTCTTTCTTGTCGGGTTCGTGTCGGTTTTGTGTCGTGTCAATTTTTGCCACCTCTAAGGTCAATGGTCAGGAACAACTGTGACCTTTGTAATTATTGAAGGATACATTGTAACTGTAGTATCAGTTGGTGATCTGCGCTGTATAAGAATCAAGATACGTAGTGTATCAGTGTCTGTGAATCCTTACTCAAAACCAGATGAAGAAGAAATAGAGAAAAAACAAAAACCAAGAAGAAAATTATTGATGATGAAGAAAATGTTAGTTTTTTATTCTATTTTTATAAATTTTATTTCTATTATAAAAGCATATTAGCATTCTATATTTTAAAGTTTTAATGGAGTTGAGAAACAAGGACTTGATGTTTAATGGTCGAGGTGCTTGCTCTATGATGCTTTTTCCAAATATCCGACAAAACCAAAAGTCACATTACAAGATCATGTTTATCATGAAGGACAACAGTTTGAGGTAACAAATCATTTTATCTTCAACATATACTAATGATATGATGGAATCATAACAACATGTTGGTGTATTATGTTCAGGCCTATTTATATATGAAGAAAACTAATTAAATCACTAAGCCAAACAGAAGAAAAGGCAAAGATAAGACATAAGGTCAAATAAAATACCACTGCAACAAAATGTGACTGGATAATTTTAAAATTAAACCCATTCCCATGCACATCAAAAATAGAATTGTTAATTGATGACATGGTTACATCTAATAAGAGCACAATCTCACAGTTTGTTGAAATTAGTCATACTTTTGACCAATTCAACTTGAAAGTTGAAAGTTCATATTGACATCTAAATTTCTAATTTTGTTAGTTGATTTTTTGTTTGTGGATTTAGGTATGGTATGTAGACTTTGATACAAAGAAATTTGCAAATAAAGGCCAAACGAATTATGTGAAGGTTTGAAATCAGCAAGCCCTAAGATTTATACAGGTATGTTTTATTTTTTTATTTTTTTATTTTTTATTTTGGTTTTTTGTAGGTAATGGGTTTGATATTTTTGCATAAGGAATATCAATTTATTTTGGTTTTTTGTAACTTCACCAGATCTGTCAATTAGTAGTTTTTAACTCGCTTTGTTTATAGTTTTTTAGTAGTTTTGAACTCGCTTTGTTTCATGGTGATATGCAGGTATGACTTTTCAAGAATTGAATTATATATTTAAAGAGTTTCTTCAACAATATCAGAGATTTTGAGATTATAAATATACCGCCTAAATCCCACAGAATGTTTCTCACTTTGAAGAAAAACAACTTGAAGCTTCACATCACTTCAATACCACAAGTTACTATATATAATTCCTCTCCGTCTTTGCCTATGAAACCATACATGTGTGTATGCAATTATTTTTCGTATTTACCTGTTAATCTATACAAGCGTGTGGTTGTGCTTTTAATAAGAATATGATACTATAAAAATAGAAAAAATAGTTGTTTGGTGGCTTTATCTGATAATTTTTAACTGTATTTGTAACTTTTATTCCAGATTCGAATCATATGGGTGATGGTGTTGAAATAGATTTTGATTTTGGATCATATATATATACATACATACATATATATATATATATATATATATATATATATATATATATATATATATATATATATATATATATATATATATATATATATTAAAGTTATGAAAGTTAGGAATAGTAAACTTTCTAAGTGTTTGGCAAGATTGGTCCCTAAGGTTATTATGTTTGCTCTTTTTATCTTAATTTTGGTTTTTTGTCACTTTTGGTCCTCCAACTTATGTTGGTTTTAAAAAACTACTTACAACATTGACCCTTCACCTTTATGCTTTTGTTCACAAACAACCCTTTCATTTTCGTTTGAATTTTTCATAACCCTCGCTTTTTATTAAATATTATTAGTATTTAGTTTTTTGATAGAAATGGTCCATTATTATTATTATTATTATTATTATTATTATTATTATTATTATTATTATTGTTAGACAAAATTACACGATTGGTCCCTGTGGTTTACCAGATTTAACACATTGATGACAACGATGGAAACCGAAATCACTCTTTTACTCCTAATCCGATTTTTTTTTATTAATTTATATTTCTCTTTTTGGTTTTGAATTAATGTTTTATTTATTATAAAATACTCACCCAATACCATAAAGCCACCCAACAGCCACCACCACCACCGCCAAAATTACATAAGTGGTCCATACGGTTACCCGTCGTCACAAATTCAGTCTCTACTACCTGAAAAACCAAATTACCCTCACATTAACGGATAAAAAACAACTGTCTATATTTTCCGGATTGGTTTTCCGGCCGCTGCCATACATGGCAATAAAGTTCAATTTGTGAGACCATTTCTTTATTTTCCTCACTTATTGGAAGAAATAATAATTTAGATTTCTTTACTTATTACTTATGTAATTATATGACATTATTTATCTTCATTTACTAGATTATCTCAATGCAATTCAACATGCTACTTTACTTTACAAAGCAATACCTTCCGACCCTGGCAATGCCGGGGAACCTTTTCTAGTTTTCATTAGAAATATATTCTTAGTGATGTAATCAAAAGTAAAAAATCACTACATAAGTTTTATTTTATTTTATTTTATTATTTATTTATTTTCCAAATCTACGCTTTTAAGGAAGCTAGTTAATTAACAAACATTTGAAATAAGTTTTTTATTGATTTATCGGGCAGTGTAAGTTTTAACCAGTTACAATTAAATAAACAAGTTATAGAAAATTCCACAAGAAAAAGGAATTGAAAATTCTATCTTATTTTACTTAAAAAAATCAACTGAAGTTTTTCATGAAAACATTACAACAAAATTCTTCTATGAATGCACCAAATATAACTTAATTTGTACAGTTAGTTGTATAAAAGAGATTTAATTTGTTTGGTTTTTTCAGTTTAAAATTTTAAATAAATTATTCATCTAAAAAAAAAGTCCTTATTATTTTTTTATTTGGCTTTTCCAATAGGTTGTTGGCAATGTTCAGTTATTTACACATTGTTTTCTATAAACATTCAACTTTTTTTTTCAAAAGTAAATCATCAATTTTTTTTTCGAAAAAACTCTTATATTTGACAAATTATATAGTTTGTTCTTTTTTTTATTGGCTGATGATTCTTATTTTTTCTTGTAATTATTGGTTATAGTTTAAAGATATAAATGTTGTTCTATCCGGTTATTGTTGGAAAATATACATATAAATCTATTTTGAGGATAAACGCAAATAGAATAAATAGAAGGAGATGAAGACCAACAGTCTAAGGGCCTGTTTGATGTGAACTTACCGGGTCCAATCAGTGCTGACTGCTGACCCGGTCAGCAGTCAGTTGTTTGTTATTGACATATTAGAGTTGATTCGGTCAGCCCAGTCCTTCCAATTTTGACTGACTCGGTCATTAGAAAAATACCTCCTGACTGGGAAATAAGAGACGCGTTTTTTGCCCTTGCCCTTTATTGCCTCCAGCCTCCTTCGTATCCGATCCCATCGACTGCTGCTGCTGCGACATCGACTGCTTCCTGTTGCCTGCTGCGTCATCGACTCCGGCGAAGACATAGCCGGCGACAACCACACAGCGCCACAACGCCACTGACAGGTATGTTCCTGCGATTTTTTTTTTTGCTTTTCTTTTCCTGAAATCAGAAAACCCTTCATGTTTGTTGTGAAATTACTGATTTCATTCTGAAATCAAAGTTTGAAATCACTTTTTTCATTATTCTTGGATTCAATTAGATTGAAGAGTTAGCATAAAATCAATTTGTTATGTGTTTTTGTTTATGAAATCTGATTTCATAATGTGTTTTTGACATAAAATCAGATTGTTATATGATGTTGACATAAAATCATATTGTTATATGCTGTTGAAAATATGATGAACTCACATTTATGTGTTTTTGTGCATAAAATCAATTTGTTATGTGTTTTTGTTTATGAAATCTGATTTCATAATGTGTTTTTGACATAAAATCAGATAGTTATATGTTGTTGACATGAAATCAGATTGTTATATGCTATTGAAAATATGATGAACTCACATTTATGTGTTTTTGTTTATAAAAGATTGTTGTATGCTTATAAAATCAATTCATAGTGTGTTTTGGTTAATAAAAGATTGTTATATGTTGTTAAAAATGTGATGAAATAACATTTATGCTTGTTTTATTTGTAAATTTGTGTTATGTGGATGATTAGCTATTTGTTTTTCCTTTTTACAATAGACATGACGGATAAAACTTTTTTGGAAGCATGTATACAAGAATTAACAAGCAATGGCCGGGAGGGTAGTGGCCTAAAAGCAAGCTCATGGGCTGTGGTCGCGGAGAAATTGAAAACAGATCATAATTTTATTGTCGATAAAAAACAAATGAAAAACCGATACGACTATTTAAAAGCAAAGTATGCAGTGTGGTTAAAACTTAAAAACAAAACAGGAAATATTTATAATCCCGTAACGAATTCTTTTAACATTACTAATGAAGAATCGGAAGCAGAAGCGAAGGTACATATATACATATTTTTTAAATTAGATTTTTTTTACTAGTTTAATAATATTTCTTAAATTTTCAAACAGTTGAACAAGTATGTAGATAAGCTGAGAAATGCACCCCTCCCTTGCCCTGAACTTTGTACCCAACTATTTGATGGTGCGACCTCGACCGGGGTTCACAGTTGGGGGTCATCTTCGACATTACCTCATCCCAATGAAACCTTCAGTACACAAGATTTTGAGGATACAGAGATGTATGAGCCAACACCTCATGCAGACACCCCAACCTCAACAGTACCTCAACCTACTAGTGAGGAATCATCTGGGCGGACAAAAAACAAGGGGAGCAAACGAAATGGTCCTAAAGATACCAAACTTGATGATGAGTTGAAAGAAGTTGGAAGAGAAATTATCAAGGCTGCACAAGCATTCACGGAAGCAAATAATCTTAACAAGGAGATGGATGCTTGTATGGCGAAGTTGACAAGCTTGGAGTGGGGAGAATATGATCCAAAATACACCATTGCTCTTATGTTATTAGCTGAAAGTGCTAGTAATAGGAAATTTTGGTTGCGCCTTAACTTGTCAACTTGTGAGTCGTGGGTAACAATTGCAGGAAGAAAGTTTGGATTAGTTGGTTGCCTTTAGTATGTTATGGTTCATTGTTTGACTTTAGTATGTTATGGTTCATTGTTTGACTTTAGTATGTTACGGTTTAGTTATGTTATGGATTGTTTTCTTAGATGCAATTATGTTATATGAATTTATATGTTATGGAATGTTATGCTTTTAGTATTTACATGTTACGGTTTGTTATGTTATTGATTAAAATGTAATTTGTATTTGACATCTAACAGGACACATGGATAAAGAAGGTGATTTTTTATATTTTCTTATATTCTCGTGGTATTGGTTGATGTTGGTCTGACAAAGGCAAAGAATAACTAAAAGAATAAGAGCTACTGAACAGGTAGCAAAGGGGTATGTGTATACGCAAGATTTGATACACGGATGTCCTATACAATGTTTCGATATGATACGTCTTTCACAAGATGCATTTGTACTATTATGCAATCACTTTACAAAAAGAAATTGGTTGCAATCTAGTAGGAAGATAAGCGTTGAAGAGAAGATGGCTATGTTTTTACAAGTTATAGGACATAATGAACGTTTTCGAGCCGTTAAAGAAAGATTTCATCACTCCACACAAACAATTAATCAATGTTTTCATGAGGTCTTACGTGCAATGATGTGTTTTGCACGAGAAATTATAGTACCAACCTCGTCTAATGCAACAAGAAATACATCAGAACGACATAGACGGCTAATGCAGATATATCCCGGAGCAATAAGTGCACTAGATGGAACACTTGTACATGCAGTTGTGTCTGTTGATCAACAAACTCGTTATAGGGGAAGAGGAAAAGGTGAATGTTATCAAAATGTAATTGGAATTTGTAATTTTGATATGATATTCACCTTTGTATGGGCTGGATGGGAGGGCATAGCACATGATTCTAAAGTTTTGAAAGAAGTTGCATTTAACCCGACTTCCGGATTTCCATTCCCTCCACCGGGTTTGTAACTTTACTATACGTTTTTTATCTTTTTTTTTATTTATATGATAAATTTGTCATATATCTACAGATAAATATTACATTTCTGATGCCGCATAGACCAACACCCGTGGATTTATGGCTCCCTACCGCAATACTAGGTATTGGTTAGCAGATTTTCGAAGAAACAGAGCTTTAACTAAGGAAGAAAGGTTCAATCATGCTCATGCACAACTTAGAAATTACATTGAACGTGCTTATGGTGTATTGAAGGCGAGATTTCCAATTTTAAAACAAATGGCTCCTTATCCTTTCTCAGTGCAAAGAGACATAGTCATTGCTTATGTTGCGGTCCATAATTTTATAAGGAAATACGATATTGAAGATGAATTATTTACGAGCTTTGAACAAAACACTATGTTTACTCCTAATGTGGGTGGTGGAGGAAATGATGGTCAAAACATAGAAGACATAGAATGGGGTTCAGAAGCCGTTAACTATATGACTACTTTGCATGACCAGATTGATAATCAGTTACTTTCAAGTGGTTCACGTTAATTGTGTACTTTTTTTAATTATGTATGACAATTTGTATTTGGATTTTGTATTACATTTTGTATTTGGATTTTAATTGATGTATGTTTAATTTGGATTTTATATGATAATTTGTGTTTTTATAATTTTTTTATCCAGCACAAGAGACAACACAAGGGTAATATGGTCATTTTTTCATTCAGCACAACCATTCAGATAAATAATCAAACAACATAAACTCAGTCAGATATGGACTCAATCAACATTTCTAACCCAGTCAACAACTATCAAACGACCCCTAAGAGGATGTTTGGCTTAGTTTTTCAGAGGCAAAAAGTCATTTTTGTAAAAATTGGAAAAGTCACATTTACTTGACTTTTTCAAAAAGACGTCATTTTTCTATTGTAAAAGTTGGAAAAGTCAGGATTACCAAATTTCTTTTTGACTTTTAGAAAAATATAAAAGTTGAAAGTCACTTTAAAAGCTATGCTAAACACCCTCTAAGTCAAAGTTAACTTATAACTTAGATCATCCGTTATACTTATTACTAACCATTATAGTGGTGAGTGCTACATTATCACGACATTCGCTACCACTAACCACGGGATACCTATTATTAAACACACCACTCCACCTCATTTTTTGTTTAAATTTAATTCAAAAATACATTAAAACAAATAAAGCATATTTTTTATTTAAATTTAATTCAAAAACACAATAAAACATATTTTTAAAAATTTTTTTTTTATTAAATGAAACAAAGATTATATTAATTTAAAACACACAACATACAATAAAAAAGATAATTAAAAAAAAACATAAAAATGCAACCAAAAACAACTTAAACTAGTTTTTAAACTTTATTTTTAATGACTAAATTTTGGGGACTCTTTCAATTTTCGCCAAGCTTGGACGTGTTTAAAAGATGCGTGTTTCGTATCTTCATATTGGTGCATGGCCACAGCAAACGGGTCGCCTTCATCTACGTAGTTTATAACAAAATTATAAATCCCACTGAATTCAAGGCATTTAACCCTCATGTCGCGAAACTTCGAACATATTTCATCAAGACCACAACTTTGGCAACCCATTAAATCATGGAAAACGTTTCCAACTTTTACCCATAAATTAGGAGGCATTTCTGGGTCTTCAGAAACAGCTACCCATGCTAATGCTAAGTTCTTTTCTTCATTTTCTAATCAATTCATCATTTTAAGAGCCATTGGTTTTGAATTTAAGCAAAAGAGGTGTGTGATTGTGAGAAAAAAAGAAAAAAATTATGTGAGTAAAATGAGTGAATAAGTGTGGTATTTATAGAAGAGGTTTAATGTTGATTGAAAGGTAAAATTTAAAATAAAAAATAAAAAAGTTTTTAAACCCTAAAATATGACCGTTGCTTAATAACCAATCAAATTGGTTGTTTCCATTCGTTGTCCGGATCACAAACGCCCACGACCACGAGCCACCTAGATGATGTGCATGGTCGTGGTTCATTGCCACCTAGATCACGAACTTATTTGTTGCAACCATACCAGATGGCCTTAGAATCTTGAAAAACAAATGTTTTATTATGAATATAATATTTAAAAATATAAAAAACAATATAAACAACAATTAGAAGATGAAAAATAATTAAATCATGAGCCAAAATGAAAATGTTGTTAAAAATGAAAAGTTTGTAAAATGTGAGAGACTATACATAAAAAGTTGAAGTTTTAATTTTTTCTCGAAAAAAAAGTGTCAAATTTTTTTGGAAATATTAAAACGGAAAATTAAAAAGAATTTAATGAAAAAGATAAAGGTTTTCTATTTAAAAATTAAATCTAAACAGAAATATCATAGATTCTTTATGTAATTAACCATAACTATTATCACCTCAATTCATTTATTTTGACAAAGTCAAAGTCTTTTTTTGCTGAATCTTAAGTTTCATAGTTAAGTTATATATTAGAAGAAAGTTCATTGTTATTTTCTATGGTGGAATGGAATTAATAATATAATTTGTTTATAAGTTATCTTTAATAAGTTAATTTTTTGTAAAATATAATATCACTAATTTGCTTCTCAGGAAAAAAAAAATTAAAACATAAGTTTTAGTCTACAAGTTCTTTATAAAAATAATTACATAATAATATTAGTGACTTTTAAAAATTACATTTTATTTATTTTTTTAGCATAGTAGTAGTAGTCAAATTTAGACTGTTTAGTCCACTAAATGTCATTTCCATGAGATATGATGTTCTTTTAAACCACATAGATCTTCAAACCATAAGTGTATAACATACACACCAACAAATTTTATTATTTTTGAAGTGATTATTGTCGTATATCTAAAATTTGTCCTATCACTATTGATAGTTTGATACTACCGAATAATGGAAACCCCAAATAATTTTAGTTAAGTCCCCTTTATATTATTTTATTATTATTAAGTTGAGTTAATAAATAATACTCTACTGTTGATGTTTTGGAGGGGCAGCTCAAATAAGGAAACAATTTCGAACTTGAGACCTTAAGTTTTATCAAGGTTTTAAATAACGTAAGGCGTGACTTGGCGGCAAGGTAAAAGTTAAGCCATGACAAGCCTTGACGAACCATGACATTTTTCAAGACGTGACTATATTATATACATTAAAAGATATAAATCATATAATTATTGAATTCTTTCAAATATATAAAGTTTTTAGAAATGTTATATTAATATCTAATAGAAAAAAGTTAACAAAAACAAATTTATTTTTGGCCCGATAAAAAAAAAACAAAAGAAAAAAAACAAAAAAACTTGTGCCTTGAAAAAAACTCGCGCCATAACGCAATAAGGTGCGCCTGACACGTTATTTGGGTGTCACGCTTCACAAACCCGCCTTGAACGTTTTTCGAAACGGCTACACCACGCCTTGAGGCGCGCTATGACGCGCTTTTTAGAACCATGAGTTTTATACACCAATGCTTTTACCACCATGCCAAGTTTCAACTTGTCTTTGTATATCAAGAAATACTTATATATACATATAAAATATAATAAGCTTTAAAATTGAGGCCATTTAGAACTGGGGACCCTAAGTTATTCCTTAGTTTTTCAAATATATATATATATATATATATATTTGTTTTTTATATGGATCGAGTATATTTAGTCTGAATATAAATAGATAATTATTTTACCTTTACTTGACAAATAACAAAAAACTCATTTATAAATATGATTTTTAGTGGGGAAAATAAGGACGTTTCAGATAATATATATATATATATATATATATATATATATATATATATATATATATATATATATATATATATATATATATATATATATATATATATATATGGTTAGGTTCATGTGAGACCACTTGATTTTGTGAGACGGGGAGACCAATTCTTGACCACTCATCCTAAATAATCAAATGCTGATATTAATTCAGAATAAACCATAAAATAGGCGGTGGCAATTTTGTAAATTAATGGAACTTTGGGATTAGATCAAGACACGGAGGGGCATGAATGGAATTTTGCATTCTTTTTCTTTCAACACACAAAACACCCGGTACGAACCCTAAAACCCATTTGATCCAAATCTCGATCATCGTTTTGCTTCCAAATCTCGATCATTGTTTCAGACTCTGATTCTGATTATACCTGAAATTCATCTTCCGATTATTACACGAAAACCACTCGATAATCAACTAGAACATTAAAAACATTTTGATTTTGAATTTGATATCGAATCAAATGGCTCATTCTACAGATTCTGATTCTGATTTTGTATCAACAGCTGTTCCAAGTAAGTATAATACTACAAACCTCTTGTTCTTACTCAATAAACCTATCTGTTCTTATTATAGAAAGTTTTTTCACTTTAAATCTTTGTGTGTATTCAATAAATGTCTAATAATCGAGATAGTTCACTAGCGATTTATATGTCGAAGTCAGAATGTAATGGAATATAGCATTACAAAGCATACAATCTAAACCTAAATCTCAGTGTGTGATTTATATAGAGTCTATGTATCTAAATGTTAACTCTACAGAGTGTTCTAATTATTCCCCATTTCATTTGATCTAAATATTCTTAATCAAAATCAGCAAAGATGTTATGTTATTCTAACTAATTGTTCATCATTTAATTAGATTTAGATCCATAAATTGTCTAATACTATAGATTTTGGTAACACAAATCTCTTATTATGATTGTAGTATAGTGTTTAGCCAAAAAAAATCTTTGTATTCTAGTGAATTTTATGTTTATTGATAAATAGAAATTTGTTGTTATGTATTTATAGAACTGTGACCAGATTATATATAATAAACTAATATGAATTCTAATGGAATTTGTTGTTATTAATGCAGCTAAAAAAGTGCAAACAAATGCAACTGTAAGAAAAACAGGGAAAGAAATTTATATCGATATAGGTATAAATTGTGATTACTTTTAGATTAAATATTATAATTGCTTTTATTAACCTCTAAATGCTTTTAATAAATATTCTAATTGTTTTTATTTGATAATTTTCTTCATACAGATTCAGCGAGTCAAGATAGGGTTAAAAAAGGTATGAACACACTTTCTTTCAAATAATTCATAAAAAAAACAAATGTTTGGATTTATTTTTCTAATTGATTTTAATTGTTAAATTTCATGACAAAAGATTTGCAAATTGTAAATCAAAAGAAAAAGAAGAAAATCTTATGTTGATTGATAAATAGAAATTTGTTGTTATGTATTTATAGAACTGTGACCAGATTATATATCATAAACTAATATATTCTAATTGATTTATTTTTCTAAGTTAGTTATTCTAAATATTCTAATTTTGTTTTATCATATATTCTAATTGATTTTAATTGTTAAATTTCATGACAAAAGATTTGCAAATTCTAATGGAATTTGTTGTTATTGATGCAGCTAAAAAAGTGAAAACAAATGCAACTGTAAGAAAAACAGGGAAAGAAATTTATATCGATATAGGTATAAATTGTGATTACTTTTTAGATTAAATATTATAATTGCTTTTATTAACCCCTAAATGCTTTTAATAAATATTCTAATTGTTTTTATTTGATAATTTTCTTCATACAGATTCAGCGAGTCAAGATAGGGTTAAAAAATGTATGAACACACTTTCTTTCAAATAATTCATAAAAAAAAACAAATGTTTGGATTTATTTTTCTAAGTTATTTATTCTGAATATTCTAATTTTGTTTTATCATATATTCTAATTGATTTTAATTGTTAAATTTCATGATAAAAGATTTGCAAATTGTAAATCAAAAGAAAAAGAAGGCAGATGAAGGAAAATCAAAGAAAAAAATTTAAAAAAAAAACGTTGTTACTTCTGAAAGCGACTCTGATTCTTCCTCTGATTCATCCCCACAGCATAGAAAAAGAATTAAAAAAGGTATCAACAATCATTCTTTAAAACACTTAACAAAATAAATTTTTTGGATTTATTTTTTTTCTGTTGATTATTATGAACATTCATGTTGATTAAAATAAATATTCTAATTTATTTCAATTTTTAAATTTCTTATACAGCTAAAAATACAAAAAAGAAGAAAAGACTTGAAAAGAAAAAAAGACACTATGTTTCAGATTCTTCATCTTCACAGTCAGAGACATTAGAGTTAGAGACATCCACAACAGAGAGTGATGAATATGGAAAAATATGTTGTCTTTCATAATATATATGTTGACATCCAATAAAAGTATATTATATTTTTCTAATAGAATAATTATTGATGCAGATAAAGTAAATAAAAAGAAAAAAAGAAAAGTCAAAAAATATTTCAAGTGCCATAACAAATTAATCCATAATGATGTGAAGCACAAAAAGAAAAAACATGTTTCTGATTCTTCAACAGAATCAGAGACAGAATCATATACACAGTCAACGGGTAAAATAATTTAAACTTTTTTTTTGTGAAATATGATTTTATACTTTACAATTCCAATATTATGGAACAATATAAATATTAGAGTGTTTCGAAGAATAGTTTTCATAGACTATGTTTGACATGAATTGCTTATGGATCATAATTGAAATTCTTGGTATTTTGATGTGAAAGTATTTTTCTATTGTTTATTGATGTGAAAGTATGTTTCTATGATATGAAATATTTATGGTTCATATTACACATTCTATATATTATTATATCATAAATCATGTTATACTTGATTTTTTTGTTGTTTTACTTAGCTGATATTGGATTTTGCAACATTTGAGTTTAATTTTTTATAAATAATATAATTTGAATAAATATCTACATTTTACTTAGATGATATAGTATTACTTTGTAATTAATAAGTGTATAATATTCTGATATAATAAGTGTATATGTATAATATTCTGTTTGGAATATTACTTTGTAATTAAATGATATATGATTTTTGGATTTTTGTGGGGTTACTAACATCTATGACTGATGTAATGAATTAGATGATGAATCTTATGAAGAAATCTACGTAAAAAAGAGAGCCGGTGATAGAAAATATGTTGAAGGAGTGACAAAGATTAAAGAAGCAAAAAGGAAGAGGAATAGAGGGGACAATCGTGCAGCAATAAAGAAACAAAAAACCGTGAAAGAGCAAAAGACTGTGAAAGATATATTGAAGGAGTTGGCTTCAATAAACACTAGATCGACACCTGGATTGATGACAGATGATGTAAGTTCTTTGACATCAGAACAAAAAGATTGGGTGAAACGGATGGGATTTAAAGCATTTTTGAAGATCAACACTAAGAGTATTCCCTTAAAACTTTGCCATTTTGTGCTTAAGCATTATGATGAAGGCACAAACAGTATTCTGATTAAAGGAAAAAGAATAAAGATCACAAAGGAAAATTTTCATAAAGTGTTTGGTTTACCCAAAACTGGAAAAAGCTTATTTGACTTGGACAAGGTTAGTGAAGATCATCAAGTGTTTAATGGATGGATGAAGGAACTTGAAGACGGAAAGGCAAATGCAACAAACTACAAGAATATTATTCAAAAATCCGAACAAGTGGATATGAATTTCAAGCTGGGTTTCATAGCTTTATTTGTTAATATGTTTGCAGAATCCATTCCTATGGGGACAAACAACTTAGTTCCAGTTAGAGCACTTGTTGAAGTAGATGACATTTCTAAAATCGATTGGTGTGCATATTTGTTGTACTGTGTGAAAAGTTCAAAAAGGAGATGGCGTCCAAACAACCCCAAGTGTTATTATATAGGCTCGATGTTGTTGCTATTTGTATGTTTTTTCATATACTTATTTTTTTTCTTAAAAATGGATATCTAATATGATGTTAAAATAATGCAGCTAATTTACTGTGATGAAATTGAATGCAAGCTCAAAAAAATACAATGTAAAACACCATTAGTTACGATGTGGACAGCAGATAAGTTGAAGGAAAGACAGTCTTTTGAGATTGAAGCTGGTGGATTTGGGGTTGGGAATCTAATTGAACAAAGTTCAAATTTAGAACGTGAGAAGAATGAAGATCAGGTGAATGAGAATCAGGACACACGTATTGAGGTATATTCTAAGTAGAATATATTATTACATTATGTTTTAGAATATATTTTAATTATATCCTAACTTAATATAAGAAAAAATATTCTAATGTCTTTTTTTCCCAGGAGTATGAAGAAAAGTATGAAAAAATTTTCAACAATGTCTCAACTGAAAAGAATGATATGGAAGATATTATTTTTCATTGTCTATCGAAGTTCCCTGAAGACAATAAAACGAAGGAGATGATAAGAAAGTTTAGAGACATATTTTCAACTACACTTTTTTGTAGTCGAGGGAAATCAGAAACTATTAAGGAGAGAACTGAAGTCAGAGCAGATAGAGATGAAGAGCTTAATAAAACAAACATTTCTGATTCTGATAATGATAAAGATGAAGGAATGAATACAAAGTTGGTTGCATTTTTAGCTGTTAAACCATTACAACAGAAGTTTCCAGAGAATGAAGAAACACAAGAAGAAGATCAAGATATGAATGTTGATGACCGAATAAATTTGGGTTTTGAGAACAATATTGGCGAGGAAACGATTAGACATCCGCATAATCCAGAAAGACAAATAGAATTTGAAGGCATAAATGTTGATGACAAAATAAATTTGGCTTTAGAGGTGAATAATATAGACGAGACTATTGAAAAGAAGAATTTAGAAGACAATGTTGAGAGCAAAAATCTTGTTGAGGGTGGTGAAATGATTGATGGGGAGAATATTAGGGAGGGGAATATTGTAGAGAAGGTGGTTAGAGACAACATAGGTGAGAGCTCAATTGTTACACCAAAACACAATCCAAAAGGTATATCTATTTATTTTTCCCCTTGGTCTGATTCATTCATAGAAAAAATGGATGAGGATTTGCTTAGAATATTCTCAAACAGAAATCCAGATTCAAATACAAATCAAAATCTAGTTGTCAGATCTCCTGTTCCAAAAAAGCTAACATTTGAAAATTCATAATTTCCTTCCTTTGATCTTCAAATAACCCAACTAATGAACAATGCAGAAACTGGTGATAATTCTGAGGGTAATGATGAAGATGGAGAATTAAAAGGGAATGAAGAGCATATTTTAGATGAGAAAGGGAAAAAGGGACAGAATGTGAATGAAAGAGGGAAAATGAAGGTGACTAATCCAGATATTTTTAGATCACCTTTTGTGAATAGGGTAATTGACTTAAGTGAAAAAGTCAGTACTGAGCAAGAGATAATGGCGCAAATCATGTTTAGATGCGTTGCAGACAAAGATCCAATGTAAGTAAATTCATAATTGTGTAATATTCTTATTGGAATATTTTAACTACAATTCACTATTTTTGTGTGAAGGAAAATGTTGTTTGAAACTGAGTCTGGAGACATAATGGATAGGGTGCATTTTGAGGGTATGCGTCCAAAACATAAGATACATCCTTTCGTTATTGATTGTTGGGCAGCTGTTCTTAATTTTGAAGAAGAAAACCTGAGAAACAAAAAATCACCACCACGTGTCTTCTTCAACACTCAAATTATGGTACTTAATTTTTAAATTTATTTTCTATATTCTAATTATAATTTGTAACAATGTATTATAATATTTCTATTGTTTTATATGTATAGACAGAAAAATTATTGGATTCTTCAATACCTTTTGTTGAAAGATCCCGACTTTTTGATGAGGCTGTAAACAATTACTTATATGACATCGAAAGAAAAGTGGATTTCAATTCTATTAATCTGGTATGTATTTGATTACAAGATAACATATTCATATTAAAATTTATAAAAATTCATTTGTATTTATGTTTGAACTACAGGTGTTTTTTCCAATACACAACCGTGGTCATTTTTATTGTATTCTTTTCAACCTTACAAATCCAGAACATATAATCATTGACAACATAAGATACATCAAAAAAGTAGAAGATGTCTATGGAGAGATTCCTAAACTTGTGGTAAATGTTTCTTGCATAAATCTAAAAACTTTATTTTAATCATAATTGTTTGCTTTTAAAAACCACTCTGTATTAGTAAATAAATTCTGATTAGAATATAAAATATAATATTTATATTCTTATAAGATTTATTTACTTAATATAGTTATCATTTTAGAAAAATAATGGTATTTTATTAACATGCATTGCAGCAAATGTACTTTTCAAAGTTTTTGGACAACAATCGGCGGGATAAGGTTTCTTTGTTTAAATCTATGAAGCCAAAGAAAATGAAAATGGCATGGCAAACAAAAACTAAGACAAATGATGATGGTATATTTTTGATGAGGCATATGAAAAAATACATGGGTGAGAAAGAAGAAAAATAGGATGTGGAACTGGGAGAAGAAAGTGTTAGGACATCTAAGAAGATTGCAAAGTTGCGTACATTTTATGTTTCTAAGCTAGCAAACCATCAAATCAACAAGCAGAGAAAATTGAATGTTGCGGAAGCATTGGAATTTTCAAAACTTGATAAGAAAACTAGGTGTATGTTGGTGAAAGAAGGCAGTGAAGCAAGAGACAATTTGGAAATGAAGAAAGTTTGAAAATTTCTTATATTGGCTTATTACATACAAACATTTTATTTTCTATTTTGTTTTTTTTTCAAATGCTTATGTTTGAGGATATGCTTAAACCATTGATATTTTGGTAAATGATATGCTTAAACCAGTTAGTTGGTATCTTGATAAAATATTTACTGCTTAATAATAAATGATATATAGCGTTTAAACTTTTTGTTTGATGATGCCTATTTATTTGATTAAAAAATTGTTTGGTAAAATGATAAATGATTAAAACACATATTGTTAATATTGTATTAAGCTTATTCTAATTTGTTTTATGTGAATTATTATGATTATTCTGGTTTCATTAAAATACTTAATAATAAAACGTTTTAATATAATATGTAATTTTGTTTTACAATATTTTAATAAAAAGAATAAATGAAATTATATTTATTATCATGTTACAATAATAAAAATTACGATAATAAAATTTTAGTATACTTTAGAAAAAAATACATTGTCTCTATTAGTAGAAGTAAAATTTTAGAATAAATGAAAATATTTGTTTTAGAATATTTGTAATTAAGTAATTTTATTTTACAATTAAAATAATATTTGAACCAAACTGTAAGTTTTTAAATTAAAAGGGACTAAAAATACTAGGACTTATTTTCCAGGGACGAAAAAGGGACAAACTTAATAACTTTAAGATTTTATACTTATGCACGATGGAAGAACATTAAAATAAAAAAAACTCAATTTCTTCATCTGTATTCTCAAAACCCTCTTCCAAAACTTCTTATCATTTTCGGTTTTAAACACTCCATCAAAACCCTAACTTCTTGTGCTCTTGAACTTGTCATCTTCGATTTCTCCCTGTATCAATTTCAATTTTCGATGTTGTGAATCTGATTTTCACTTGATAACATCGATAAAACCCTAAACTTACCTAATTTCATTTTTATCGAGTATTTCTTATTAACGAAAATGGCTACATCAACACGTGCTTCAGAATCTACACCATCAGATCACCTAAATGCCATTATTACCAGAACTTCTCAAGAAATTCCAGGTATTTCAATAGTTCTGTTAATTATCATTTATATCATTGATTCCGTTTGAAAACGGCGATATAGTTTTGAGAATTGACCTTCTATTGTTCCTCTAGTCTCCATATCTACATACTAATAATTAGTGCATCGGGCTCTTGTTTCTTAGTGAAATACTCAGCACAAACAATGAGACAAAGGCTTCACAGCTGAGAATATGGGCGTTTTTGTGTTGTTTGAGTATGTATTTATAACAAAAATATGCCCCTACTTATATTACATTTAATACATTCTTATGTGGGATTCTTTGGATTAATGATAAATAAAGCTTTAGACTTTCATCTATTTGCAGGGGCATTCAATTTTGATTCCAACCAAACACATTTATTTATTACTTTTGAGATTTTGTGTGTATGTGAAAAAGGAAATAGACACAAGTACTTTCAAGGCAGATATGAAAAGAAACTTTCTCATGGTATTGGTCCTGGTGGTCTTGGTCTGAATAAGAATAATAAAGTTTTTCCATTAAACAATTGCATATTATGTCCTCTAATAATTCCGAACTTGATCTGAATTAGTATAGAACTCATCACATAAACAAAAACAAAATTGTGTAATTAACAATCAAGTTATTATATGTGTTTTCTGCATTTTTCTGATAAAATATAGAGTTATCATTCCACTTTTGACATCTTACTATGTGATTCAACTTCTAACTGTTCTTTTACACAACTTTAATCATTGTATAAACTTTATGCACGGTTAAGTCAAGCATCACTAGGGTAAGTGGATGGAAAAAAAAATACTATGTACAGGGACATATTCATCAACTTGCTTCTGTTTTTAATGTGTATGTATGTAACTGTGTTTATAGAAAATTCGAGTAATTTTAATCTCATAAAGAAACAGTGTAGGGCGTATTGGTCAATTTGCTTTAAATTTATTATGTGTATCTTTACATGCTGTTTTCTTTGTGTGTATGTATTATGATGAGTTAGAATATAATTTTGAAATAAATGTAAGTGTTTTTCTATTACAGATTACAGTTAAATTGTATTTAACATTAATTATTTTCATGCAGATAATATTATAACAAGAATGACAAAATCAAAAATAAAAATGATGACACTGGGTAGAAATAGTGAAGTTGAAACTTCAACAGGCAAACAGTTGGTTCAAAAAAGAAAATCATCGAAGTCGATCAATCAATTAACAACTACAACATCAAAAGAAAAACAAAAAAAAGGTACATCATCAATTATTCTATTCTAATAAAAATATTTATCTCATTTATTTATGTTATTCTATGAATTATAATAAAATATTCTATATTCTGTTATTGCTTTTCTATATTCTGTTAATTTTATTCTAATAGAATATTTTTAATTATTAATCTAATTTGTTTCTGTTATTCAATATACTTTAATAAACTATTCTATGTATTATAATAGAATATAAAAGAATAAATGATATATTATGTATTCAATGTTTTCTAATAAAACATTTATCTCATTTGTTTATGTTATTCTATGTATTACAATAAAATATTCTATATTCTATTAATGTTTTTCTATGTTCTATTAATCTTATTCTAATAGAATATTTTTAAATGTTACTCTATATATTTGGATATGATAAATCAATTATTATTTCCTAATTTGATTATGAAAATGACAATAAACAACAAGAAGGTTGTATATGGATAAAACTCATGAAAAAACTTCAATAGCCGAACGACTAATTGAAAGAAGAAAATCATTGAAGCTTATTGATGAATCAGCCAATACAACAGCAAAAGCCAAAGAAAAAAAAGGTATATAATCAATTATTGTATTTGTACTATAATATCTTGTGTATTAATGTTATTCTAATAGCAAGAATGTCATATATAGGTAAAATTTATATTTGTTATTATTGATTATGCATTTACAATTAGAGTTAGCAGAAGCATTTTACATCATTATGATTTTATACTTTACATTTCCAATATTATGGAACAATATTATGTTTGACATGAATTGCTTATGGATCATAACTAAAATTCTTGGTATTTTGATGTGAAAGTATTTTTCTATTGTTTATTGATGTGAAAGTATGTTTCTATGATATGAAATATTTATGGTTCATATTACACATTCTATATATTATTATATCATAAATCATGTTATACTTGATTTTTTTTGTTGTTTTACTTAGCTGATATTGGATTTTGCAACATTTGAGTTTAATTTTTTTATAAATAATATAATTTGAATAAATATCTACATTTTACTTAGATGATATAGTATTACTTTGTAATTAATAAGTGTATAATATTCTGATATAATAAGTGTATATGTATAATATTCTGTTTGGAATATTACTTTGTAATTAAATGATATATGATTTTTGGATTTTTGTGGGGTTACTAACATCTATGACTGATGTAATGAATTAGATGATGAATCTTATGAAGAAATCTACGTAAAAAAGAGAGCCGGTGATAGAAAATATGTTGAAGGAGTGACAAAGATTAAAGAAGCAAAAAGGAAGAGGAATAGAGGGGACAATCGTGCAGCAATAAAGAAACAAAAAACCGTGAAAGAGCAAAAGACTGTGAAAGATATATTGAAGGAGTTGGCTTCAATAAACACTAGATCGACACCTGGATTGATGACAGATGCTGTAAGTTCTTTGACATCAGAACAAAAAGATTGGGTGAAACGGATGGGATTTAAAGCATTTTTGAAGATCAACACTAAGAGTATTCCCTTAAAACTTTGCCATTTTGTGCTTAAGCATTATGATGAAGGCACAAACAGTATTCTGATTAAAGGAAAAAGAATAAAGATCACAAAGGAAAATTTTCATAAAGTGTTTGGTTTACCCAAAACTGGAAAAAGCTTATTTGACTTGGACAAGGTTAGTGAAGATCATCAAGTGTTTAATGGATGGATGAAGGAACTTGAAGACGGAAAGGCAAATGCAACAAACTACAAGAATATTATTCAAAAATCCGAACAAGTGGATATGAATTTCAAGCTGGGTTTCATAGCTTTATTTGTTAATATGTTTGCAGAATCCATTCCTATGGGGACAAACAACTTAGTTCCAGTTAGAGCACTTGTTGAAGTAGATGACATTTCTAAAATCGATTGGTGTACATATTTGTTGTACTGTGTGAAAAATTCAAAAAGGAGATGGCGTCCAGACAACCCCAAGTGTTATTATATAGGCCCGATGTTGTTGCTATTTGTATGTTTTTTCATATATTTATTTTTTTTCTTAAAAATGGATATCTAATATGATGTTAAAATAATGCAGCTAATTTACTGTGATGAAATTGAATGAAAGCTCCAAAAAATAGAACATAAAACACCATTAGTTACGATGTGGACTGCAGATAAGTTGAAGGAAAGACAGTCTTTTGAGATTGAAGCTGGTGGATTTGGGGTTGGGAATCTAATTGAACAAAGTTCAAATTTAGAACGTGAGAAGAATGAAGATCAGGTGAATGAGAATCAGGACACACGTATTGAGGTATATTTTAAGTAGAATATATTATTAAATTATATTTTAGAATATATTTTAATTATATCCTAACTTAATATAAGAAAAAATATTCTAATGTCTTTTTATATTAGGTTAAAGTATGATTTTATAAAAATCTGGATATTCTTCTATTACATGCTTATGGTTCATAATAAATATTCTAGATATTCTGAGATGATAAAATATTACATGCTCATAATTCTATTATTTTATTATTTTTCAGGAATATAAAAATAACTTTGATAAGATGTTCAATAAAGTTTCATTAACAAAGGAGGACATGTATGGAATTGTTTCTGATTGTATATCAAAGTTCCCAGATGCCAATACAACAAATGAATTGAAAGAGAAGTTCATTAAGTTATTTTCAGATCCTATTTTTTCAAGTGCTGATAATCAAAACAATGAAAACAAAAAAAAGGGATCACATGAAAGGGTTGAATCTCAAAATGGTGACACAGGGGAGAATGATATAAGTTCTTACAAATCACCATATATGGATAAAGCTGTCATTTTATTTGATAGAATCGATTTGCAGAATGTTCTTTTGATTCAGGTTCTAATAAGATGTGCACAGGAGAAAAATAGAATATAAGTCACTAACTCTTGGTATAATACATGTGTATATTTATTCTAATGTTGATGACATATTTTTTGTTCATGTTTAAAATTAAGGGAGGTACTTTTTGAAACAAATACGGGAGAGATTATGCATAGACAAGATTTTGAGAGCATGCGGCCTGAACATGTTATACATCATCGTGTGATTGATTTTTGGGCTGCTGTTCTAAATTACGAGGAACAAAAATCAAAAAGTAAACCATACCGCCTGTTCTTCAATACCAAAATTATGGTAAATTCTTTTACAATTGGAACTTCTATATTTTAGTTGTAAATTGTAACAAGATATTCTAATTTTTCTGTTTTTCTATGTTTACAGAGTTCTGAGTTGTTAGATGAAACTAAATCTTTTGATGAGCGTTTTTTTTACTTTTGAGACTCGTGTTGATAAGTTTCTATCTAATTTCAAGGAAAATGTAGATTTCAATGATCTTAAACTCGTAAGAATATTTTATTAATTAAAATATTACATTAATAAAAGATAGGAATTATGTTAACTTTTTGATGAATTTGTTGGAATTGCAGGTGGTTTTCCTAATACATAATGGTGATCAGATGTATGCTGTTGTTTTCAACCTAACATATCCACAAGTTCATATTATAGACAGCATACAAACAAAATCGTTAGAAGAAACTTATGGAATGACACCTACATCATTAGTAAGTTTTAATTTACTTTTATTAAATGTATTAAAGTTACAATATAATAGATTGAATAATCTAATTTTTTAAATATACATTGCAGAAAATGTACTTTATACGATATCTGGAGAAAACTACATTTATCGTCAATAAAATCAAAGGTTTGCGATCAACAACAGTGAAGATGATGAAAATTGACTGGAACACAAAGAAGTTGACAACAGAGAATGGAGCACTTTTAATGAGACATATGGAAAAATATTGTGGAGAAAAGCAAGGAAAGTGGAATGTGGAAATGGAAAAAGGCAGTGATGTGCAAGATGTTCAATTTGTAAAATTACGTGCCTTATATTCTATTAAGATTGCTACACATGAAATCAACAACCACAAGGAGAGAGTTATCAAAGAGGAAATCGAATTTGGAAAATTTGATCATGCGACTAGAAAAAAGATGTTAGAGGAAGGTATCCAAAGAATGGATGAATTGGAAATGGGTAGTAAATAGAATTTGATAGAAGTTTGGAATTTTATAAATGTGGTTATGGTGACTTAACAACAATTCCTTTTCTAATATCTATATTATTTTGAACAAATTAGACAAAAAAAATGATGCCTAGTATTATGTAAGAAACTTAATATGGTTTATTAGGTGATTAATGCTTAATGTATAGTAGGTATTATGATCACTTCTTAATGACCATGGTAGAATATTCTAATAGAATAATATATAATGGCATCAGTATTCTATTAGAATAATATTAGATGTTGCATATACCTATGTAACATTCTTACATGCATAATCTTGTATTATAATATTTTGATAACAAAGCAGTATACTGCAATCATTCGTATATACTTCAAAAAATTAAAGATTGAAAATATTAGAAGAATCAATATGTTCTCAAATGTATAACACATCATCACAACCCAAATGTCTCATATATCATCACAAACCAAAACAATAGAAAAATGTCCAAACTAAAAAATTCAAACTTTTATCTATATGGTATTATTGAACTTTATTGAAATACGAAAAAAATCGAAATATATTTCTAGACACAACTATGCACTTTGTACCTTGGAGTTATTCAACAATGTCAAATATTTCCTTGAATTATGCCCTTTAACCCCACATGTTTTGCATGATCTTGATTGCTTGTTACCTTGAATAGTAGCCTTCTCCAAAGCACTTTTTAAACGTTTTCCTGTACCAGAACCTTTATTCTTCACCATAGGTGGATTTTCAACATCAACAACTTCAGGATTCGTAGTAGCTCCGTAAAGTTTATCAATATGAGCTTCTTTTGTAACCGGTAATTTGTCTGAACCTTGTTCACCAATATCAGTCATAAAAACTTCAAGCTTCGGCATGAACTCTTCTAACTTCTTGTCATCATTACTTAATGAAGACAAGCATTGATCAAGCATGGAAAAAGCTTTGTATGCAACCTTCTCAACATTTCCAGATGAATCATCATATCTAAACGTCCTTTTCAAAACTGTGGTGGGGATAATATCTCTTCTCCATCTCTTAAGAATGTATCTTGACGGAATCTCTTGTATGTCATAAATCTTTAGAATATAGAAGATGTGTCTACAAAAAATTCCAAACCGCTCAAAAAGCATGCATGAATATTTCACCGTTAGATCTTCTCTGTTGAATTCAACCTGTTTCAAAAGTATTAGGATAATAAGTAAATTCAAAAAAGAAAAATTAGAATATTTTTTCAAAATTATTAGAATATTAAGTATATTCTAAAATGTCAACATTACCTCAAAATCACCTTCACTTGTGTTAAAATTCCATTCAGAATCGATGTCAACTTTTTCTTTTTTCTCAACTACTACCTTCTTCTTTGATATATTTGTCCTTTTATGTTTGACAATGCATATGTCAGAAACAATGCCTGATGTAACACTCTTCTGTGAACAAGAAACAAGTGAATGAAGAATCTCCCTCTGCACCATGAGAAAAATAGTCCTGGTGTATACCATAGATGCATGTTTCTCCATATCTTCAAGAGGTGTTTTGATGATTGGAATTATAGTAGATGTATCAAAATCAAATTTGATCTGATTATTCCTTTGCCTTTCCATAACAGACTCAAAAGCATTCATTAAATTGTTTAACGTATAACCATGATGCGATACCCTATTGAATGTTGAACTCTCACTTTCCGACCGAGAAGTTGTTCTCATTAGACCTGACATCGGTACATCTTTAAAATAGGCTGGAATCCAACTGCTTCTCAAATCAAACATATCTTTCATCCATTTATTGTCTTGCAACTTATATTTTACCATTAATGCATCCCATCTCATTTAAAAATCATTGACAACAATTTTGGAGTCCCATACTATACTATTGAAGTCCGCCTTAAAATCCAATTCATTCATTGTTTCCCAGCTTACCTTCAAAAACAATTCATATATTATTCTGTTACAATATAATATAATATAAAAAGGCATTTCATTTAATCTATTATCCTAATTACAAAAAATATTTCATTTAATATTCTGATAAGAATATTCTGATAAGAAAAGAACAATAATGTCATATTTATATTGAAAATAGTGTCATATTTATACCGATAAGAATATAACAATAATGTTAGTACCTTCAATGGAAGTTTACTTGTGATATGCCACATACAAAATCTATGTTTTGTGTATGGCAATACTATCTCAATAGCTTTTTTCATTGTTCGATCTTGATCGGTCACGACCATGATTGGTGCTTTTCCAAAACACTTCAAGAATGACCGAAGTAACCAAATATAGGAATTTGTATCTTCTCTACACAACAAACCAGCTCCAAAAGTGACGCACCTTTTGTGATTATCAATGCCAGTAAAAGGTACAAATACCATACAATACCTAAAAAACACAAAAAAATACCATTAGAATATATAACTAAAAATGTTTATAATTCTAGAATAAATACCTATTTGTACGATATGTTGCGTCAAACGAAACAACGTCCCCAAATAACTCAAAGTTTTGTTTTGAAGTGTCATCAGCCCAAAAGAGAGCATTTAACTGCTTCTTGTCACATCTGTATTCGTATGTAAAATTTGTAACATTCTCATTACGATTCTGAAGCTTTGTAATCAACAAATTTGCATCAGTGCCCCCGATGTGACAATTTATATCCCTTGTAAAATTTTTCCAATCTATCTCTAGTCCATCAACAAATTCACATCCTCCTTTTATAATGCACATTAGCCTATATGTTGTAGTTGCCCCCACCTTTGCACTCGAAAGCTTATGTATAAAAGCTTGATCAACAACATTCAACTGACGTTTAGCTCTTGAAAGATGCATACAATATTGATTGATCAATTTGTGGTTGTGTTGTTGTTCAAAGCGCTACAGGTAAACTTCTAAAGAATGTGGTATAACTTTGAATGCAACAAAAGCTTTGCAATTTGTGCGTTTACAATTACTATTTCTCAATTGCTTGTTATGATCATCACTAATTGTGTCTAAGGTAGAAGTGTTTGGCAATCCCCCTCTATTGCATATAAAATATTTCGAAGTTGTGATTCCACTCTTTTTCCTCTCTGTTGATTTTCTAATATCAAAACCAGATCTTAATGCATATCCTTTATACCACTTAATAGCATCTTTGATATCTTTAAAAATTGAACCCAAAGTAGGTATCCAACTAGCTTCAACCTCTGGAATCCAAAATAAAGAACCATCAGCTCCAATGAATTGTTTGCAAGAGCCATATTGTGCTGCAACATTGTCACTTTGAACTACAAAAAAGAATATACCACCATGTTCACATATAATCAGAATAATTTGCATTCATATGACTATAATCATAAAAAACCACAATGTTATATGTGCATTATTCTATAAGCATAATATGCAGTAACATGAACTTATCACCAACATCATTCTATAAAGAATAACCGATATCAGTAACAGAATTACCTTGGATTTCCGATTGATTTCCATCATTATGCAGAATCTCTGAATCACCAGAGCTGAATTGATGATTTCCTTCATCGTAATGATCATTTCCGATGTCATTCATATCTAAATCATACATAATTGTTACTACATTAAAATTTGAATATGTTATATGCAACTAACAATGAAAGCAATGATTACCTTGGGTTTCCGATTGATTTTCCTTGTTATGAAGAATCTCTGAATCAATAGAACCGAACTGATGATTTTCTTCATCGAGATGATTGTTTTCGATGCCATGCATATCCAAATCATCCATAACTATTATCATTATTGATATATCAATGTATGTACAATATTCTATAAGAATAACATGCAGTCTCATGAACTTAGCATGAACTTATCACTAAGATGATGTTAATGAAAAGCAAATAGATGATGTTAATCAAAATAAAACAGATGATATATTGCTGAAAAACATAATGATTGAATGAAAGTTAAAAAACAAACAATGAAATAGATGATGCATTGTCAAATAACATATTATAGATTAAATTGTTTTCTAGCTCAAACAAATTCAACAACAAATGATCTTTGATTGCTGAATTGGATGTCTCAACAACAGATGATGTTTGATTGCTGAAATCACAAATCATACAAATATAAAATTGGAGAAATTGATAATAGCTTGATGATTCAATTCATGAACTAGGTTAAAAATTGAATATGTTATATGCAACTAACAGTGAAATCGATGAAAACTCAAACCTTGATCAATTGACGATTTCATGATCTTGAGTAAAATTCACGGCTTGAAAGATCGTAAACAATTGTTGAAGATGAAGATTAGCAGAAATTGTTGTGAAACGACCCAAAAATTTCATTTTTCAATATAACCAAAAACCATAAGTGAGTGTCATATCATAAAAAAAACCATACGTGATGTATCCCAAACATAATAAAAACAACACTGTGCGGAAACTGTATCATATCCATGTCATATAAAAATCAAAAACTAAATCAACTCCCAGGATAAAAGTTGAAGCTGTGGTGTGTGCGATGCCATCATCCCGAGCTTGTCCCTCTGCTAGCAGAAGTACCTGAAACCAAAACTAAAACTATAAGCACGAAGCTCAGTGAGCTCCCCCAAACTACCACATACCATACAATACACATAAGCACATACTGGGCCTTGCCCACTGCATCAGACCGAAGTCTGGAACTAGCTGCATCGGACCGAAGTCCGGAACTGACTGGGACCTTGTCCCCTGCATCGGACCAGAGTCCGGAACTGACTGCATCGGACCGAAGTCCAGAACTAACTGCATCGGACCGAGGTCCGGAACTAACTGCATCGGACCGAAGTCCGGAACTGACTGATCATGGCATAGCATAAAACATAACAACTATTATAAACACATAAACTGCATACTGCATCGGAACAGAGTCCGGAACACATAACACAAACATGCTTGAATCACAAAGACATCAAGCACTCTAGCTACTGCATCAGACCAAAGTCCGGGACTACTGATAATTAAACGGGCCGGCATTGTGGCCGTAGACCTGTTCCTACTGAAGGGAAACTCACCTCGTGAACTGGCTGCTGAGTGAATAACTCTGAGGGCTAACTGCTGCTGCTCCGGTATCTCCCCGGCTGCAAATCCATAAATACACTCAATCAAATACTAAACACTGCACTGGGTAAAAATGACTCTTTTACCCTTGGTCAAAGTCAATTGTTGTTCAAGTTCAACTCTCAGTCAAAGTCAACCCACAGTTGACCTGACTCGCCGAGTTGGGCCGCCAACTCGCCGAGTCCTTATTCTCACTCCTCGACTTTACTCGCTGCTACTCGTCGAGTATGGCATCGACTCGACGAGTACTCTCCCGATCCAAGAATTCAGACAATCTTCATCCGACTCGCCGAGTCCTATGAACAACTCGACGAGTTGTTCTTGAGCTTAAGAAGATTGCCTTGGACTCCCCGAGTTGTATGAACAACTCGCCGAGTCCCTCCATTACTGAGTCTACCCTCAAACTCGCTGAGTCCACTCTACTACTCACTGGTCCCACTCGACACCGCTCAAAAGGAAGAAATCGGGGACTCGCGACTAGACTCGCCGAGTCGTTCTTCCAACTCGCCGAGTCACCGCCATGCAACTATTCTACACTCGATTCTGTTCGAATCCAATACATACAAATGATAGATCTGAGTCCAATAAGCTGATTTACCACGTAAAGTTTCCAACTTTACGTGTACAAACGCATGAACAAGGGAATAAAGACTAAAAGATGCTTAAAAGGGGTAGATCTAGGGTTAATATGCAAAATAGCTCCATAAAGGCAATAGATCTGGGCTCTACAATTCCTAAATGAACAGATCTAAGGTTATCTCGGCATAGGAGAGCTTCCATATCAACATAAAGCTTTGAGAAAGGCATTAACAAGATCTAGAAAGGGTTTTAAGGCATAAAAGAGAGGGAAAACTGAAGAATACCTCAAAGAGCTCTTGCTTTCCCTTGAATCTCTGCTCTAAAATCCTTCTCCTTGCTCCTTTCTTCTTCTCCTTCTTCAAGCCTTCACAATAGCACACAAAATCACTTAGAATCACTCAAGAACGAATTAGGGTTTTCTCACAGCTTTTGAGGGTGAAGGAGGCGAGATTGGGGGCTATAAGGTGGCTTAAATAGTGGGCAACCCGGGGATTTAGGGTTTCTCCCAGACGGACAGACTCGCCGAGTCGCCAGCTAATCACGTGCTCGAAATCCCGACCCTACTCGGCGAGTCAGGCTATGAACTCGCTGAGTCCCTCTTGCAAAACCTCAAAATAAATACCAAGGAATTATCATACCGGAGACGGGTCGTTACATGTTGAACACTTGAACCTCTACCGAAATCGATGATCACAAAGTTAAAATTGATCAAAATCACTCAGCTTATCAATTGCAGATGAAGAAGAATCAAGAACATGAACTCGAAGAACACAAAAATCGTGAATTTAAAAGCTATGATTTAGCATCGTTCGATCAATGTCCAAATCAAATCGATTATCGGTTGAAAGAATATAAGATTGGAGATAGAATATCGATCAAATTGAATTGAAGAACAAGGAATGTTGTTTCATCGAATAAATTGGTAGAAAACAGGAACAGGTGAGATGATTTATGGATGACGTGAAAATTAAGCTAACCTGATCATCTTAAATTTAACCTAGTGACTAATCTACCCCTAATTAACTAATCAGCTAAATTAATTAATGTTAATCCCTTTTTTTTTATGAGCCACAAGATCAAATTTGATCAAAGGCTAAGATTTGGTCCCCATATCTCACAAAATATAGGTGGTCTCAAATGAACCTCTACCTATATATATATATATATATATATATATATATATATATATATATATATATATATATATATATATATATATATATATATATATATCGAGAGAGAGAGAGAGAGAGAAAAAAAAAATTCAGAAAATGACCAAAAACTATAGGTGGTTTGAAGAAAATAACCAAGGAAAAACACATTTCAGAAAATGACCAAAGGATCCGCACTTCGGATCTATTAAGCCCTCTGCGGATTTGCTACACCTCTGCGGAATGTAGTTTTTTTTTTTTTTTTAATTTTTTTCATTTTTTTTCATTTTTTTTTCATTTTTTTGCGTTATTTTTAGTTTATTAATATTATTATTTTTTTAATATACTAATACATTATGTTATTATTATGTAAAAATTTGACAAAAAAGGTTTTTTTTCCGTTTTTTTTGCGTTATTTTTAGTTTATTTATATTAATTTTTCTTTTAAATACACTAATTATTGTATTACGTTATTTATATATATTTCGTTTGTATTAGGTTATTTACAAAATCAGTTGAGTTAACTTTTACTTTATTCCATAGAACATAAAATACAAAACAGTATAAATACATTAAAAACATACATTAGCAGCAAACGTATTACATAAAACATTTCATTTTTTTTAACTTTTTTCTTTTATCAATTTTATTACATAATAATCACATAAAGTATAAGTGTATTTAAAAAAATAATATTAATAAACAAAAATGAACGCAAAAAAAACAAAAAAAAATATTAAAAAAATTAAAAAATCAACATTCCGCAGAGCTGTAGCTAGATTCGCACAAACTTTAATGGATCCGCTGAGGGTGGATTCCCAAAGAGTTATGTGGACTAATATCAAACATAAGTTTATTATTTTTAACCTTTTTTTGTCAAATTATTTACATAATCACATAAGGTATTAGTGTATTAAAAAAAATATATTAATAAACGAAAATGAACGCAAAAAAAAACGAAAAAATGAAAAGAAAATAAAAAAACAGCAATTCCGCAGAGCTGTAGAGGATCCGCAGAGCATTTAATGGTTCCACAGAGGGTGTACACTGATCTGTGATGTGTACACTGATCCGCAAAGGTGTACAGATTCGCTGATAACGGTTATGTGGATTACCAAACAGTTATGTGGACTGATATCGAACATAAGTTCATTATTTTTAATATTTTTTTTGTCAAATTATTTATATAATCACATAAGGTATTAGTGTATTTAAAAAATATATATATTAATAAACGAAAATGAACGAAAAAAAAACAAAAAAACGAAAAAGAAAAAAAAAAGACAGCAATTCCGCAGAGGTGTAGCGGATCCGCAGAGCAGCTAATAGATCCACAAAGGGTGCTCTGCGGATCCTTTGATCATTTTCCAAAAAATCCATTTTTCCTTGGTCATTTTCTTCAAAAAAAATCTTTTCTTTTTTGTTATATCACAAATTTTCTCTTTAAATATATAATCATAACTTAATATCAATGACACTTATTGACAAACTTAACCTATCAAGGCATCTTGTCAGCATTAAATAAATAAAAAAACATATTAATATAGCCGAACCAATAAGTTTTTTTTTATGTATTAAGTAAAAAAAATACCAAGTTTGTGTTTTTGGACATTAAGATCATGAAGTCCATCATTAAAATAACATAATAGTGATCATTTATGAAACATTTCGGGTTAGGTTACAATTTAAAAAAAATATCAAGAAAGAAGTATACGAGATAATATATATATATATATATATATATATATATATATATATATATATATATATATATATATATATATATATATATATATATATATATATATATATATATATATATATATATATATATATATATATATATATATATATATATAGACCTTAACAACATTTAACATTGAAGGATAACAGAAAATAACTGTATCAAGTGTCTACTTAGTGTTTTTGACTTTTAGTACTCAAACCTTATGGTAAACCTCTTAGTGGTAAAACTCAATTGTTGAATAATTATTCTCGACCTTATATTAGAAACAAACAATCACACACCATCTCGCATCTAAAACTCATCACATAATTTTTATCAGTAAGTGTAAATTTTTAGTGTAAACAGTAATTGAACTTCAACAAATTTAATTAGTTTTAAAACCCTAATGAGTATTCAGATTTATACAAATTTTCAATAATATATATATATATATATATATATATATATATATATATATATATATATATATATATATAGTTAGATTATTTTGTTTTTACTAACTATTGTGTACCAGAATACACAGATCTGGACCATCGGATGGAATATAATCAAATGTCATGATTTGAGGGTCTATGGTAGTAGAATAGGATAGCATGTACCGTATAATCACACAAATTTCAGCATAAGGGCATTTTAGTCAATTAACCTATATTAAAAAAGAAAATTTTTGGATTTTTAGGGATGATTAACTCCTTTATTTTTTAAAAATCTGAATATTTTAAATTAATTCAAATTTAAAAATCCGATTTTATTCTGTCAGAATGATAGAATGTGAACCATAAACTAGTAAATGTATTTTTCGATTTTATTCTGTCAGAATGGCAGAATGCCAAACATAAACTAGTAAATACATTCTGAAAGAATACACAAAATCGATTTTTGAACTAATAATATATCAAAAAATTACATTGTATGATTGTGATTCATTGAATAATAACAAATATTCTGAAAGAATAACAAGTATAATTCTTAAAAATAACAACATTCTTAAAAAATGAGTGTGATCATTCTTTAATTCATTATTCAACCCTTTCCTATCAGGTCTTCAAGCCATTCTTGAAGCCATTTCTACCATAAATTCATTGCCAAGTAATTTGTAGTGATACACTTGTAAAACCTGCACATTAAACATACAAATAATTAACTACAATTCTATCAGAATACAACAAATAATATTCTTACAAAATAAACTATTCTGCAAAAATATTCTTTAAGAATTTGTATTATCAAGAATATACCCAACAAACAAAATAAGGAACTAGCATCAACCTATTCTGACATAATAAGGAACTAACATTCTTCGGGTTCCCTGTGTTTCTTCTCGATATGCTCAATGTATTTAACTGCAAATTCTGACAGAATAAGGAACTAGCATCAACCTATTGTTATGAAAATGGCATCCAACCCTATCTAAATTGAGTTATATAGTTCTGAAAAGAATAAGGAACAAAGTGAAGTAAAAACATTAAAGATTTTTAACTATTTTTTCATTGAGGCATTTTATCGAACACATGGAGGCCATGACAGAATGTTGTTTCAAGAAATTACATGTGATCAGATTAAGCATATCATGCAGGCTAGCACCAAGTTCCTTTGGCATGGCTTCTAACAAGGGTATCAATGGACGAAAATGTGACCCATTGAAACATGTAGCTGCAAAGGAGACAGACATTGTTAACCGCATATGTTAATGGTGGAAAAAAGAAAATTTTGATCAGTTGAAACACACACACACACACACCTGGTTGGCCAAAACTAAGAGAATATCAACTATGCATTTTATCAAACACGTGGTGTGCTTCTTCAGTTTCTTCAAAAAAAAATTAGTGATAGTCTTACCAATTCAGTTTCTTGAATTCAAGAAACAACCCCAAACAACCATGAGTTATATCCCATCCATTATCATAAATTTTTTCAGGAAAACCCAAACATCCAAATTTACATGGATTCAAATCAAAATAAGATGAAGAAGAAGATCACCTGTTGGCCATGGATGCAACACCGCCACCTCTTTTCCGAACAATCTATCCTCCATCCTTTCTTTTCCTTCCGTCGATCCTTGCTGCCAAATTGTTCCCACCTGATGTCGCTGAAGTCCTGATTTGATTGAAACGATTCATCAAAAATGGAAGCTAGCAGGTAAAGATTGTGGAGGGGGAGGAGCTATTTCGATTGGAGAAAGGATGCAAAGAGGAATACAAGCTCGATGTTGAAACAGATTGGTCGTTCGATGCAGACGATCGTCGTTGGAGGAGGCGTATGTGATATGCTATATAAGGTTATTAGGTCAAATATATTTACTTTATTTCCATAATTGCAGGATTTCAATTAAATTATTTCCTTAATTAAAAGTACAAAAGGTCCAAAATACCCTTTATTGATTTATTTAATTATTTATTATTTCTTGAATTCTCATTGGTGCATTTAGGCACACAATATTTGTTGAAAACATTTGAACCTAACTCTCTCTCTCTCTCTCTCTCTATATATATATATATATATATATATATATATATATATATATATATATATATATATATATATATATATATATATATATGCAAAAATTCAACAAATAACCATTTTACACCATAGAATCAAGGAACCATTATTTTTTCAAATTTTAGATTTTATTATTTATCGAAATTTTTTTCTAAAAATATCGAAATTCATAACCTTTTATCTTATTTCCATTGACATCAAATTTGATAATTTTTTTTTAATTTTTTTATTTGTTCAGATTCACATTATAAATCTGCACTATAAATCATTACATTTGTATAAATTCATTATATCAATCTGTACAAATTCACAGTGTGAATCTGCACAGATTTCACAAGATGAATCTGTACAGATTCACAGTGTGATTCTGAACAGATTCAAAGTGTGAATCTGAACAAATCATTTTTTTTGTTTAAAATTTTAAATCAATTGATGGAGGATAAAAATTTATGTTTTAGTTTTTTTATGAAAAGTTTGCTCTAAAAATTAAGAAAAGATTGGTTTATTGGTTCTAAGGTTTAAAATGGTTACTTGTTGAATTCAACTATATATATATATATATATATATATATATATATATATATATATATATATATATATATATATATATATATATATATATATATAATTAACATCATTTTAATTTAATATAAAATGTTACAATTAATAAATTTGACAATTAAGTTACTACTCTTTTTTAGAACGGCAACTCCAATATATTGTAGTCTACTCCTAATTTAATGTTAGTTCCACATATATCTTAGAAGAGATTTGTAGATTCAACTTTTTGTAGGGAGGGATCTCATTATACCTTTAGTTAAAATTCTATCTAATAATTAAATAAACTTAGTATGCATAAACGTTGAAATTTCACCTGTGTAGGAAATAATTTTGAGTTTGAAGAGATTATCACCAAATTTGGTGTAAAAATAAGTTTTGACGTTGGATTTTAGATTATCATATATAAAAACACAAAAGAGAAGTTATATTTTGAATCCAAAACTGTGATTGGTATGACATTTTCACATATGCATTACTACAGTTAATTCAATATAGTTAATTTTGGTCTCTGTATTTTTGCTCTAATAAGGGTAAGGATATAATAATCCACAAATGAGTTCATCGGTTGAAACATAGTTAACCTCCGAATATAATTTAATGTAAATACCTCATATTCACATCATCACATGTCACAGAGTAGAAGGGACGTCCAAATGCAACATATAATTATATTTGTTACATACTAGTTGTAATACCCGTATATTTTACGGGTTGATAAAAACAAAATGTTAAATACGAATGATTAAATGAGAAGTTTATTTGAATTAAAATTTGAAATAAGTGAAAATTTTGAGAAAAAAACATGCAAAAAATAAATTAGTTAAAATTATGTGTTCAGTTATTAGCCCTGTGTACTAAATAGGTTAATTATAATAAAATGTTAAACATAAAGGTTTAAACTGTAAATTTATTTGAAATTTAAATTTAAATTTTAAATTTTGAAATTAATAATGATTACTATAGATTTAATTTATGGAAACTAAATTAATGATATATTGGAAATGAAAAAAAATGAAATAAATGACAAATGAAAAATAAATCTATTTTAAAATTATGACAAAATGACATGTAGAATGACATGTGGCAAAATTATTCTTATTTATTATGATAGATTATTGGAAGTGTTTTTTTTTCTTTTCAAAAAACTATTGTCTTAATTGTAGTAAAGCCAAATACAATAAATCTGAAAAAGTACATTCCCCATAAATTAAAACCGAATACATATCTTTAATAATTTTTAGACACAATAGTTTAGATAAAATAGAAAATTAAGGGAAATACCCCGCCATGTTTTTGGCGAAGTTTGTTTATTTTCCCTTTATGGTGGCCCCGGAGAGAAAAAGATCATCATACATGAAGGGTAAAAGGACTTCAAAATAAAAAAAAAGCTAAATCTCAATAATATCGACTCATGATGATTTTGATGTTTATGGGCATAAATGATGGGGGATAATTCACATTTATTGCCACAAAATCTCAATGATGATTCTTGTTATATCAAAGTAACTCTCAATGATGATACTTGTTATATCACAGTAACTTTATTTACATTCTTTTGAGGATGACTATATTGTTTAGTTTATACATAATAGTTGTTTAAATATACAATAAAAAGTTAGTTGTGTAATATTAAACAAACAACTCTATTAAAATGGATTATAATTTATAAGAGATAATATTTGATGTGATTATTTTAAAAGTTGTTATAATTGAAAAGCACTTGTTCGAGGATAAAAATAAATCACAGTTTTTTTAGGACTTAACTAAAAGATACTATATTTTCGAAATGAAGCTATTTAATCAAACGGTGTTTTAATGTATGTATACTTATCCTTCGATCATCTAATTTCATATGATTTTTTTTTTCTAAATTATCAACAGAAGTACTTCTCGGTAACATGTAAAATCATATTCATCAACTTTTGTACTAGCATTTTTACCAACATTTGTACCATCATTTTTACTAACATCCAAAAACAACATTGTCACATGTAACAACTTCATCATCACTAACATACTTATAAGTTTCTTGGTCCACTTAATGAATTTAAGGTTGTAGTGTTACTTCATAGGCATGTCCAAGAACACATTGACATACCTTCCAACGGGCCAATCAACAACTTCATAGGCATGTCTTTCAAAACCAAGCCTGACACATCTAAATACATCAAAAAGAATATTAATCATATCAGGTCGGTATTTGAAAGACAAGAGCTCTATACAATATACCGTACCTTCCCAAAAAAATTTCAGACATGCATTATGACAAATTGGACATATCTCATCAACTGAAATAATAAAATCGTGTAGTCATACTTATGGATAGTACGTCATTTCACTAATTACATAGAGGCCTAAACCATCTACTGGGATCATCAGAAGAGCATCATGAGCATGAGATGCTTGTAGACACTCAAAAACTACTTTCTACCCTTACAAAACTTTCGTTATTGGGTTAGCCATACACTTCACATGTTTCTAGCGATTCACATGGCATCATCAATAACTACTTTCTATTTAAAAGTTAAGTCAAAATGGCAATAAGATATCCTCAACAATTTTACTAAAAATGACACTCATCAATCTATTTTGGGCTTTATGGAAGGGTGGTCATTGTTAGTAAAATCATTAAAGTCGAGCATACACATGTAATTTGACGTTTTACAAGGATATAAAACGAACATACACATGTAATTTGACGTTTTACAAGGATATAAACATATTTGAAAGTTTACAATGATATAAATGGAATTCTTTTTTTTTTTTTTTTGGTATTTGAAAAAAAAAAAAAACTGTTTAATTAACAATATAATCTTTATCCATGGCCATATAACTCGTGTAGGAATTGATCAAGTTTGGCCCACAGTAAAGCAAAGCCCAGTTCTTGACCCTTCCACGCCTCCACGGACCAAGACCTTTCCGGATCTTTTTATATTTTATTTTAATTGTTTTATCGGTTTTCATATTAAGTTTTATTTCATTGTATAATATACTGTTTTAGTATAATTTTTACAATGTTATTTCGCGTATGCTTGTAGTTGAACATTTTTTGTTAGCTTTATGTATTTTATTATCCATATAGTGATAAATATATACGTTATAACTTATAATTCAATATTCTGGTGTCTTACAAATAATTATAGTCTCATTCTATAGGTGAATGAAAAACCTCTTTCAATAACTACTTTTTTTTTGAGAAATAAAATAAGACAACTAATTACATTAATAATACACATGATTCAAAACAATGGTCATTCTCTTGGACGAAATAATGATTATATAGATTCAATTCAACCATTTGATTCATAACAATTGGTATAAAAACATTCGATGGAAGCTTTGATATTGATAGAAGTATATGAACTCAATTCTATGCAATCAAAGGTCAAATTCTTTGAGATTTGAGAATCAAGATGAAATGGTAGCAATGGAGGATATGGCTTATGTTATGGAAGTTGGTCAAAAGAGTAGTTCTTTGTATACATGGAAAAACAGATTTTGTGATTTCCAGGATTCACATTCACAACACAGCAGTGAGTTAATACTTATACATGAAAAAAAAAAAAAAAAAAAAAAAAAAAAAAAAAAAAAAAAAAAAAAAAGATGAGAGACCGATTGTTGTGTAACATCAGTTAAACCTATTCACAAGCATTCAAGTGGCATTGGCAATAATACCCTCTTTTCATGATTAGTTGCCCAAACTCCAAACAGTAACAAACTGTTTATGAAAACTAGCAAACACCAAATTCATAAAGAAGAAGAAGAAAAAAAGATAGAAAATTACCACACACCAAAAACACTGCTTCTTAATATCAGAAAAATCAATCAGTCCACCTCCACTCACATCACAATCACAACAACCTGCACAACAAATTGATTATTACATCATCTCAATTTCTCTACATGAAGAAGCCAACCATAGTAAACAACTTTTCATTAACAATGCAATTGTGATTTCTTAATTACGCATTAGTAGGTTCTAAGCAGTTATGTAAAACTACATCTTTCTGAAAACTCTCTATGTGCATACAGCTTTCTTTTACGATCGTTAAAAGGGAAGTGAAATATCAGATGAGCAAACATCTAACTGTACTAATAGATTTTGTGAATTTGTATGTAATTACTTTGTGTGCAGATTATGCAACTTTACTAATACTTGTATATGTGATTCAGTGCAACCGTGCTACATTCATAATATGTAATCTACTAGCCTTTTCCGGCATTCCCAATTATGCAGCTAGATATATTATATATACTCAATAAAGGAGCTTCATCGTAATTAGAACAAAAGTGGGGAAAAGAACGAGAATATAGTAGCATTTACACACCGGAGGGAAACTGCAAAGGAAGAGAAGGAAAAACTTACAAATCATTTAGCAACCATCCTCGCAATGAAGTCCTCATACTTGATCTTCCCGTCAGATCCGACATCAACCTCTCGGATCCACTCATCAAACTCCGCGGGTTCAAGCTTTTCCCCAATGCTCGTTAATATGTGCTTGAGATCGGCAACAACAACATATCCAGTCCCGTCCTTGTCGATGACCTTGAACGCATCACGGAGCTGCCGATCGAAGGGTTCAGGCTTGAGATGCTTTGACATTAACTCAAGGAAACGTTTGAAATCGAAGGGAGAAGTGAGTTTTTCTTCAGCGATTATACTCTTTAGTTGAGCTTGGGTAGGGTTTCCGCCAAGAGAACGCATAAGGATTCCGAGCTCCGATGGAGCAATCTTTCCGTCGCCGTCGGTGTCAAAAAGCGTGAACGCTTCTTTCATAGAAGAAACTTGATCGTCGCTAAGATCTTTCCCCATTGTTGTCGTTTAACTTTTTTTTTTCTCTCAACTATCCAACCTTAATCCTTTCTGTCTCGATTCTTTTGCTGAACCTTTCACCTGGCAACTGCAACTGGCAACATGAACACGTTTCGTTTCCCCTCCGATTAGGGCTAAAATTTGGCCCAGTTTGTTGTTTTTGGGCCTAATTAGAATATCAATGGGCTAAGTTGTTTTTATTTTAATATGGCCATATGGGTTTAACTTTTATATTTAGAACAAGATAAATATAACTAATTTATGGATCATTAAACAATTTTAAGTGATATGGATAACCTTCGGCCTAGTCTGAACCAATATTTGTTTTGTGTCATACGTACCATTAATGAAACTTTTATATAAGTTCTTTTTCGCTTCTTTATATTTGATAATAATAATTTAAATTGACAAAAAGAATATAATAATGATAAAAAGGACAGGTCGAGTAGATTGGGTGATATATCAGAACAGCAAATTTTGAAAATATATTGAATATTAATTATTTAAAAAAGGAGGTGAGATTTAAGTAATGTTTTTAAATGTATCTAAGTTGATCCTGTGAGCAAGAGCATATATTGATTATTAAATAGGAATATATTCTGAAAAGGTGAAAAAGGAGGGTGTGGTTTACTTTTTCAGTAGTGTCTTTCACTCTTTTGTGTTGTTGTGATTCCCATTTCCCACTTATGCTTATGTTACTTTACCAAGCTTTGGAGATGCCCTTTACTGTCCCTATCTATCAAGTAAGTGCATGCATGAATGTCAATGGGGCCTCGGGTTGAAATTTTTTATTCATAAAAATCAAGAAACATTTGTCATCCATGAACATTTAGAACCCTAAGATTCAATAAATTTATGCTAAAGATGAACAAATCAAACGGATTATAACTCTTAACTTTATTTGATAAACAATGTAGTGTCCTTTTATATAACTTTGTCTGTATTCGTTCAATGGACTATGACGTCTAATTTGAGGATTCAACTATCTAATCCAATTAAGCTCTTGCATACAATATGGTGTCATAGGAAAAACAAAGTAGATCATTATGGAGAGTATGTTGCAATGCCTATATTGGAAAAAGTATGTCTAAAATCTAATGGTTCACTTCTTTAAATAGAGCAATAAGTTTACCGGTTATCCTTCGTGGGTAAAATCGTAGATATCAATGAAAAATTACAACATGAACAGTTGAAGAAATAGGAAACCATATGTATTTTATTTAAGAGAGGCTATCCACAAATGAACAAAATCAACAACCAAAACAGAAAAATCAATGATATGAAGAATGTGATAATAGATGAACCGGATGCATTAAGTGAATAGGATTTTCAGAAAATATTTTGCCTGTTAATCGACCCGTTTTAGAGCTTTTTGTGTGAAACCAAGTGATTTTTTTTTTCGACAAAACACATATTCAACTATGACTGAATGATTCACCCCATTAAGTGGCCATGAGACACACCGCCTAGCTTTCACTAAATTTGTTGCAATTTGTGAAGAAGTTTTTGGATTTCTATGTGTTTTTACTTGGTAATGTAACGAACATTATATTAGATTTTTAGACTCCAACAAAAATTGTGACGATATAGAAGTTATATTACATCTTCAAGGTTGTGGTGTGAAGAATAATATAATATATGGTGGTGTAGAATGGGTGATGACCACCACACTGGCCGGCCTAAGTAAAATAGATAAGTGGTGGTACCATAAATTAACAAAAAGGCAAAGCGGGTCCATATGGAGATTTTTTTTTTTTTTTTTTTTTGTGGTTAAATGAACTTTTTTGTCATCATTCCTAACTTTTGATTCACAAGATTAGATTTTAAAAGGTAGAAGCTTTTATGTATAGATTTTTTTTTTGGTGATATATAAAATAGTATCCTAGAAATCTCGTTAACTCAACTGTTTTTTTTTTTTTTTAAATAATAAATATAAGAACGTCTAATAAAATTTTAAACGAATATATAAAACTGAGATAATTATTCATGCTTTATAAAAATCAAGTCATTATACAGTTAAATGTGTTTAACTAGTCATGTTTTTTACTGTTTCAAAATGCTATTTATTTATTTAATTTTATTATATCGATATCAGTGATATATTTTCTTGCTTATTTATTTTTAATATATATATTTTTTAATATTTGAAATAATGCAGTTGATTTTTCTTTTAAGGTCGTAATCTTAATTGTTATGGTTTAGATAAAAAAAAGAAAAGTGTGTTATTATGAATTTATCATTCGGCCCTCTATAAAGCACGTATTATAATGATGCTATTATTATTCATAAACAGATCAATAAAGACAAAATTATGTTTTGCATAGTTAAGCACGTGCCTTAAAAGCAACAATCGTTAAACAATTCACAACAAAACCTCTTTTTTTTTCTTGAATTTAGTTTTAAACTTATAATTTCGATTTAAGTGTAAAGCAAATATAGATTTAATCAAAATTTCAGTTTCTTATTTGATAAGACGCAAACATACATCAACTTATGTTGAAGCAAACTTTTTCAAGCATCAGCCTAGTAGACTTATCGATAATTATAAACAAAATTGACTTACAACCTTCATTCTTTTTTTTCTTTCTCATAAATACCAACTTATTTGATCAACCAAAAATAATATTTTTCTACCTTTTGTTCATATTCATCTATTTCTATTCATATAAAATAATTACACATGAAATCAATTAATTCTTCTGTTAATCTCATCTCTTGATTTTGATGTTTGTCTTAATCTACATAATATGAAAATAGATAGAAACAAAAAATAGAAAAATAATTATTCTCTTTGTCAAAAGATAGAAAAATATTTGATTTTTCTTTGTCAATATGATGGTTTGAAAACCAAATAATGAATTGAAGAGTGTGAGAACTACATTCAATAAAGCAAGTTTGATTTGAGTTCTAGTCGAGTTTGATCAAAACTAAGATTTTTCGTATGTTTGACAACTAACTTTTGAAAGTTTTAACGAGCTTTTAACTTTAAACTTTTTATGTAAATACTCAAATTAAAGAAAGAGTTACTTGAAATAGCTAATTTTAAAAACTTTAATTTTAAATTTTATATTTTATGTAATTTTACATATTTGAAGAACTCACACCTGCCAACACTTGGGGTATAGACTTTTAAGTTCCAGCTAATTTATATTTTTGATAGATAATAGTTTTTTATTTATTGTTTTGGAAATTGAGGGAAAAAGATTTAGGTTTTTTAGGTTAGGAGGACAAAAGAGAGTAGTTTGGAAGGGCATGTGTGTCTTGAACAGGATGAGGCATCAGGCATGCAAAGGAGTTGCTTTTCTAAGCATCGGCATCGTATGCCTTTCGGTATCTTAAATTCCTCAAATCTAGACAGTAGACACTAGACACCCTTTTATTTCGATTCCCTCACCACTTGGATCAAAAGCCACGGTTTGGATTAATCCTCATTCAATCCAACAAAGAATTAATATTATATAACATATTTCTACTAAAAACATTATGTGATGTTGAGAAGAGATAATATGCATCACCAAATCATTTGCAAAGATTTGTTGGATGGATTATGCACCCAAGAATCTTGTCGCTCACGAAAAGGTTAAATGGATTTTTGTTTATAAAAAGCTAAAAAATGGTTATGATATTTAATTATTATTATTATTATTGTTATTATTACCTCCGTAATATTCATTTGGACACATATATATTTTTTATATTCAATTATTATTTTTAAATGTCAATTAGGATAAGAAAAATGGTAAACTTCATAATATGTTAACAAATAAATCAAAAATAAAATAAAAGTGGTTGGTTGGCAGGAAATGAATAGAATTCGAGATAAAAAGATTCTAATTCATTACAATTCATATGTTTTGTTGGACTTAAAAGAAAGAAATGATTCCTAAATTAAATAAAATTTCCACCCTATGGAGGAAATTAAATTCTTCAATATTTGGATGCAAAACATTTATACTCGTTAAAGAAAGTGATCAGATTACAAAAATATTCAATTTACTTATCAGAAAATCATCACCCTCCATTACTGTCACCAACCGCTACAACCACCACCGTCACCACCACAGTTGTGGTCGCCACCAGTCAACACTGCTATCACCATCACCACTACCATCACCCGCCACCACCACTACCACCACCACGGCCACTGCCGCCGCCACTACCGCCGCTACCGTCATCGCACACGCCGCTGCCGAGATTTTACTATTTTTATAATTTATATAATGTATCTTTATATATAAGTTAGAAAATAAAGTAAAATTAAGCAAAACCGACAAAAAGGGTAACTCTGTCATCTTACATGGATTCAAATTTTATTTCATGCGAGCCAAACAGAATCTGAAATTAAATCTACTTCCATTGTCTGCCAACCAAATAGGATATGCAATTGGATTCAAATTCCTAACAGATTCTTTTTCCAGTTCCAAATGCAATTCATTTTGAATCATTCTACGAACCAAACAACACCTAAGAATTTAACAAATACATGAGTTACCTACACAAAATATACGAGAATGTTACTAATGTTAACACTTTTTGAAATATACAACCACTATATATGTAAAAAGAATTACACTACCAGTTTAGTGGCAAACACATGACAAAATCTTAGGAGTAACATACATGATCTTAAGACTGGCACGCCGGAAAATTTACATTACACTGAAAAAATTTCCAAAAAATTTACGTTGTGCAGCAAAATTTAAGGGTTACACATGCCACCTCAGAACCCCCTGCCCATGACTACCACTATCCAAATCCCATAAAAATCAGATAAAATGAATGTATAAATTAGGTAACCACCACCGATGGTAAGGGAATTGCTTTCGACGATGACCTTCGTTATAAAACAACTAGGATAAATAAATAAAATGTCTTGTTTAAGTGTCCACAACATAATGTCTTGTGGAATTTTTTCAAGATGTAATATGAAACATCCCAAAAATCATGACCAAAAATTTCATTTTTAATTATTAAAGAAACCATAGTTATTAAAATCATTTCATCCAAAAACATAAGTCATAGTATCAATCAGAGTATCATATCAAAACATCAGAGTGAACATCCCATGCTAAACATCGTGGTGTGTGCAATGCAGTCATCTCGAGCTTTTCCCTTTGCTACCGGAAGTACCTGAAACCAAAAGTGAAAACTATAAACACGAAGCTTAGTGAATTTCCCCCAAACTACCACACACCATACACATAATCATTTTACTGGGAGATACGGGCCCTGCCTACACTCAAGGAGATACATGCCCCGCCTACACTCGACTAACTAGGAGATACGGGCCTCGCTCACACTCCGTTAACTATGAGACATGGGCCTCGCCCACACTCAGCTTTCAATGAGATACGGGCCTCGCCCACACTCATCTATCTATGAGATATGGGCCTCTCCCACACTCAGCTATCTATGAGATAAAGGCCTCGCCCACACTCAGCTATCTATGAGATACGGGTCTCGCCCACACTCAGCTAACTAAGCACACATACAAGTATCACACAAACAACAAGTATAACCCAAAATCTATCAATCCATTCCATACCCATACTCAAGAAATGCTAACATATGGGCCCTGCCCACACTTAGCTAGAAATCTACACACATAACATATATGGGCCCACATTGGTGCATTCGACCCGTTCAAAGTAGGAGGAAACTCACCTCAAATGTCGGATGATAGCTAAAATGTCTCTGCCTGGAATCAACTATACTCACTCCCTGAGCCAAAACAACCCCTTAGATACCATTCCATACTCATAACCCTTAAGGGTCAACTATGGTCAAGTCAAAGTCAAAGTCAACGCTCTGAGTTCACTCAACTTGTCGAGTTTTCCCTTTAACTCGCTGAGTTCCTCCTTCTCCACATAAACGAGACTCTCCTAGTGCAACTCGTTGAGTTCCCTTGTGGACTCGTCGAGTTCCTTCAACAAATCGGGAACATTATCAACCAACTCATCGAGTTCCCTAATGGACTCGTCGAGTTTATCATTCTATCAACCCTTCTTATTGCATTAAGCCCTTATTCTTCAAATCCAAGTCTCATATTCCAGATCTAAAATGGAAATGCCTCTAGAAGGGTAAAGTTTCCAACTTTACCCATCAATACCTTTCCTAATGAGATTAAGCTCAAACCCTAACCCAAAAGGCCAAAATCTTCATCCAAAGAACACCAAAACTACAAGATTGACCATGAGGTCATAGATCTAGACTCTAGGGACTAAATGGTCACGTAAAGCCTTAAACTTTATCCACATGCATGACCCATAGAAGCTTCAAAAGACCAACATGATGGTCTAAAGGTTGTATGGGACCTTAATGGCCATAAAGTTGGCACCTTTATGCCATGAAAACCCCTTAAGGCCCTAGATATGACGTGTTCACCACTTGGGACATCCAAATCCCAAGAATTACATCATTTGGACCAAAATAAGCAATGAAATTCAAAAATGGAGATCTAAGTGACCACAAAGCAAGGTTAAAGCTTTATACCAGTAAGATGGCATGGTTGAAGCAAGGGTTCTGGATCTATAAACTCCTTCTTGTGTCCTCAAGCTTCTCCTTCTTCCAATGGCTTTAAAACAAACACTAAAATACTTGAAATAGCTGACAAACACTCATAATAGCATTAGGTTTTCGAGATTTACGGTTTGGGACTTGGAGGCTGGAAATGAGGCCAACATGAACGGTTTAAGGTGCTTAAATAGGGTGCAAACCCTGGAAATTAGGGTTTCATCCTTGTCAGTCTACTCGTCGAATGCGTTACTTAAATTATGCGGCCTTTGTGATCTCTACTCGACGAGTTTAGGGCTCTCAACTCATCAAGTTGCTCTATAAAATGGAACAAATTTAAGTTAAATACGTACCAAGAACCAAATGTTACGTAATATTTACCTAATATAAAAAATAAAAATATAAGATAAAAATTGAGAATAAAAAGAGAAAATCATTATTAGTGAGACGTAATTATAAAAAAGGGCTAGTATGATTGCTCACCCATGAACTTCCGCATTTAGTTTTAAATGGCCACCCATCTTTTTTTAAAATCATGGCTCATTAGTTTCAAATTCCGTGTTAAATAGGAGAATATCCCTAAACTAAAGGGGTAAGCTGGTTGTAGATCCTACCTAACAGTATAACACAGTCAACAAGCAAGGCCCTACTAGTCTAGCATACCATGAAACCAAGTGTCCTACAACTACTCACACATAAAAAGGAATTATCATAGTCAACTAGCATGTTTGTACTCTAAGATTACCTAAATCCTACCATATAAAGGATATAAAATGTCACGCGAGGTGTAAGGAGAAGACTTACCAGAATCATAAAACCGGAGAAGTACAGCTACACTCTCAACTCCTTACACAGATCAGACTCGCGACCCACGTAACATTAAATAATGGTCAAACCTCGGTCTATTACCTAAAACCTTCAAGTTTGAATCAAGGTCAAACCATTAAAATCCATAGGTCAATGGTCAACAAACGTCAACGGTCAACAAATTCAATGACCACTGCGTCGTGGCAATTCCTTTATCACGCCTCAATCCAAAAAAACTAAGACAATAGTGAAGCAGTGCATGACCACATTACAGTCCTTCTTTGCCCACTTAGCGGTTTTGTGTAACACCTGTTTCCCAATGTAAGTCCTTAATTTGCCTGTGTATCAGTCAGATCCGTTTGATGGTGCAGAATCCCAATCAAACGAATGATGTCAGATAAAAATAAAATTGAAGGAGAAGAAGAATAATATGAATCTCTATATGAATTGATTAGAATTAAAGTTCCAGATACAAAAGATTCACACAAAATGCTCTCTGGTCGTAAACTCTCTTCTCTCTGGCCGTAAACTCCTTAGGGTTCATCAATCTATTCCTCACACCCTAACACCTATATTTATACTAGGGGAACATGGGCCGGAAACACATGGGCCGTAAATGAGTTTACGGCCGTAAGGTGTTTACGGCCGTAAGGTGTTTACGACCGTAAACTCAGCCGTAAACATGACCATAAACTCATAAATATTACAGAATTATACAATTGCCCAGAAAAGCAAAGTATAAACCATATTTTGACCCAACAATCTCCCCCTTGGTTTATAGCTTTCTTTTCTTAATTGACCCAACAAGCTCCCCCTAAAAAGTAGCTGGCTCTTCTTGTCAATCTTCAATGGGAGCTTGGCTTCAGGTTTAACCTTCGATTTCTTCACAGCATCAGGATGAACATATGAATCTTCAATGAATGACTTCATCTTGAGCACTTGAGGTTTTCTTCAGAATTTGGCATTGAATGCACATTGGGTGAGGAGGCTTGACGTACTAATTCTTGAAAGATGGTGCTTTCAGCTTGAGAATCTTTAGAGAGAACATCAGAGAGAAAAAAATCTTTTGGATCACTTCAGCAGGTTTATAGATAGCAGCAGACTGATTAAGGAGGCTTCAATGCAATCCGTCACATAATCTTCAATTTCTGCTACACCTTGCTTCTGGGGTTGAAAGATTGAATTTGAAAGAATAATCTTCATTTCTTGCTCCTTCAAATGAGAATTCTTCGATGCTCACGGATAAAGCCTTTGGCTCAGAAATCTTCAACACAAACTCCATGAGTCTCATCTATACCTGAAATCACTTTTCAAGACAAAACAAAACTAAAAGAAAACTTGGCACACAAATTAAAATAGAAACAAAAATATTTTTGGATTTTTCATATTTTCTGAACAAGAAATAAAACAGAAATAACACTATTTTTTTTTTATTTTTTTAATTTTTTAATTAATTTTTTTTTAAATTCTCCCCTAATATTTAAATTAGAAGAAACTATGACAAATTTAACAAAAATAAAAATGATATCTAACTTTAAGAGTGATTTGGGATCAAAGTTTTTAGACAGCCTTTATCCACTTGTCGGTACCTTCTATCTTCACGTCTTTGTCTGGTCGATCGTCGGTATTGTGGTCCACTTAAACACGAAAAATTGTGACAATTTTAGGACATACTAATAATTGTAAGACAAAGTGATCCTAAGATCCTAGATATTATATCTGATCCTAATTTCTTAGATACTATATCTTAAGGACCATTCATCTGACGACGACTAGGGATATTATTGTCCGCCTAAATTGAGCAGCGAGATATATAGACAATCTGTATGAGTTCAATTTTAAGTGTACTGGAACGTGTTTCCCGCTTCCTGATATGCCCCAGCCATCAAGAACTTCCAGAGTACTCCTTACACCGGGTGAGCAGACAACCATTCAGAGAGAGGATAGATTCATAATTCTATTACTAACTACTTCAGAGGGGTTGAGAAGAAGAAGGTTGCATATGCTGTGTACCAGGTCAGATTAGAAGTCGCGCAAAGGAGACAGCATATGGCTAACAGATAAGAAGTATTTCACATATATAGCCTGCAGAGAAATAGAGTTGCATATGTTGTGTACCAGGTCGGATTACAAGTCGCGTAAAGGGCACAACATATGGCTAACAGACGGAAAGAAAGAAAATGATATTCTACAGACCTAATTTATCGGAATTTACCAGTCGCCCCATCCAACCGGAATTAAGGACAGAATCCGCATATCGAGGAAAAGTTAAACCACAGTTCCAAGTACGGGTTCATTTAATGTGACAAGTAGATTCCCATATATATCTCCCTACTCAACCTATCCGAGCGTCGTATTGTCAGGATGAATGGATCTAACTAGGTCAAGATTTGTCAAGTCTATAAATTTCCTAAGTTCAGCTCTGCCTAGTCATGTCCATTTAAAACTTTTCGTGCCTACCGACGCATCAAACCAGAGCATAGACCCTTCAACTTTGGGTACGTTACGCAGACTCAAATTGTCTGTTATCACTTGATAATATCACTTCCCAAAACATCTCCCTCAAGCACATTTCATAACCAACATATATTTTTTTTAATTTTATGATTTTCTAATGTTTTTTTTTTAAATTAATTTTTGTTTTGTTTTTATTTCTCCCCCTAAATTTGTGCATAGGAGAGAAACGAAAATAAATGCGCAAATTTAAACTATCCTAAAACAAAAATTAGTCTTTAAAGCGAATCAGCTTAAGAAAAACTCAGGAGTATAGAGAAGAAAACGCAAACCGTAATTCACCGATTGAATTTGCATTTAGAAGGTCTGAGAACAGCAAGCATAATCTCAGAACATATCCAAATATTCTTTACGTCATTAAGCACTAACCCCATGAGTGATCCCTTCCTTTCTTTCCTTCCCGCAAAGGACACATACTCTCAAGCAAATGTCAAAATGTTGCACAGTTGAGAGATGTCCCCTATTATGTGCCTGGAGCAGCCACTACCAACAAACCGAAGTCTGATGATATGCCTCCATAGCTGCTCCAGCACAGAGCGGGATCAGTTGGTCTTTGGAACCCAGTCCATTTTAAAACTGGGTCGACCTTTGTCATCAACACACAATACTTTCTCCCATGACATGTCCTGCTTATCACAAACAGAAGATGTAGAAATATTAGAATCATTAATTGATTTGGGAGTTTTCACCTTTGGTACCCATCTATATTCGGGTTTAACCCATTTCTTGTTCGATCCGATGGGTGCCTCAGCACTTGATTTGGAACTTGAAGTCGGCTGCCGAGATGACTTTGACCTAACCAGTCTTGGCTTCATTGAAGCATCTCTTGGATTGGGCTTCTTGGCCGACGTTCCCTCCTTGTCCTTGGAATTTTGATTCTTGGCCTTGTGAAATTGATTCTTGGCCTTCTGTGCGTTCCAATCGCTATTTTCTGAACGTGACCTTGAGGGGTTTCTTTTGGAGTATCTCCCACTTGGCACGTTCTGCCGACCTTGAGCATAGTAGGGAACGTATGCGCGATTTGGACAGTTTCGGGCAATGTGTCCAGGTGTTCCACAATGAAAACAAGTCTTTTTCTTCACTGTGAAGTTATTTATTCCTGTCCCTGGTGGCGTATCCTTGCCTTGTCTCTTATTGTTCCCAGATGCACGCTTGCAATAGGCACTTTGTTGCGCTGGAATTGGAGGCATGTATTTCTCAACGGCAGGTTGATCAGAAGCAGCTGAGTTTGAAGCAAAAGACTCAGAGTTCAAAGAGATGTTGGTTTGTTCAGTGGTGCTCTCCTTGTTCTCATCTTCTACTACTTTACCTGCACATGAAGTAGACACATTAGTATTTTCAACCTGAATACCTCCTGACACAAATCCAGCTGGTTTTCCATATTTAAGATGTGCCTCCCTGGCAATTTCTTCCTGTGTCATAGGGATGGACGCATAGTAATGATTGAAAGGTGGAGGAACACTATCATAACCTAAACCCTTGTTTTGATTATCTTTGAATTTTAATTGGGTTTCAAACAAGGACTCGATTGTCTGACTTGATGCAGTATAATTTTTAAAACTAACATCTGTTTTTCCACACTTAATTTTAAAAGTGTCAAAATCCTCAGTTACAGCTGTAACACCCCAAAGTTTGGAAAGCCAAGTAAAGAAAGAAAACCCCAATTTTAAGGGGAGACTCGGCGAGTCCAAGGAGGGACTCGGCGAGTCCGATCGGGATCCGAGTTGAGGTATAAGCGACCGACTCGGCGAGTCGGCCAAGGTGACTCGGCGAGTCTGGTCTGAGCAAGGAAAACCCTAAATCCGGGACATGAAGCTTATTTAAACGTCTCATTCTCTCCCCTAGGGTTCCTTTACTGCCTCTCTACCCCAGAACACCAAACCCTAGCCGCCATATCCGTTCTTGAGCTAGATCTTGCCTTGAAGAGTGCACTAAAGCTTGGAAAAGGAAGAAAGGCCTTGGAGGTGCAAGAAGGGACTGTAGATCCGAGATTGAGAAGACATTTCAGACCAAATGGAGGTAATAAGTTGTTGCTTGGAATCCCTTTGCACCTAGATCTATTCTCATGTGTGAGTTTTGGACATTTTTGGCATGATAAGTAACCACTTCGAGTTAGAGGTCCAGATCTGAGGTTGCTACCTCATATCCATGCTTGTTTTGGTCTAGAATCCCCTAAAGTATCAGCCCTTGGTAAGTTGAAGAAGTATGTTTGCCATAAACCCTAGTTTGAATGTGTTTTGAGCCTAGATCTCTTGATCTACACGTAAAGTTTGCCACTTTACGTGGGGGATGGGCCTTAGAAGTATGGATCTACGAGTTGGAAGCCCTGTTTGGCTCGAAAAGCCACTGCATGGATTAAGGACTGAATAGACTCGGCGAGTCCTTCGAGTGGACTCGACGAGTAGCATGAAGATGAGGAGGAACTCGACGAGTGGGATGAACAACTCGTTGAGTCGGATGAAGTTAAACATGAACTCGGCGAGTTGGAAGAACAACTCGACGAGTTGGTTGAAGATTACCTTGGACTCGGCGAGCCTATTAGTGGACTCGGCGAGTCAGGTCGCGAAACCTCAAACCCTTCGAGTTGAGACTCGAATCAGTGAGTCGGGTGGTGAATCAGCGAGTTGGACAGGACAGGACTTAGAACTAGTTGGACTCGGCGAGTCATAGAATGACTCGGCGAGTCGAGTCGCGAATAGAAAGACCCTGAGCTTATGAACTCGGCGAGTCATTAGGAGGACTCGGCGAGTAGGGTTGACCTGGAAGGTTGACTTTGACCAGAGTTGACTTAGTTGACTGTCAGACTAAGTGTTATATGTATATTGATAGCTCGGAGAGCTAGAGGAGCAGCGGTTCAGGGGATTTGTCGAGTAGCAGCCAGAGGTTTATCAGTAGAGCTCAGCAGTTCAGGTGAGTTTCCTTCCAGTAGGAACGGGTCTAAGGCCACAATGCCGGCCCGTTTAGCTAGCAGTAGTATCCGGATCCGATGCAGTAGTTATCATGTTTGATGCCTTCGTGGCTCAGACAGGATTTATGTGTGTTCATGCTAGTAGATATGTATGTGATATGTCAGTCAGCTTCGGACTTCGGTCCGATGTCAGCTTCGGACTTCGGTTCGATGTAGGGGACAAGGTCCCAGTCAACTTTGGACTTCGGTCCGATGTAGTAGTTAGTATGTTTAATGCCTTCGTGGCTCAGACAGGATTTATGTGTTATGCTAGTTGATATGTTTATGCCATGTTCAGTCAGCTTCGGACTTCGGCCCGATGTAGGGGACAAGGTCCCAGTTAGCTTCGGATTTCGGTCTGATGTCAGCTTCGGACTTTGGTTCGATGTAGGGGACAAGGTCCCAGTCAGCTTCGGTCTTCGGTCCGATGTCAGCTTCGGACTTCGGTTCGATGTAGGGGACAAGGTCCCAGTCAGCTTCGGACTTCGGTCCGATGTCAGCTTCGGACTTCGGTTCGATGTAGGGGACAAGGTCCCAGTCAGCTTCGGACTTCGGTCCGATGTGGGGGGGGGGGCAAGTCCCCAGTTAGTCCGGACTTCGGTCCGATGCAGTGGGCAAGGCCCAGTATGTGCGTTATATGTTGTTGCGTGGTATGTGGTAGGTTGGGGGAGCTCACTAAGCTTCGTGCTTACGGTTTTCAGTTTTGGTTTCAGGTACTTGGTTTTCAAAAGAGGAGCTCGGGAAGATTGCAGAGCACACACCATAGTCAGTTAGCCTGGGAATGTTCGACTCTGATAATGATATTATGTTTTGATTTTAATACTCAAAAGTTATGTTTGGCTTATGATACTTTGTTTATAAATCTAGTTTTAGTAATGTTTTTAAAAGAACTTTTTAGTCGTGATTTTTAGGTCGTTACAAGTTGGTATCAGAGCCTTGGTTTGAAGGATTCAGGCGCACTTCCGAGTGTGCCTGAACTCAAACTAAGGAAGTGGTATAGAGTTTTCAAAAGAAAAATCGTAGTTACAAAAGAATTTTGAGAAAAGAAAACAATTTTAGAAAAAGTGTAAATAAAAGAGTTTTAGAAGAAAAAAAAAAGCAAAAAGAGTTTTGAAAAGAGAAAAGGGTGTGGTGCATGCAATCAGCCGAGCTCAAGTAAGTACTCCCAATTTACCCATACAAGTTACGTTATGATTATCAGTATCAGTTTCAGTATCAGTTTCAGTTTCAGCTTCAGTAGAACAGCATGCTAGAATAGGACTAAGGATCTAGGATGATGCCTTATGTGCCTGCTTTATGTGTTCCAGCTTGATGAGAATTGCATGCTAGTATTGAGTAGACAGTAGTAGGATCGCCTGTGTAGGTGATGTCTGATAGTGTGAGCTTAGCATTGTGTGCTAGTGCAGTTTCTTGTTATGAGAATAGTTTTGCCTGAGTATGTTTCCCTTATCCGAATGCTGCTTGCTTTGTGCTTTGTGGGACTCTGAGTGATGGGAGTTAGCCATTAGGTGAATACGTCACATCACATGTGATCAGGGTTGGATAATCTCAGAGTGCTGGATTTGGCCCTACTGCGCAGCTCTCGTTTGAATCTAACCGTTGTAGGGACGAGACTTTTACTCGAAGGATTATCCGAGCCTCATTGCATGTGATGGTATTCAGGTGGTGGCTAATTGGCATTACAAGGAGGCCTTCAGCAGCTGAGGACTGGTTGGGTGGAATCAGGGGTTCCCTAGGGCAAGCCTAGGATGGGAGTAGCAGAGATCAGTATTAGTAGAAGTGATTTGGTGGAGTTGAGGTAACTCTTGAGGAAAGTGCGGATAGATGTGGAAGGTAGTAGGGGCCCATACTACTGAAAGCAGAGGATCCGTACTCGATTCAAGAGGGGCCAAGACGAAACCAGGGAATGGTGGAGTGAGTGAGAAATCCCTCAGCAGTAGTGTGTATATTGATCAAGAATTGTTATATTTTCAGCATTGTGACATTGCGCGAGCTACCAGTTAGCAGTTCAGACGTCGAGGAGGGATCTGGCTCGGGCTTTAGAGCCGGGCAGCTCGATGATCAGATGAGGGATTTCATTTCCGCAGAGATCACGCGCAACATCATTGATCAGACTCCAGTGATTTTCGGTTTAGTTAGAGAGGCTATTGTGGAGCTCATGGACAGTCATCTTGAGGCCCTTAAGGCCGGGTTAGTTTCAGGACAGATTGGGGCTCGTCTAGGTCCCGATTCTCATGGAGTCCAGGGATCCGTCAGGGAGGGAGACCCCATTTCTAGTTTTTGCCATCAGGGGACAGGAGTGAGTCGGGCATCCTGTCTCCAAGAGAGATCTTTGGATGAGTGGATAGTTGAGGAAGTTTCACGAGCCATTCGCGAGGATCTGCCCGACATGGTCGTGAGGATCACTGATAGATTGATCAAGAGGCTCCAGGATCAGACAGCTATTGTTCAGTCGGCGGACAGGGAGTCGGAAAGGAATAGGAAAGCGGATGAGACTCAGGTAGCCTCAGGTTCGACTAAGAGGCCCAAGGGTTCGGATTTGAGGGCTAGGAACTATCAGAACCGCAGTCAATGTGGGAAGTGCGGAAGGATGCACATGGGTGTGTGCAGGCGTAGAAATGGTGAGGATTTGGGCTGTTTCAGATGCAGTCGAATGGGTCATATCAGCAGGGATTGTACTACTACCATTGCCCAGGGACTTGACCCGATATGTTTCCATTGCGGTCAGAGAGGCCACAAGAAGGCCCACTGTCCGAGTTTGTATACAGCAGGGCAGGTGCCAGCTCCTGCCCCTGGGACTTCGAAAGCCACCAGTGGACATCAAGGCCGGGCAAGGGCGCCTACGGCTCGGAGCCGAGTTTTCCGGTAGATTTCAGCAGGGGTTCGAACAGCACTGAGTGATGGAGGTATGTATCTTTTGCTTTTCTGTCATCTATTATTGTGATATTATTGTTTTGGTTGCTGCATGGTTATCAGTAAGCTTGAGTGTGGAGGTATTATATTACCTGCTTGTGGTCGAGTTTTATGCCATCTGCATACCTTGGAGTTAGAATGGTGAATTGGAGGTCGTTCCCTCTAGATCAGGTTACTTCGGATTCAGTATCTGTAGCATGTATGTGTAAGATGCAGTAGTGCCTTACTACTTGCGGAAGGCGTTAGTCGGGTAATGATCAGTTATATTCTCAGCAGTGATAGTCCAGAGTTTTTTTGTGGAGTAGCTTGCGGTCAGTAAGGAAGTGGGTTAGGGATGTGCACCCCAAACGCAGATTCTCAGGATGTAGCCCCTAAAGCAATTACAGTTAAGGACCGAAGGGTGCTCAGTCAGATAGCAGGAAGGGTGCGGATCTGGTAAGAGTTAGTTGGAGCGCTGGCAAGGATAAACGTCGGCGGACAGCATATCACCCTTCTAATGAAAGGAAGGTTGGAAATCCTTTCGACCAGTGAGCAGTAAGGATTTAGTCGAATCTAAGTGGGGGAGAACCCTTCCAAGTATACAAGAATAAGAACCACGTAGACTCAGAGTGATTGCGCGACCTCTGAGGTGATTGTAGCACAGTGATCGATGGATTGAGGAGTTCAGATTTGGGAGTTCGAGGACCTTCCCAGCAATTAGTTCATGTAATCGAGATGATTAGAAGCTGGTTGAGAATCCAGGATGGGAGGACCACCTGTAAAGGCTCAAGTGAGTCAGAATGGGGATCCTGAGAACGGATAGCAGGAGATGTTTTCGTATTAGTAGCCAGTGGCAGAGTTAGCATGCAGGATTGCGTGGATTCAGGAGTTGGGAGTTTGGAAACTTCCCAACAATAGCTTCTTGTATCCGGATTAGTAGACGGTTGGTTTGGGAACCAAGCCGAAGAGTTCCTCGACGAAGCGCTAAGTATTTCAAGGTTATAGGATGTCGAGGATGATGCAGTAATTCAAGACTGAGAGCGGGTTTTGAGAAATCAGGATGAGGAATCACTAGCGGGACTAGGGATAGTCATGATGTCCTCGAAGTAGTAGTAGTGTTGTAAGTCTGCGGGGGTAGCCGTAGCATTCACTAGCAGTCAGATAGTAGTAGAGTGTTGTAAGTCTGCGGGGGTAGCCGTAGCATTCACTAGCAGTCAGATAGTAGTAGAGTGTTGTAAGTCTGCGGGGGTAGCCGTAGCATTCACTAGCAGTCAGATAGTAGTAGAGTGTTGTAAGTCTGCGGGGGTAGCCGTAGCATTCACTAGCAGTCAGATAGGAGTAGAGTGTTGTAAGTCTGTGGGGGTAGTCGTAGCATTCACTAGCAGTCAGATAGCAGTAGTAGTGTTGTAAGTCTGCGGGGGGTAGCCGTAGTATTCACTAGCAGTCAGATAGTAGTGGAGCGTTGTTGGACACGGGAAAGCAGTAGTTCCCACCCGTTCGGGTGCAGCAGTGAGGATATGGGAATCCACGGGTTAGATTTTGGATTTCCCAAATGGTTCAGTTATGGCTAAGTCAGCAATTTTGGCTATAGATCGTCACATCAGTTATGAGATCAGAGTAGTAGTGGACCGTTGGGGTTCGGGTATGTTAAGGGCTACCGTCAGTCTGGGAGCCATCATATTGTTAGTCTTGGAATTGATGATGTCAGGATGTGACGTTTGGACCCGATCGGTTGGATCGGAAGGTTGCTAGAGCCACAGTGACAGGATAACTAGTGGAAACTAGTCTCAGGGGAAGATTTCGTTCAGAAGTTGTGGAAGCAACTAAGTGAGGAGTCCTTTGACTCCACAGTTGGGTTGGAGCTCAGTGTTTCAGCCAGTTCAGTGTTTCAGGCAGTTCAGTGTTTCAGTCAGTTCAGTGTTTCAAGCCGTTCAACGTTTCAGTCGGTTCAGCGTTACAGGCAGTTTAGAGTTTCAGGCATGTTCAGTATTGCAGGCAGTTCAGTGTTTAGGAAGTTTTAGAATTTTGGACAGTATTAGTATTTGTGTGGGAAGGCAAGTGCTGGCGGTATAGTTGGTTGATTTGGAAATGGCAAGTCCCTCTCAGCAGGATCAGTTGAGCCTTCTGCCAAGTGTAAGTGATCTGTAAGGATAGTTAGGCGGGTAGCTTTTTTTTTCAGGATGGAAGGCTTGAGTTAGTAGGAGTTGAGTAATCAGATGGGATATAAGCAAGCTGGTTCCAGCAGCATCGTTTCAGTATGAGCGGCAGAATGGATAGAACAGTTATAGATAGTCAAAGTATCTTCAGGAGTCGCTGGAAGCGACTAGGAGATTGCGATGGATTGTAGTGACCGATGGGAGTCCGGTAACTCAGATATCGGTAGATTAGTTGGACCATGTTGGTCTCAGTGCATCCGGTAGGCGGATGAGGGGTAACAGAATTCTCAGTCGGAGGAAGTAACATTGAGGAAATTAGGGAAAGGAGAAGGATTCAGTATGTACCAACAATAGTGACCAGCACTGTGAGTGGATGGAGTGATGGACAGAAGGATGTTAGTTTTCCAGATAGAGAGTTGGAGGCAGTTCGCAGGACAGTTGGTCATAGCAAACTTCGAGGACGAAGTTTAGTTTAAGTGGGGGAGAGTTGTAACACCCCAAAGTTTGGAAAGCCAAGTAAAGAAAGAAAACCCCAATTTTAAGGGGAGACTCGGCGAGTCCAAGGAGGGACTCGGCGAGTCCGATCGGGATCCGAGTTGAGGTATAAGCGACCGACTCGGCGAGTCGGCCAAGGTGACTCGGCGAGTCTGGTCTGAGCAAGGAAAACCCTAAATCCGGGACATGAAGCTTATTTAAACGTCTCATTCTCTCCCCTAGGGTTCCTTTACTGCCTCTCTACCCCAGAACACCAAACCCTAGCCGCCATATCCGTTCTTGAGCTAGATCTTGCCTTGAAGAGTGCACTAAAGCTTGGAAAAGGAAGAAAGGCCTTGGAGGTGCAAGAAGGGACTGTAGATCCGGGATTGAGAAGACATTTCAGACCAAATGGAGGTAATAAGTTGTTGCTTGGAATCCCTTTGCACCTAGATCTATTCTCATGTGTGAGTTTTGGACATTTTTGGCATGATAAGTAACCACTTCGAGTTAGAGGTCCAGATCTGAGGTTGCTACCTCATATCCATGCTTGTTTTGGTCTAGAATCCCCTAAAGTATCAGCCCTTGGTAAGTTGAAGAAGTATGTTTGCCATAAACCCTAGTTTGAATGTGTTTTGAGCCTAGATCTCTTGATCTACACGTAAAGTTTGCCACTTTACGTGGGGGATGGGCCTTAGAAGTATGGATCTACGAGTTGGAAGCCTTGTTTGGCTCGAAAAGCCACTGCATGGATTAAGGACTGAATAGACTCGGCGAGTCCTTCGAGTGGACTCGACGAGTAGCATGAAGATGAGGAGGAACTCGACGAGTGGGATGAACAACTCGTTGAGTCGGATGAAGTTAAACATGAACTCGGCGAGTTGGAAGAACAACTCGACGAGTTGGTTGAAGATTACCTTGGACTCGGCGAGCCTATTAGTGGACTCGGCGAGTCAGGTCGCGAAACCTCAAACCCTTCGAGTTGAGACTCGAATCAGTGAGTCGGGTGGTGACTCAGCGAGTTGGACAGGACAGGACTTAGAACTAGTTGGACTCGGCGACTCATAGAATGACTCGGCGAGTCGAGTCGCGAATAGAAAGACCCTGAGCTTATGAACTCGGCGAGTCATTAGGAGGACTCGGCGAGTAGGGTTGACCTGGAAGGTTGACTTTGACCAGAGTTGACTTAGTTGACTGTCAGACTAAGTGTTATATGTATATTGATAGCTCGGAGAGCTAGAGGAGCAGCGGTTCAGGGGATTTGTCGAGTAGCAGCCAGAGGTTTATCAGCAGAGCTCAGCAGTTCAGGTGAGTTTCCTTCCGGTAGGAACGGGTCTAAGGCCACAATGCCGGCCCGTTTAGCTAGCAGTAGTATCCGGATCCGATGCAGTAGTTAGCATGTTTGATGCCTTCGTGGCTCAGACAGGATATATGTGTGTTCATGCTAGTAGATATGTATGTGATATGTCAGTCAGCTTCGGACTTCGGTCCGATGTCAGCTTCGGACTTCGGTTCGATGTAGGGGACAAGGTCCCAGTCAGCTTTGGACTTCGGTCCGATGTAGTAGTTAGTATGTTTAATGCCTTCGTGGCTCAGACAGGATTTATGTGTTATGCTAGTTCATATGTTTATGCCATGTTCAGTCAGCTTCGGACTTCGGCCCAATGTAGGGGACAAGGTCCCAGTTAGCTTCGGATTTCGGTCCGATGTCAGCTTCGGTCTTTGGTTCGATGTAGGGGACAAGGTCCCAGTCAGCTTCGGTCTTCGGTCCGATATCAGCTTCGGACTTCGGTTCGATGTAGGGGACAAGGTCCCAGTCAGCTTCGGACTTCGGTCCGATGTCAGCTTCGGACTTCGGTTCGATGTAGGGGACAAGGTCCCAGTCAGCTTCGGACTTTGGTCCGATGTGGGGGGGGGGGGCAAGGCCCCAGTTAGTCCGGACTTCGGTCCGATGCAGTGGGCAAGGCCCAGTATGTGCGTTATATGTTGTTGTGTGGTATGTGGTAGGTTGGGGGAGCTCAGTAAGCTTCGTGCTTACGGTTTTCAGTTTTGGTTTCAGGTACTCGGTTTTCAAAAGAGGAGCTCGGGAAGATTGCAGAGCACACACCATAGTCAGTTAGCCTGGGAATGTTCGACTCTGATAATGATATTATGTTTTGAATTTAATACTCGAAAGTTATGTTTGGCTTATGATACTTTGTTTATAAATCTAGTTTTAGTAATGTTTTTAAAAGAAATTTTTAGTCGTGATTTTTGGGTCGTTACAACAGCAACAAGTTGTCTCTTTACATAATCATAATTTTCACACTTGTTGCTATACTCTTCCTGAAGCTTCCTAAAGTCCTTGGGTTTTGCTTCTAATTCTGGGGTGCCGACCTACCCATACGGCCATTCTGGGGTGCCGACCTACCCATACGGCCATTCTGGGGTGCCGTCCTACCTGTGTCAAGCCATTCTGGGGTGCTGACTACCCATGGCAAGCCATTATTGGGTGCTGACTACCCTTCGGTCCTGGCGACCGAACCTCGGGGACTACTCCCCTCCTACTACCTCTAACTCATATAACAGATCATGCTAGCATATAAACATAACATCACATACTGTCAGACGTATTTGGGGTGTCTGACTACCCTCCGGTCCTAACAACCGAACTCTACTACTATCACATATAACATATCATGCTAGCATATAACATATCAGGTAGTAGCAAACCTAGATGATATCACAGAGACAATCATCTATCATACGTCTCCTACTGGTGGGTCGGCATTGTAGCCTTAGACCCACCGCTACTGGAAGGTAACTCACCTCAAAGTAGTTGCTGGTCTGCGTGGGAACTGACTGTCTTCTGCTGCTGCTGCCCCGGAAATCCTTCGGCTATAATTCCCACAAAACACTCAGTCAAATACTGCTAATCAACTTCAGGGTAAAATGACCATTTACTCCTAACCAAGCCAAAAGTCAAAGTCAAAGTCAACTTCCAGTTGACCCGACTCGCCGAGTTGGCTCGCCAACTCGTCGAGTCCTTATCCATTCGAATAACCTTAATCCCGTCTCTACTCGTCGAGTTTGGCATCGAATCGCGAGTTTTCCTTCTAAACTGATGTCCAAACGTCCTTCATCCTACTCGCCGAGTTGTATGAACAACTCGTCGAGTTCATCTTCATCCGAAGAACACTCTATGCTGAGACTCGCCGAGTTGTATGAACAACATGCCGAGTCTGTTATTGAGGCAAGAAGATTGCCTTGGACTCGCCGAGTCAGGGCATTGACTCACCGAGTTCCTCCATGGGTGAGTCTGGCTTCCGACTCACTGATTCACACCCCATGACTCACTACTCCACTTTGCAAACACGAAAAGGGGGAAAACTCGAGGACTCGCGACTCGCCGAGTCCGATGAACGACTCACCGAGTCTTCCACATGCAAATGCTATATACTCGATTTTGCTCGAATCCAGCTCATGCCAAACATAGATCTGGGCTTCCACATCCAACTTTACGTGTAAATAAACACCAATGAAGGTTTTAGGGCTCAAAATGCACTAAAAGAGTAGATCTAGGGCTTTCATGTAATATGGGTCCATAAAGGCAGTAGATCCGAGCTCCTGGAGCTCAATCATGCCTAGATCTAAAGGTTAATCAACTTATTACCAACCCTAAATCACAATCAATCTTGGAAATGGCTCAAGAAGGACTTTAATGAGCTATAAGGGACTATAAGCATGGAAACAGAGGGAAACTGAGTTATACCTCAAGTAAATCACTGAGATAACACAAAGATGTCTGGCCTCCTTCTTCTCTTCTTAATCTACTCTTGTTTTCTCTCAAAATCTTCAAGAAACACACCAAAGCACTTCAATCTCACAAGGAACAAGGGTTTGGACAATTTTGGGAGCTCTGAGGGTGAAGGGGGCGAGGTTTGGGCGCATAAGGTTGGTTTAAATAGGGTGAAAACCCTTGAAATTTAGGGTTTCATCAGACAGCGGGGACTCGCCGAGTCCAGAATATGGACTCGCTGAGTCGCCAACTTAATCGTGCTCCAAAACCCGTCTCTACTCGGCGATTTGGGCCTATAACTCGTTGAGTCCAAGGCTGAAAATGCAAAACACTTAGATAAATTTTACATACCCGGAACCAGGTGCTATAGAAGGTTGGGTGGGGGCCTGTTTACTCCCTAAGCGAGGCCCGTTATGCACAGTTGGGTGGGGGATCGTTATGTAGTGTTGGACGAGGCTCGTTATGTTGGGTGGGGCCCGTTAAGTATAGTTGGACAGGACTCGTTATGTATGGTTGGGCGGGTACCATTATGTGAGTTGGGTTTGGCTTGTAAACTCTTAGGTTGGTTCCGTTGCATATGATGCATGTATCTGATTAGGAGATTTGGTTGCTCGACGCTAGAGCCGAGATCTTGTGTAGATGCAATGTATGCATGATGGAATATGTGGTATATTAGGGAACTCACTAAGCTTTATGTAACATCCCAAAAATATGGATAAAATTTTGTTTTTAAATTCATTCAAATCATACGATACTAATATCAATATAGTCAAAAAGTATATCATAACAACATGTTATCAGAGTACAAATTCTAAGAATCTCAAAATGCGGAAACCGTAGGGTGATGCGGTGCGATCAAGTCGGGCTCTTCCCTTTCGAACTGGAAGTACCTGAAACATAAACTGAAATCTGTAAGCACAAAGCTTAGTGAGTTCCTCCAAAATACCTCATTCCATACAAACATACATCCAATCATATATGGGTGCTTGCAATCCCCTTCAGTCTATTTCAACCGGATATAGTCAATCATATCTGGATGCTTGCAATCCCTTTCGTTCTATTTCAACCGAATACTGACAAGCATATTTGGGTGCTTGCAATCGCTTTTGGTCTATTTCAACTGGATATCGGGTCTATTTAACCCCTACCCCTACCATATAATATTATAATAAAGAATCACAGAGTCATCAAACAAAGACAGGCATAACTAATAGTTGTCACGAAGTCAACCATCACACTACAACATAAACTAGTGGGTCAACATTGGTTTCTTCAACCCATAGATACAGTAAAGGAAACTCACCTCAGACTAAAGGTATCAAATCGCACTCAGTGGGTTACTCGTGAAATCCCTCCTTAAAGCACAAGTATAAAACCATAATTAGAAATTAGACCAATATTCTAACCTCGAAAGTCAAAACCCTCATTCTTGACTTAAGGCAAAAAGGTTTTCTTCACCCTTGCCTCATTAGGTCTCCTTCCCATCAAGTCCAAAATCCATACAAGTCCAAAAAGGCATCCAACCCAACTACAAGGCCTTTAAGGCCCAATATGGCCCAAGAGCACCTAACATGGACTAATGCCTACAAATGTCTTACTACAATAGGTGGGCCTGAGGCCCAATCTTAACAAGTCAAAAGTTCATCCATACTCGAGCCCAAAATCTCCTTAGTCCACAGACTGCGTACGTGTAGCGTACATGGATCGTACGTCCGGCGTACGCTGATGATCCAGGATCGGGGCACGGGCACAGTACGCGTAGCGTGCTCTAGAGTACACTCGGCGTACTGGTCAGTCATCCCAAACTGGCACAGTACGCGTAGCGTGCTCTAGAGTACACTCGGCGCACTTCTCCTCAAACTTCCTCCATCTGGCGACTCGGGCGCTACACTTTATGCTTACAGTTGTGGATTAAACATTTTGCAGGTCTTTCGTGAGAAGAGCTCGGCAGGACTATACACACGCATTGCACATGTTTTCCCGCAGTTTTGTAAACTTAACTCTGATATTGTATGGTTTAAATCAAATGAATTTTGTTTGAAGGTTTTTGAAACAAAGGTTTTATTAGGATATTATATTTTAAAATTTTAAAAATCTCTTTATAATGTATGGGATGTTACATTTCGGTTAGAATCACTTTCTCCATTAAGTGCTTAATCATTACATATCCAATCTCATAACTTCATATACGATTCATCTCAGTAACCTAATGGATAAAGTTTCTAACTTTATCCATTCCAAGGGCTAGTTCTAACTAAATCCAAAACCCTAACAAGATTAAGTCCATAAGAGCTCATAAATCTAAGCATGGTTGGGAATGGACACAAGCAACTATATTGTCTTCTTCCTTAAGTCTAGAAACATGATCATTTAGCATCCTAAAGTTCTGGAGTTACTCAAAATCCAAGAACATAAGGTCAAGGTGACCAAAACCTATACAACTCTTATGCCAATGCATATACTTGAATAAAACTAATATCTTGAAGATTGACAAGGAAATAGAGGGGATTAAGGGATGGTTCTTGAGTTGAGGGTTAAAGAAAACACCAATCTTGAACACTTAAGAGCTTCTTAGACCAAAATCTCCAAAGATGCAAACACAAGGTTATGGGGGCTAGGATTTCGAGTTGGGGGGGTGGATGCTGAAGGAAATGAGCTAACCTTGGAGTTCAAGCCTTTAAATACAGAAGAAACCATAATATTTATGGACTTGGACTCTAGTGCTCAGTGCATTGTGGTAACCACCTAGACTTAAAGAAAGGATAATCATTATGGGCTTGGGTTAAAGTTGGGCACAATCGTGCTACGGACTTGAATATAGGATCAACTATAGCTTATGCTAAGATTGGAAGTCATTTCACAAAGGAAATTAGTTATAAGTAGAAACTGAATAATAAACCACCTAGACTTAAAGTTATTAAAAAAGTATAGGATATAGTGTAACACTCTAATTTTTCAAATAAATTGTTCATTTTTTTAAAACCACATCAAACACAATCTTACATTTCTCAAACACAAAATGTATAAGTTGTTCAAGAAACAAAACAACAAATGGTTTGATAATTTCCCAAAATCCTCAAAAACATAATCTCTAGCTGGTGTGTACAATTATGTCGGCGCCTTCCCTTGATCCTGAGATATACCAGAAACACATTTTACACAAACATTGTAAGCACGAAGCTTAGTGAGTTCCCCAAAATACCACATACACAAACAAATAAGCCTCTCATGGCTATAGCTCGGCATGGACCCTCCGGACATGCGTCTCGGTAAGGAACCTCCGGTCTCACGACTCGGTGTGGACCCTCTGGTCATGTGTCTCAGTGAAGACCCTCCGATCTCATAGCATGGGTTGGACCCTCCATTCCTGTATCTCAATGAAGACCCTCCGGTTTCACAACTCGGTTTTGTCCCTCCAGTCTTAACTCAGTATGGCACATAATAATATATAACATAAATCACAAAGACAAAATGCATAATATCACATAACTCAGTATAAGCACATAAGACCCTCCGGTCGATAACTCAAAAAGACCCACCGTTCACACAGTATTACCTCTCAGGTAAGTATGGTGAGAAGACTCACCTCGCCTAGTAAAGCAATATATCCCACACTCGAACTACTGGTCTAGACTCCACCCTTCCATAGCCTCCAAAATCCACAGCTTGACCAAAACCCTAAAGTCAACGGAAGTCAATAGTCAAAGCTGACCCTACTCGTCGAGTGCTACTCATGAACTCTCCGAGTTCCTCGGTGCTCAGTAAATCATGAAAAACCGATTCGACTGGCCGAGTTGCTAACCAACTCGTTGAGTCCATGCAGAGTCCAGAAGATCGGGGAAAGCCCTAACCACTCTTCGAGTTAAAAACGGGAAAACCCGACTCAACGTCGAGTTGTCTCATCAACTCGCCGAGTTGTAACGCGTCCAGTCTATTGGGGAAAAACCCTAACCAACTCGTCCGGTTAGCTCATCAACTCGTCGATTCCCTTTAATCCATTCTCTCATTTAAAAGTTTTTAAGCAGAAATAAGGCCCCATACTCTAGATCTAGCCTTCTAAGGCTGAAGTATCACGTAAAGTTGCAAGCTTTACGTCCATGCATGGCATCTAGGGTTCAAAATGCCATAACAAGCTCTATAGAGAGTTTAATGCATGAAATTTGGTCAATCGCTTGATGATGATATATGGTCCACTAGCATGACATAGACAGCTGTAACACCCGGGTTTCAGGGCTAAGCATTTTTGTCAATGTAATAGTCTAGGTCAACTCTTGTAACTCTTTTTGAAGTAATAAAGATGAAATACTTGAGTATTATGTGAATTATATGTGTTTATTATTTAATTATAAATGTATAATTAATAAAGAATAAAAATGAGCGTCAAAATTAAAGTGTGAGATAATCCCGATATCTCTACATAAAGTTGTAGAATATGTCTCAAGGTTTCCGTGCATATAAGGAACGCCGAAATCCGAGTTATAACGAAGAAGTTATGACCCGTCGAAGTTTCACGACAGAACCGGCACGATACCGGGAAGCGTGAATAGTGAATTTACGATAGAGCGAGATTTAGCCTTAGTGATCTAAACGAAAGTCGTAGAATATGTTAAACTAAGAACATCGATAAAAAGAACGTCCAAATCTGACTTCGTATGAAGAAGTTATGAGATTTTAAACAAACCAATCTTGTCCCGGCTTGTTAAAAATATAACTTTAAAAATAAAGTCAAAATTAGCCGACAGAGTCTAAACGAAAGTTGTAGAGTACGTCTTCACCTACGCATGGATATAAAGAACGTCAAAAACGGAGTTCGTATGAACGAGTTACAAATTATAATAGCATATTTACGTATTAAAATAAAGTATAAATCACGTATACGTACACATATATATACATATGTATATATCATTAGAAAGGTATCGACGATGCGGTCATTATAAGACTAATGTTGAGTTCTTTCGACATTAGTTTAGTACAAATATCATTAAATCCATTTATAATAGTATTATAGAGGGGTGTTTAGTTGTTTATATAACTAAAAGGTCATTAAGTAATTATGGAGGGTAGTTTTTGAAAATTCAATTAGTATAAATAAGAGCCTTGGGCTCTCATATTTCTTGCACCATTCTCTTGATTCAAGAGTCTTTCTCTCCTTATCCCCCGAGCATTTCGGTCCCTCGTGATTCGACTTCTCTTTCTGTAGCTTAGTATAGTAAGGTGAGCGCTGAAGCGCTGCACGAATCTTTCTTAGAAAGATTCAGCGACGAAGTTCTGCCCCTGCAGAGCCCGACTCCTAGCTAAAACCCCCTTGTAAGTAAGTTATGCTTACCTTATTTTAATATAGCTTATATTTAAAATTAGTATTGTTATTATGAACTTATAATAAATATTTGAGCTATTATTATAACTTATATAAGTGTCGTTATAATATTTTTTTTAACTACTCACGGTACGGGGAATCTGGTTTAAAGGGCCGCATAGGGTTGTTGGATTTCAGAAGTGCTATATGCCAAAATGGTCCTGCCCTCCGGTGTTTTATGTCTGGCCTCTGTTTGTACATAGTGGTTGGAAAATATTGTTTAACGCTTATATAATAATAATAATACTAAGACTAATAGTTGGTCACGGTAAATATTAGACTAAAATTTAGCGATAATAATACTAGGTTTCGTCGAAGGAAAATAGAATCGTTAGAAGCAAGCGCTGCCCGATTTTGGAATCATCACCTTAACAAGTGAGTGCATAGTTACTTTCAACTTACACATAGATATGAAGTATTTTATATAAATTACGTGCTATGTGTGCATATTATCTGAATACTTGCTATCTATGCTAGATGAACGTTGTTATACATGTTTTCAATGATTTAAACTGTATATGTATTTTATATCTACGAAAATGTTGGGGTAAAACATGGGTAGATGCAATAGGTGATGTGTGATAAAATGATGAGAGACCTCGATGTTGATGTTGTTGATTCTGTCATCTAGCGGAGTATGGATGACGACCACTGACTCTTCTAGACAGTCCAGTGGAACACTAGCAGGCTCGCAACCTGTAGGTGTTTGTGAACGATATGTTCACCGGTGTACTCCATCCCCCACATGGTTTCCTTTAGGACATTTATTGCTGAGGAATCCCCTTAGCAGTAGTGTCCGTCCCGATGATGATCCTTAGGCTAGGTCCCTTATGATAGGTGTTTAGGGACGTAAAGTGAGGATAACAGGAACGGGTAATCGGGTTATTGTTGATCGATGAAATTAATAAACTTATTTATTGTGGGTTGAAAACCCTATGTGCTCACCAGGCTCCCAAGCCTGACCCACTCAGTTTTATGTATTACAGGTAGTGGCGCATGAGCATAGGTGTGATGTTTTCGACGAGGGATTACGGATATAGGCCTGTAGATATGAAATAATGTAGTAAGGCTTATATTGTACTGTTTATGCTTTTGATCTGTACGAACATGACATCCTGAGTCTTTTAATGAAATACATTTCTATGGAAATGCTTTTGATAAATCTTTATCATATTTTTGTTTTGGGACAAATTCCGCAACACTTTCATTTAAAATGTAACTCTGATTTTTAAACAAAGCATAAACAAACCGGTCTTTTCTGGCCGTGATTTTGGGGATGTCACAACAGCTCCGGCGCGCTAGCCTTGCCTGGCGCTCCCTTGCCAGCCCTGTTGGGGACTCTCCTGCTGGTTTATACGACTTAATCCAGTCCGATGTCATTGGCCATGTACCAATAACACCAAACTGGGGGGACTTGATGATATATGATCCATTAGCATGGCCTAGACCACTCTAGAGCGCCAACCTGGCCTGACACGCTCCTGCCAGCCTTGCCTGCCGTTCCTTTGCCAGCCTTGCCTGGTGCTCCCTTGCCAGCCATGCTGGGGACTCTCCTGCTGGCCCGGCCCGGCGCTCCCTTGCCTGGTGTAACAACCCGAAATTCATATCCCTAAATGTAACCCTTTTCGCGACTCGTTCCGATCATCCAATCGCCGTTTCCGATTTCGTTTCCGATTTCGGCATTTTATTAAGTCATTATTGAATATTTTAATTTATGACTTAATGAGTGTATTAATACCCTTAGAACTCATTCTAACGCATCGTATTAGTGATCGGAACATTTTTAGAAACAACCATATCGGGTTACGGCAAATTGGCCGGGTGCGACCAAAAGCCCCGTCTAACGCCGGTATCGGGTAAAATTCTACCATGTCCTGAACTTTGACCCTATTTAAAGTAATCCAAGTCTTCATTTTGAAGCTTTTGCTTCATTCTACAACTTTCACTCCAACCTCTCTCCTCAAACTAGATTTAAAGGTCCAAATCTCAAGTTTAAGGCTTCAAATCTTCAAGGTATCTTCCTATACTCATTTTGTATCATATTGGACCTTCAAATTCGAGATTTATTCATGATTTAGAGCCTTGTATATGATTTTACGGCCCAGGAAGGTGCTTAGGCCGTAAACCCATATTTAAAGGGTTTTTAAGCCCTTAAACCCTTCCATGACTCAAACTAGACCTAAATATGACTTTTAGAATAAATCATAGATCCAACCAAAAATATTTTAGGGGCCTTAAACACAACCAAACTCATCATTTGAGAGTTTGCGGCCATAGCATGTGTTCCATGGTCGTAAACTCCTATAAGTCTGTCAAATGGTGCCCTAAATTCACCCCAAGCCTTGGAAAATTAACTAGAATCACATGTGATTGTCCTAAGCATCACAAATTAAATATGGTTTGAGCATGGGAGAGTTTACGGTCGTAAAATCCAAGTTTACAGCCGTGAAATCTCAAATGTTATGTATATGTTGATTCAATTAAATCCATGGCATTAGAAAAATCCATTCCAACATTCCCTTGTCCATTTAAGCCATTTTAGCACTCAAAACCACCCAAACATGAGTTCATGGTCGTGAACTCATGTGTATAGGGGTATATGGCTGCAAACTTCATTAGGAAGTTTACTCTTGGGGATTAAACTCAAATCCCAAGTCCCTCGCTTCATTTCCCGTCCGTAGATACCACCCGGGTCATTCCAAACATCCGTTTTGAGGTGTTTTCGTTCGTTGGAGTGTAACTTCATATCTAATTAGAGTTTATGAATCTAATTAGATATATTTGTATGCCATTTCATTTTACATAGGAACCTCGCGTGTTATCAGGCCTCGATTCGACGTTTAGCATCCGAAATCGACAGATTTCCGCCTCCGGTGAGTTCATACCCCTACCCTTTTTCAATGGTTTTTCAATGTTTTCAGGGGGAATACAAGCAAGAGTATAAGAATATCTTGTACATACAGATGTTTTATGTTTTCTGATGGTGTATGTCATTTACACTCGAACCTTAGTGTTTTGTTACAGACGCCATCAGAAAACATAAAACATCTGTATGTCCTTAACAATACACCTAGGCTCGAGTGTGATAGATAAATACAATCATAATACACAAATCAATTGTAATGTCCTTAATAATACACCTAGGATCGAGTGTAAAGGACAATCACCATAAGATAACACATATATCATTTGTAATGTCCTTAATAATACACCTAGGATCGAGTGTAAAGGACAGTCATCATTAGATAACACCTAGGCTCGAGTGTAATGTCCTTAATAAAACACCTAGGCTCGAGTGTAAAGGACAGGTACGTTCGAACTTAGTTAGTCGTAGATACTACTTTCCTAGTCGAAAAGTAAAGAATAATCTTAAAGATTGGAGACACGTCCTTGTAACACTTCCTTGGCACGAGATAGTGGAGGACTAACCCTGTAACCAGAATCTCCGAACGTAGGAGAGCGTAGCTTGAGTGTATAGATCTATACGGGACTGACAATCCCACACCTGGCTGCTAGCTACAGCCGAACCAAAAGGTTCAAGGGTGACGAAAGTCATAAAAAGGATATTGGCCCTGGTCCGAGTCATATCTAGTCTGAGTATGGTTAAGGACTCGCAATCAGGATTATTAACACTTTACGAGTATTTATTAGTTTTATGTACGTAATAAAACTAATGTACGTTCAAGGATGACAGGCACACACATACACACAGTCAGGGAAACATGGGGTTTTCCTGGGGATAACATTGAACATATTCGGAATCGGTAACAGTTAGCACACATAGGATTGGTAACAGTACACACTGATTTAGGGAAACATGGGGTTTTCCTGGGAGAACACTGAACATAACCAGAATCGGTAAAGATATACACACACACAGTCAGGAAAACATGGGGTTTTCCTGGGGAGGACACTGACATAATCAGAATTGGTAGTAGTTCACACACACACAGTCAGGAGAACATGGGGTTCTTCCTGAGTAACAGTAGTACGTAACTAGAAAAGTATAACAAGTTAAATAACTGAACTACAATTCACAAGAACAATCATGTTTTCATTGTACATCGTTTACTTTACTTTTCGGAGTTGGAAACTAACTTTACATAAGAAAATATGGGATTTTCTTGGATAACCACGTTTTTAGAAAACTAAGGGAACTCGTACATTTTCAAAAAACAAAACCGCTTATGAACTCACCAGCTTTATGCTGATTTTCAAACCGCTTGTATTCTCAGGTTCACATTAGACAGGTACCCGACGATCTCTTTTGGTGAAGAAGAAGTGTGTAGAAGACTCATTTCGTGTTGTTTATATATGATATGTATCACTTGTATAACTTATGCTTTTGAAACGAATGTAAAACTTTCATATATGTAATGTAATGGTTGATTTACTTTACTTACAATGTACATTGGATTTGATACTCAACGTGGAGTCAACCCCAGAAATGTTTCCGCCTTCGGTTTTTGGGGTGTGACACCTGGCGCTCCCCCACCAGCCTTTCCTGGCTCGCGCCTGCCAGCCTTGCCTAGGGCGTGCCCGCCAGCCCCGTCTGTCGCCTCTGGGCGGCCTTGCCCAGCTCCTTGCTAGTTGGGCCTGAATTGGGCTGGCCCAAGGCCTGACCTAATTCCCCGTGACCTAATTGTCCCCTATATAATGAATATTATCTCCTCCATGGAGGGGGATCTTCCCTTTGGATCAGCCGCCACCCTAGACTCCAGCCGGGTGGCTCAGCCACCACCCGCCGCCGTCAGCCACCATACACCACCACCAACACCAAGATGGTTCTCTCCAGCTATGGAGGACCATCTCAGATCTATCAAGCTGGTCTAACTTGATCGTTGGAGTCCACTCCTGGGGAACAGTCCTTGGGACGGCTCTAACGCATCTCTCTGATTGTGATGTCCAGATCTCCGCCACAGCAGAAGACCAGAAGACCCGCCGGATGTCGATGTCGCATCACTTGATAAAGCTTGAAACTTTAGGCTCAAGGGACCTCATATTGTCTAGATATGAAGTCTCAACTCCATGGCAAGCTCAAATAACTTAAGGACCCAAAGAAAAGATGGAAATAACCATAAACTCCCTAGTGAAGAGATCTAACCAAACAATGATCAAGATGATAGATTTTTACCTCCAAATAGCAGCTAGCATTGAAAGAACACTAGATCCAAGGGCTTCTTCTTATTCCTAGCCTTTTTCTCCTCAATCTCCTTCCAAAAATGCACTACAACATACAATCTTAGCCTCTCTCTCTCTCTCTCTCACACACACACACAGATGAATACAACTCGATTAGGGTTTCTCTTAGTGTGTTAAGGTGATAAGGGAGGCGGAAATGAAGGCTTAAGATCCTTCACATAAGGTACAAAACCTGAAAATTAGTGTATTCACACTCAACTCCTACTCGTCGAGTTGGGGTCCCCCAACTCGTCGAGTAGACTCTAAGAATCGCGCGGCCATCTCAACTCCTACACAACGAGTTGGGACCAATCAACTCGTCGAGTAGGTCCTATAATGTGAATATAATTCTCAAATTCCACCTCGAGGAAATCGGGGTGTTACAATTCCCCGCCACTTAATTAGATTTCGCCCTCGAAATTGCTCTTTATCGACACATAGATTAAAACAACGATCCGAGAAGCTCAACTGGAAAATATCATAACATACAACGATCACCCTCCTAACACAATCTGTACCCAAACAGGAACCCTCCGCCCAAAGAGGGACGGAACCCCTTTGTCATGTCGGTATCAGCTTTGACTCTCCCGAACTCGGAAACTGTAGTGGTTTGTCTCCTCGACGGACCGCCCATGCAGAATATCACCATGTCAATCTCTCATCGAATCATGGACCGATAAAACACTTTCATCTCTGATTATCTCATTGCGACTGATGGAGACAAGTCCTTGACCGTAATTGGCTGCTGATCACTCATGTCAGACAGACCAGTCGATCAAGACCATAGCTCAAAAGGAACGAAGGGGTCACATCTCTCCAAGTATCAAACACCGGTACTCCAATCAGACCTCTCTGAAGAATAAATCTCAATACTCTGCCCTCAAACAATATAAGAACGACCATTCCTGGTCGGAAATATCCTCTGATATCCATAACCATAAGCCCCAGCTACCCTTCAAATGTTCCTTCCCTCTCTAAGTATCAGGTCAGCTCCTGGCCTAAAAGTTGAACCTTCAAGGCTACCCTAGCACATTCGACCATACGACCTCATAATCGTTCTATCAACCGAGCGATCTCAACCAATCACACTTGAACAACAAAATCACGAAGTTCTCTTTACCCCAAGCGATTACTACAACCGATTTGCAGTCGCACCTCACCTCCGACCTCTGTCGTCCACTACTTGCTAATTCATGCGTGTCGTGGTCCTCCTCTAACCAACGAACTGATTCTCTCAAGTATAAAACATTATATGGGAAACATTCCCACTTAGAATGTAATCCATCTGAAAAATCCGAAATGCCATCCTGCTCGTCCTCCACACAGATATAGCCTAAACTCAACACAAGAGTCTAATCTGACACAGAATTGGAACCACTCGTATCCAATCTGATACTTAACTCATGAACCATGTTCCATGAATCTACGCATGCATTACACCTTAATCCTTTTGATTTGTGACAACCCCTCCCTAACTCAAAACATAACGGTTCCCGACCATCACTGAGACCCCATTCTCACCCTGGTCCGGCCACCAGGTTCCTACAGACTCAATTGGAAAGGCTACCCAGGACTAAGAACCCCTATGCATCACACTCTGGCTAGTAACTGATACGAATCCCCGCAATCCCTCAACACTCTCTCACTGAATGATGAGTGTTACGGATCCCCGCAGTCTTATGACACTCTCTCATTGACTACTGAGTGTTAGGACTCCCCGTAGTCTCACGAGGATCTCTCTATCACCAACTCGTGAATGCTACAGATCTACATAGTCTTATGATACCCTCTCACTGACTCTTGAATGCTACGACTCCCTACAGTATTACGATACTCTCTCTTACTGACTTGTGAATGTTGCGGATCTCCGCAGTCTTACGATACTCTCTCCCACGGACTCGTGAATGCTACGGATCTTCGTAGTCTTACAATACTCTCTTACCGACTTGTGTATGCTATGGCTCCCTGCATTCATATGATACTCTCTCTCACTGTCTTGTGTATGCTACGGATCCCCACATTCATACGATACTCTCTCTCACTATCTCGTGAATGCTACGGCTCTACGTAGTCTTACAACACCCTCTCACTCGCCATGGGCTCATCCCACGGTTTTTCCCTGACTGTCCTAAGTGATTACTCCCACCCGATACACTCACTCTCTTATCACCCCACAATCTCCTCATCAATTCATCACTACACTAAGTTCACTAACTCATGCTCCGCGGTCCAACATAGATAGGTGCACACACCTACTTAGATTATGCACCACTACTCTTGACGAAAATTCTCGTAGACTAGGCACTTTCCCTCAGTACAGTTTACACCCTTAGACAATACCTATATGGCGATAATTAACTGATGATCTCACATCTAGAAATATAGTCGCTTGATGTTCCACCTGTCGTTTGATAACCCAAGTCTCGTAGTAATCCAACAAATTAGGGCATCATACTCAGATACCTCGATACACCATCACAGAATCTCACGATGTCTTGCCATGACCACTGATCCTCCACTCACACAACTCGAAACTTTGAAATACTGCAACTCACAATTTGAAGCACGGAGGAATTGTCAATGACTGAGAACATGTTGGCGACAATCCAAAGCCCCATGTGGAACTACTCATACTGACTCTGAAGTTGATTGACAAATCAACTATTGCCCTTCCAGGAGTACAAATAACAATCTATACATCAAACTATCAATCTCTCATCAATCGAATTTTGACCTCAACGACCCAACCATCTTGAAACTTAAACATTGGCACACCTGAAGAAACACAGACCATAATTGGATTCCTGTCCAACGGCCACCTACCGTGAAGACACTCATTATCTCCTGAGCATATGTAACACGGACCATAATCGGATTCCTGATTAAGCCTGTCAAAAATATAAATTTTTGATAGAGGGAGAATTCATTGTTGGGTCCTAAAGGAAAGTAGTAGATCTCGTCGATATATTTTCGATGATTTAAAGAATATCAAAAACAACGCTCGTATGAAGAAGTTACGCCATTTTGAAAATCTAGAAAATCATGTGCGCGAAGTACACGACACACGCGATGATGTGGCACCATGAGAGGGCGTCACATGGCATGGTCAGGAGCCACCTTCCTTCAAGATACATGTCGACGTGGCTCCATGAGGTTGTGACACGTGGTGCCATAAGAATACGACACGTGGCACCTTTTAGAAGAGGCGTATATGGATCACTGATATCGCGACACGTGGCACGAGTCGAGGGGAGCGACGTCTCAAAAGCGCACGACGTGCACCCCATATGCACGAAGCACACTTGGAAAAATCACCTATAAATAGTCCATGTCGTATAAGCTTCTCACATTCAGCCCCTAGAGCATCTTTCTCTCTCTTTCTCTCTCTCTCTCTCTCTCTCTCTCGATATTCCCTCCTATAGACCCTTTTTCCTTCATTTTAAGCCTTTGACATAGCCTTGCGACACCTATGAGCACTCATATGTATAGCAGCTTCGAGTAGGAGTTCCCGAGTCAGTATTCTGCCCAATTAGATTCAAGTTCTCATCAATAGTACTTTGTAAGTAAGCTACACTTACTATGCTCCTGTATAATTTGTGATTATAGTTACAAGTCTTTACGAGGAAATTATAATTAAGATTTATCAACGATTCCAAGTCATTATATTGATTGATATACTTATGGGAGAGGTGACTTGAATGGTCATGTCGGCTTGGTTGTTGGATTTTAGAAATGCTATACACCAAAATGGTCATGCCTCCCAACTATCCTACATAGCTGATCCTTACTTGATAGATCTTGATGTAGACTTTAGGATTGTAGAGGAATCTAATCCTTAGGATAATAAGCTCCATGATATATGAAATTAGACTAAGACTTACCGTTATATACATCTAGGTCTTTTATAGAAATGGGCGAAGCTCTGCCTGATTCACCAATCACCATACATTTTGTCAGGTGAGTGCATAGTTACTTTCACTTTACACATAAAAATGAAGTATCTAAATAAATAAAATGCTATACGTGCTTATGTGCAAAAAATTTATATGTTAGATGAAATATTATAACATGATTTACCATATATGTATTTTCTTACCTATAATGTATTGGGTTGAAATAAGTAATGAGGGTTGATTAGAACAGATGTAACATCTCGATTCTCAAGTATTTAACTTTTAACCCTTGATATGAGAATTAATTGCATTTTGGCCCTTAGTGACATTTTTGTAAATTTTAGGGTTTGGACCATATTTAAACTTCCTTAAGTCCCAAATCTGCGTTCTTTCATCAGCTTCCAATCCCAATTTCGAACTTTGCAAACCCTAATCCATTTGAGAGTATCTATGAACCTTTGAGTGTATTTTGATGACCTTGAAGGAGGAAGGAAGAAGGGAAGATCATCTTGGAGAAGTGGAACTCTTTGGATCCAAAATAACAACATCATTTGACACCATTTGAAGGTAAAAATCTTTGAACTTGATGAATCATTGATTAGATCTTGTTTATCCATGAAATTGTGTTCTTTTGGTTCCATAAGCTTGGTATTATGAGTATGGATTACTCAAATCCGTATAAGCTGTCCTTTCAGACGTTTTTGAGCATCTAGAAGCATAAAAATGTGATTTGGTTGTTAGTTTTCTTCCATGTATGAGTTACAATGTCTTAATGGATTAAGTAGTTAGAGTTTTTGTGTTTAGACACTTAATGGCTATGCAAGACCATAAAGTTGGAAACTTTATGGTTAATGACGTTATTTTAAGGCTAGATCTGGAATATGGGCAAAAGAGCTTAAGGACTTGTCTCTTAATAAGAATGAAAAGGGCTTAGTCACGAACGTTGGGAATTCCCCTAGGAACGTTGGGTGTTCGTGGTCAGCCATCGCATTTTCTGGTCAAGATTGTGCACGCCAGCGTACAAGCTAAGTACGTTGGGCTTACTCAGCTCTGTTGACCAAGTTTTGAATTTTTAACTTTAACCAAGTTTGACCTAAGGGTATTTTGGTTATTTTAATTGTATTTGAGATTGGTCACTATTTGATGAATAGCTGACAGGGTTGAGTTGATTTTTGGAGAAGGGACCTATCTAGCTATTTGTTTGGACTAAGATGTGAGTTTCCTCACTGCTCTTGTGGGTCAGCCTATTTGTCTGTTGACTGGTTATATGATTATTTGTTATTGGATATAAGTTATTTGTTATGTATATGTCGACATGGTAAGGTGGGGTTGAGACTGTACTGCTTTGTGCTGTCAGTCAACAGACCAGGACATTCTAACTGAGAGGTTGTAGGCTGGGCATTCCAACCATAAGGTTGTAGTCTAAGGGTAATCCACCCAGGAGGGTGTGTACCCGTTATGTATTGGTCAAGCCAACCAAAAGGTTGTGGGCCGGGGCATTCCAAAGTAAGGTTGTGGGCAGGGGTAAACTAAACAGGAGGCTGTGGACCCGATATTTGTTTCATTATATGTTTGTGTGGTGGTACTTTGGGGAAAATCACTAAACTTTGGCTTACAGTTTCAGTTTATTGTTTCAGCTACTTAAAATGCCTGTGGCAAGGCAAAGGCATGATCATACACATCCTTCAGTTTTATGATTTTTCGATTTTGAGATACTCTGATCATTGATTAAAACTTTTGACACAATGGTTTTGTAAATAATTATGGTTATTGGATTGTTTTTGAAAAATTTAAATTACTTTGATTTTTGGGATGTTACAATAGAGAGGGAGATAGGTAATGAAAGATGAAAACAATAATAGGCCTTGACTTACTAGTACTTCAGTACTAGACGATGTAGTCGTCTAACAGAGTATAAATGACAACCACAGACTATTCTAGGCAGTCCAGTGGAATGCTAGAAGGTTCGCAACCTGTAGGTGTTTTTGAACTATGTGCTCACCAGATGTACTCTAAAACCTATTGACATGTATTGTGGGTGGATTCCCTGAAATAATATTGTCAATAATGAAGATGATCCCTAGGATGAATCCTTAGGAATGAATATAGAAGAAAACATATTGACAAGTATCACGGATGAATCCCTAAACTAGTATTGTCAGCATAAATGATCCTTATGGTAGATCCTTAAGAATAAAGAAGATAACATGGATGGGAAATTGGGTTAATTTTTTGATAATTAAACATATTAACTATATTATTGTAGATTGAAAACTCTATGTACTCACCAGGTTTCCCAACCTAACATATACAGTTTCTTTGTATTACAGGTAGCTATACGAAGGTGTGATTGTTCACATCCTCATGTTTTGACTTAGATTTTGGGAGACTCTGATGTTGAACATGTTTTGAAAACTATGTTTGTAAACAATTTGTGAAATTGGTTGGTTTTAAAAAGTTTAAATTTATCATGATTTTAATGAGTGTTACATATGGATGTTTGCATTTTTTAGCTTCTATGTGTTACCTTGTGACGTCCGCGTTTCTCGTTAGACATTTGTTATAAAAGATGTATTTACATCGATCAATGATTGTAACCTTTTATGAATAAATGAAAAAGAATTATTTGAATATATGTGTTTAAATATTATATACTTGGAAATTGGATGAATATTGTGTGTATATAATATTTGTGTAAAAACATATTTTAAAATGGAAGTTGTATTACACGAAAATACCTACTTATGAATATAAAGAACATTGAAAATGGAGCTCGTGTAAGAGAAATACGGTTTTTCAAAGTTAGAGAGATATTTTCCGACATTGCGACGTCAAACCACTCAGGAGATGCCACGTGTAAAATTTATGGAGGAGAGAGTGTTGACCAAGTTAAGGGCGGCACGCCCCTGGTCTGGGCATGACGCACCTTGACCAAAAATTGGCTATAAATAGACATTGAAGGCTCTCCCTTCCCCTCACACTTCAATATTTCTCTCTAAAATATTCTGAGTTCTTGAACTCAAATTTCTTTAAGTTTTAGAAATATTTGGCAAAGCCTTGGGGAATTAGAGAGCTCGACAAGTAGAAGCTCTCGGGTCGAAGTTCTTTTGCGAATTTTCCGGACTATTTTTAGGAAACTCTATAAGTTAAGGTACACCTATTTTGCTTCAAGTGTAACTTATATTAATATTTATAATCGTTATTATGAACCTTTAAATAAGATATATCAGTGATTCTATGTTATAGTACTGATTGATCTACTTACGGAGGTGATGTCTAGGCTAGATTTAGTGAAGTGTTTAAAGTGGGTTTCCAAACAATATACTATGTATACCAAACGGACGCTACCTCCGATATGATCTTACACGATTATTCCTTATCAACTATAGATCAATATTTATTGGGATCGTTGAGGAACCTAGACTATCGTTATTATAGTTGCGAAAATTATGAATCAATGACTAAGACTTAGTGTAACATCCTGTTTCCTGTCATTACTGGGCCGTGGGCAGGAAGTCAATTGTGTAAGGCTTTGGGCCTTAAGGAGTCAAAGTTTAGTCCTTGTGGAAGGAGGTAACTTTAGTCAAGAGATGTTACCCTTGAATTGTGTTTTGGGACGAAAGGTAGAAAGGGAAAAGTCAAAGGCCAAGTTCTTGCATTAAAATATGGATTTTTATTCGAGAAGTTTTTAGTCCAAGATATTTAGATAATATTGAAGATCTCTTCAATACCTTTTTGTGGATATAAAGAATATTGAAAACGTAGTTGGAACGAAGAAGTTACGATCGTTTGAAGTTAGACGATTTTTAGGTTAGCCGCGTACGCAGGGCGTACGGGGTCATCCCTAGTACGATGGGGGGGGGGGGGGGGTACTAGGGCAGCCCTAGTATACTGGGCGTAAATTGAGTATGCAGGGCGTACGCGATCAATGCCCAAACCCTATTTTCATGGTTTGAGCCCTGTTTAAGCTCCTTAACTTCCCCAAACCCACTCCATTCTCAACCTCCACCTCTTCAACACCCTCTCTTGAAACCCTAACCCTAGATTGAGCCTTGTGAGCAAAAAGAATGTGTTTTTAAGTGTTTTGGAGTGTTCTTGGTGCACCTTGGAGAAAAGGAACTCATCGAAGAAGTGTTGGTTGCATTGAAGCTTGTAGATCTAGACTTTGTTCACCTTGATCTTTCTTCTAGAGGTATAAAGTTTGAATCTTGATGATGAAATTGTTAGATCTAGCTCGTTTTGGGTGTTATGAGCTCTGGGTCACTTTAAGTGCATAAAGTTTAGATCATAAAAGTCCGTGGCCTTGTTATGGATAAAGTTGGAAACTTTATCCATCTAAACATCATTTCGATTCAGATATGAAGGTTGGAGACTTGGACTTAATGGATTAAGTTGAAAAGATGCACTTTTAGGTTCCTTTAAGACATAAAGACTAAATATTGTTTGTTCGGACCATTCTAATGGATAAAGTTTTAAACTTTATCCATTATGGAGCTATTATAAACCATAAAAATGTGATCTTGGCCTTTCTATCCCTTCGATACAAGAGTTGTGATGTCTTATTGGGTTAAGAACTTAGGGTTTTGGACATTAAAAACTTTATAGCCATGCAAAGTCATAATGTTGGAAACTAAAATGGTGTTAAAATCATACAAAAATCGATTTTTGAAACCTAAAATTAGGAGTGTAAACGAGCTAAGCTACTCATGAGCTACTTGGGATCGGATCGATAAAAGCTCGACTCGAAACCGATTTTAAACGAGCTTGAGCCTAGCTCGAGCTTAATATTAAGCTCACTTATTAAACAAGCTCGAGCTCGAGCTTATGTCACTAAGCTCGATTAGGCTCGCGAGCCTAAACGAGCCTTTATATAAAATAATTTATTATTACTTTGTTATATTAAAATAAAAACATATTTCGGGATTAGGGATTTAGGGTATTAGTAAACGAGCTCGAGCCAAGCTTAAACTTATTTAGGCACGTTAGACAAAAAACGAGCCGAGCTCGAGCCTTGCATAACTTAAACAAGTCCGAGCCGAGTCTGACCAGGCTCGGGCTCGGCTCGGCTCGTTTCCACCCCTACCTAAAATAATAGATTACTTGGTATGTGTGTTCATTTTGATAACAAACTCATTTTGACCGGAGACTCGTCGGAAAAGATAACCGAAAAAGTTGTTGGAAAAGCCAAAGGCAACGAAAACCAATAATACCATGTCATAATGATATATTTTGAACAACAATAACAAATTAAATAGTAAATAGTGTAAAAAAATTGACTAAATGGGAGTTCGTCTTAAGTCATTTTTCTTTTCTTATTAACGTGCATTCAAGGGTATTAAAGAGTTTCATTATTACTACTATTATTATGAAGACAAGAAGAGATGTAACCCACAAATCCTTATCCATCCGGTCGTCTTCCCCACTCATTCATGACTCACCCACCGTTGCGGTTCCTGTTGCCTTCCAACTTAATTGTTTTTTTTTCTCGACGAAGCCAGGAACCCAAAATTGGATAAATCACTACCACCACTCTCTTAAAATCAAACAACCTGTGTGTATATTATATAAGATCAGAAACCCAAAGCTACAAAATAAGACAAATCAAAGGAAGAGGTTATGAGTTTTGAGGGTTTTCAATGGAATGTTTTCTTGGCCATATTACAGTAACATGCAGTAAATAAAACAAGACACTAAGAAGCTATGTAAAACAAAAATAATTAAAACTGAAAAATATTATAGAACAGCCGGTAGGTTTTTACGAAATTAACTCTCAATGTTTAAAAAAATTAAAATGATGGATAATATGTAAATGGCAAGTTTTGTTCGAGTTGATGCCGAATAGTTTCAATTTTAATGTATATATCGATATCAAATCAAATTTAAAAATAAAGGCGTGTAAATATATGTAGGGGCATGCATGAAAAGTGAAGGAAAAATGAAAGATGTGGATGATTCCAGCCTGTCACTTAAATAGTACTGAGGTCAACAATATTTGTGGCAGTTGGGATTGTCAGAAGGCTTCTGACACCACCACTAACATTTTAGAAATTCAAAACATTTCTTCAATTTTCATAAATAATTATGGACATCACTTTTAACTTTATGTTGTATTTTATATTCAAAAGTTATATGGAAAATATTTACTCCCGAATCTTATAATCATATTTGAGCATCGCATTGAGTATCGAAAGGATTTAATTAACTTATGAGTTTAATCATTGTAAACTCAAGACATCTCTAACTCATTTTTTTTTAACAGCAAGAGGGTTTTTTATCTGACCATTTTAAATCAAAAGATTAGAATGTCTATATTTAAACTAAAAAAATAAAAATAAAATACTACTATAAAAATTGTGTTTTTTGTATTTTATAAGAATCAAACACAATATTATTTCTAAATCTCTATACCATCCACCAAGTAATCAACACTTCACCACTTCCAGCAACTTCTTGGTACTAAATTGGTTTCCTAATATCATCAATCCGTGATATCCATTCATAGATAACATCCTAAGAAACATTATATCGCACCATTTCGAGACTAAACTCCAAATTGTAGTTGCTAAATCACAACCAAATAAAATATGTTCAGTCGGCTCTACCTCAAACAACAACGGTGGAATACGGACATTAAAAGCGAATGAGCCGAAACCAAAACTTTAAAGATACATTACATGTTTTCTTTTAAAATTTTTGTCAATAGTTAATAGTTTTTTCACCTTATATTATACTACATAACAAAAATAACTAAGAATTAACAAATAAAAATTAAAATAACAATCTATAATTATAAGAAACAATTAAGTATTTTAATTTTACAAAATTGCTTTATAAAAATTATAATTAACTTTAATAGCAATTAGCAAATGATAAAACAACTAACATCTATAAAAAAAGCATTTACCTATGAATATCATACATTATACATACTTATAAAACTAATATTTTTTCTTAAACTTCATGGATTTGAAACCCCCATAAAAATTTGCAAACATCTCAAGCATTTGAAACCTCTTATTTTAATGAATATCACTCAAAAATATCTTAATAATGATTAACAATTCAAAAGTTTTATAACTTATATAATATATTTAATAAACACTTAATGGATATTCTACTATAAAAAGGTCAATCTTTTTTAGTAGACATACAAATACAAATCACATATAAAATTCACAAAGAAAACAAGTTTAAAGTTTTTTGTATTTGTTTGAGGGTTTTGAACAATTTTTCGTGTCATGTTATTATGTTGAAGTTTTTAATTTGTAAGTTTGTTATATACTAATTCTTTTTTGTATTTTTCTTGATTTAAGTATTCTTTTAAGAATATCATTGTATGTTGTGGTTGAAATTTTAATGTAAATTAGATTAGATTCATGTTATCGATCATATGTTATGGAATGTGATATATATAATATTTAATTAACTATTGTATACGTGTTTGTATGTTCATGTTGCTTCAAAACAATAATTAATTAAAAAATCATGGATATGTCATATTATCCATATTATCTATGTAAGCCTTTTTTAAAATGCAAATTGTCTATCTTATCACTTTATAATTTAATATATGTTTAACATTTTAATTATAATAATAAGTGCTTTTTAAAAGTTTCTTTCACTTATTAAAAATAGCAAGTGGTTTTAAAATTAATAAACAATAATTATAAATAATAAAATCAAATTACATAGATATGTCATATTATCTATGCAAGTCTCTTTTGAAATTCAAATTGTCTATCTTATCACTTTATTATTTAGTGTATGTTTCACATTTTAATAATAATATTAAGTGTTTCTTAAAAGTCTTTTTTAACTTATTATTAATAATAAGTGGTTTAAAATTAATGAATAACAATTTTAAATGATAATAACATCAAATTATAAATTACATTTAGCTATAAATAAATTATATTTTAAATGAACATCATTATTGAAATTAGAAAATGATCGCATAAGTAAAAATATAATTAATCAATAATAATAATTGTTAAAAATAATACTAAATAGATAATTATATTTAATTTTATTAATGAGGAATGTGGGCTGATGTCAATGAATATTATTGTTCAAAGTAATTGAGATTGTGTGTGTGTGTATATATATATATATATATATATATATATATATATATATATATATTAGTGTAAAAATATTATCTCAAAGTTAATGTCAATAACATAACTCTTTTAAACATATATTTTTCAATATTTTAACAATATTTTTTTAATCTTCGTTGCGCAACGCGCGTGAATCCGTCTAATATATGTATATTACTAACAAAACTAATAGTTACATATGAATATGTAACATATTAACATATGGAACAAATTACACGAATGGTCTTTTAGGTTTTTTTTTTCCCTAAAGTAGTCCCTTTAAAACTTTTTTCCCTCAGATGGTACTTACAGAGTAAACCTTGTACACAAGTGATCCTTATGACTAACTCTATTAAGAGATTCTGTTAAGTTTTATTAAATGACAAAAATACCATTTGTTTTATGCTCTCTCTCCTTCTCTCTCTCTCTCTCTCTATCTCTCTCTCTCTCTCTCTACACAATACACTCATACCCACACAATCGATGATGAATAAAAATCGTCAGTTAACAGCTAATAAAAAATCGTTTTTTTGAAAAATACAAATTGATTTGCAGGTTTGTGTTCATCTCATTCATCCTGGAGAAGCTAATAAAAATAGACAGTTAGCAGCCCTAACAAAACCCATAAACTGATTTGCAGGTTTTGGTTAATCGTGTTCAACCGTGAACCCACTAATGAAATCGATTGTTTGTGTTCTTGGGAACCTATTCAAGAAACCTAATATCTTTCTGTGTGTACGTGTGAATTTACATAATCAATTTTCGTGTGTTCAAAATATGATATGTGAATCGTTTTTTGAAAGTAATCAATTTATGGGCTTCATCTTCTCCGACATATCTACTAGTTGCAGATTGATCGACTCTGCCCCTTTCCTCTTGTCAGCAGATCAACTCTGTGGTGGTGATGCATGCTCGATTGAACCCCCTATTGGGTTTCGACTTGGTGTATCCGGTAGCAGCAACACCCCTCTTCTAATTCCAAAATATTTAAAGAGTTTGATTGGTTAAGAAGCTTAAATCCACCATTTTATTGGCTCACCACTATAGATCCAATCTCGTCGGAGCTAGAAGCCAGCAGCGACAATGCACCATAGAAAAAGAAAGTGGAAACAGTTAATAAGAAAAATCAAAAGCGTGTGTGTAGGAGTATGCCAGTGATATTCATGTCTCTGAAGCGATCTAGAAGAAGAGCTAGGTGGGACATCGTCGTTGGATGCAGCTTTGACATTATCACACTTGTCGAACATGCTTTCAGATCTATCTTCTCTAACCCTTCCTTGATTTCCTTCAAAGTTTTCACTATCAAACAACTTTCTCAAAGTCCTTCCATCTCTGACTTTTGTATGTTCATCATCTGGATGAAACCCATGAAATCGAACCTCAAAACCCCTGCAATCGGACCCACCTGTTTTCAATCGAAACTAGATCTTCGCAAACATGCTAATTTTGATGGAATGATACCGATTTCAATCGGACCCTCTGTGTATGTATGTGTTTATGTTAATATTCAGGTGTGTGTGTATGTGTGTGTGAGAGAGATAGGACCTCATCTGGTTTTATTACAAATTACCAAAATATTAAAATAAAAATAAAAAAAATAAAAACAAAGGGCATTTTCATCTTTTGACACATACTTAACAGAATTTGTTAACAGAGTTAGTCATAAGGATCATTTGTGTGCAAGGTTTGCTCCGTAGGTACCATCTAAGAGAAAAAAGTTTCGTAGGGACTACTTTAGGGAGAAAAACAAAACCTAAATGACCATTCGCGTAATTTGTTCTAACATATGAATCTATATAAACATGTAACATCCTAACAAAACTAACAAAGGCAAATGTTAATATATTTAACATTGTTTTTAATCTTATTTTTTTTTACAAAAATAACGTTGTTATTGTTATATGAATTTAATAGGTATTAATTAATTTTTTGCAGGCTTTATTACTTTTAACAGCTAAGACATATGCCTAGTACCGCACATCTCTTTTTATCACATATATGACATAGAGAAATAGAGAGAAAAAAGAAAAACCCTAGATTGAGAAAGAGATCAAGAAAGAAAGGCTTACAAAGTTGCAAAGGAGACATCGTTGAGGCGGAAAGGAAGCCAGACAACATGGAGGTCAACATAAGCCCGTCGGAGAGGAAGCCACTGTCAGGGGTAACATATGTTGCTAGTCGGCGAGCGAATTTAGATGACTGAGGAGAGACAAAGACCGAATGATTATACATCGGAGAGGAAGGGCGAATGGAGAGAAATAGTGGTTAGCACTCCGGCAATGGTGGCGACAATATTTTCCAGTGAACAGTTTTTGTATGTTTTGTCGGTTACACTGATATCTTTTTAGTTTAAGGTTTTGTAGGTTTTCTTCTGTTGATAAATTTTACGTTAGAGTAGTTTTGATTTTTTTAGAGTTTTACTTACCTAATCTATTGTTATCCTAAACAATATTAGGATTCGTTTCACTTCCTAATTTATTGGTTTTTTGTGGTTAAAAAGTGATCAAAAATGTTTATCGAATTATCACATATACATACACACATTAAAATTGGGGGCCAGATAGATAATTATAAAACAACCAATCCTATTTATATATGTAGTACTTGTATTAGACCAAAAAATCAGGGGGTCATTGCCGCCTGACCCTATAGAGGACCTTCCTCTTTGACAACATACTGGACACCCAATTGACTATAGCTCAAAACCTTTTTCGACGGATTAAGACGGGCAAGTAATCTATCGTGCATAACCCTCCACGCGAATATGTTTACCTTTTTAGGGACTCCATGATACCATATGGTTTGAAAATATACACCAATCAACATTAAGTAATCAATGAGAGACCATGTAATGCATACTAAAAACTCACCATCATTACTTCAATTCCACCACCAAACATCATGTTGATCAGTTGGCATAAACCGATGTCGAACTGTAGCAAGGCCATCAAGTTGCGCCAGTAAGGCTCCTCCACTTATAGGCCGACACCATCTCCAGTTGGACACCCCCGTTTTGATATATCTCCATTATTTTACAATACTACGTTTCAATACAAAACAATCTATTAAATCGAACTTGTAAAACTTGATCCCCCACCCATGCATCTTCCTAAAATCGAGCCTTATCTCCCGTTCCCACCTTATAATGCAAGGTAGATTTGGAAGGAAGTCACTTTCGTCAAATTGATTGATCGAACCAATAGACCAGACTCAACGTATTCTGTAATCATCAAGACCCGCATCAACACCATGAATGGATTTAATCAGTCGAACCCACACAGCATAATAATTATTTTTCAATAGATACCTTCATTTTTGCATCACAGCTTGATTAAATGTTTTGAGTCTACAAATTCCTAAACCACCATTCTTCATTGGTGTTAAAACACTCTCTCATTTAATCCATGCCATCTTTTTATTTTCCTCATCACCACCCCATAAAAACATCTCCCTTAATCGTTCAAAGATTTTCAAAAAGTCTCTAACACTTTAAAAATGGATAGGAAATAAATGGCAAGGCTTCCCAACACATATTTTATATGTCACACCTCCCTCGGCCGTTGGCGGAAATGTCAAGTGGTGACGGTGATTACATAAATTACCTAAATCACAGAGCACAAATTGTAACTACCTTTTTGATAAATGAAGTCTATTACAAGGAATAAATGAAACTTATCTATCTTCAAGCTGATTGTCCTTACTTGCCTTGATCCTTACTCCATCATAGGAATACATGCGGATGTGAAAACGTCAAATTGATGTTGGTGAAATCACAAGTTTTAGATAAACATGTAATAAACTCTTTTTGAAATATTTTTAGGTATTTTACAATGATTATGATCACATTACTTATAACCCTTATTTCCTATACTTTACTATATTATCTCTTCCAAAATTTCTTGTATCTTGTTACTTATAGGTCTTCCGAATAGGATATTCTGCTAATCATATCCTACCACCTTTATGAGATATGTTACCATTCATATCTTACTATTTTTCTAGGATATTTTACTGATCCTATCTTATTATTTTTATATTTTAGGATATTCTATTAGTCATAACGTATTTTACTTACTACTTGAAGGCGTCCTTCTAGGTAATCGAATCTCTAAGGTGATTGTAATGTATTATCATGAGCTCCCATAATCGACGTTGTAGAGTAATAATTTCCCCGCACGACGCTTCATCGAACATTGAATAGTGCTTGAATAAAGAAAGTTATCATGTCGGGATTGTAGCTAGCAATCACAGGTGGGGGTGTCAAACCCTGTATAGATCTATACATATATTTCTGGCTCTCATAAGATTAACGATCACAGGTTCGAGGTAGCCGAATTTAATCAGGCCAAGGATGAATAATAACAGTTCGCTAATGCATTAACCTTAGGTATTTTATCTTTAATCTCTCTTTGTTAGTGGTTTCCTATAACTATCACAATATAAATCTTTTGCCTTATATTTGATAATTAAAACTTATAAATCTCATAATTACCTTATATATATATATATATATATATATATATATATATATATACACCCTAATTATGATTAATTTGAAACAAGATATTTGGTCAGAGTAACGATTAGGTACATTGTATATCCTTATGTCTGATCCACATTACTTATAGGTATTATGTTATCCGAGGGAATTAGTCATCAGAACGTCTAGGTAATATATCTTCCTAAACTATCAGACATCATAACTCTTAGGCATAATATCGTAGCTTACATCTAGGTATAGTATCTATGACTACATTATCCTAAGGTTTCATGCTTTATCTAACGATTGATATTTATAGATATAAATATATTTTGCTAAAGCAGTTTAATAAGCATGTATTCCCCTCGTAAAACCATTAGAATAACGAAATGAGGCCATGAACTCACCTTAGTAGCGAGACTGGGGATGTCCTTGTTATTGCATCTGGAGTGTCGAAGGGTTTCGACATAGATCAAGAGAGAGACAGAGAGAGAGAGAGAGAGAGAGAGATTTGGGTGTGAAGAACTCAAAAGGTGAGCACCAATATTTATATTGCTTATACGTGCGGCGCACTTCGTGCACGTCATGCACACGACTCGTGGTTCCATCCTGAGTTTGCCATGTGTAACACTTCTAATGGACCATGTCTCTCCAATCTCGATGACTCTGGGTGTTAGACGTGTAGCTCGATCATGGTTTGCACTTGGCATGAAACTCTAAATCTTTTTTAAAGTTTCATATCTTCCTTATATGAATCTTGTTTCTCAACCTCTTTATATATTTGTGCAACGCTCTTCTAGTACTACAACTTTCCTTAAGGCTGCATTGCCAAATTTTAACTTTTATTTTTAACCCGTATTTTATATTTTTCTATAAATCGTACCGTCTTTATACGAACTCCATTTTTGACCATTTTGTTTTTAAAGTTCTTATCTCTCGGAGTACTATGATTTTCCTTTTAGTGACGTTAGCTTAAACACAACCGATTTCTTTATACCATTTTAACGTTAATAGCGTTGTTAATGCAGTTGATTTTTATTTCTTTATAAAATCATAACTCCTCCGATCTGAGTTAGATTTTTACAAAGTTTATATCCTTGAGACCACTTTGTTGTGCACTTTCCAAGTACCATAACCATTATTAAAAGTGATATAACTCTTTGGTCACTCATTTTTTACTCTATTAATCTTTTTCTTACTTAAAAATTATAGTATATCTGATCATATTTTTCTCGTAATATGAAAAACTCTATTATTATTATTATCTTTTGCCGATGCTAATCTATAGTGGCAGTTGATGACGGAAATCTCAGAATTGTTACATTATAAGCATTAAATGCCCCCTAACTGAAAGCAATTTTACATTCCAACTTGCCAATCGCTCCTTAAATCTCTCTACCGCTATGTTCTAGTTGATTTTAAGTAGCATATTACAACCAATAGGCAAACCCAGGTACTTTATAGGCTATACTCCTGTGGAGCATCCAAGAGTCATGACCATATCTAAAACTTCAAAGTTATCTACCCCCACCAAAAAAATAATTGGACTTATTAATGTTTAACTTCAACCTTAATGACAAGTAAAAACTATTCATGACACATATATTGTTCTTCGTATCTTGTTTACACCGATACGATACTAATACCATGTCATCTGAATAAAAGAAATGTCACGTTCTCGTTACTGGATTACCCACTAAAGCACCTTTCAACAATCTAGCCTCGACTGATGTGTTCATAGCAATATGAAGACCCTCCATCGCCATAATGAACAAGAAAGACGATAGTGGATCGCCTTGATGGAGACCTTAGTGCAAAGAAAACATAGAGTTAAGACTTCCATTAAAGTCGAGCACTTACCCAACAACTCTATTTCTCTCTAAAGTTGAGCTCCACCATCACATAGTCTAAGTACTCTCAGCTCAGAGAATCATATTCCTTTTGAAATCGACCTTAATAATTAACTTTTTATTTTCTTCTTGTACCAACATATAATTACGCTAATCAAAGGGGGGACAAAGGATTTTTTTTACTAATGATGTACCGTCCATAGGCAATAAGCATGCGAACATTAGGGACCAATAAACATGTAAACATTCGTATTGTCCGTCACTTGATGAACTTTAGTAGGAGTTTTAAATACATGGTTTTGATAAATTTCAATTAAAGGTAGGAATGTTAATTCTCAACATGACATGTAAATAAAGGGGTTTCAATTGACCCCAAAATTATACAAGTCATTGGCGAGTTGGCTCACTAAGTCATATAGTAACGACTCATGTTCAATTTGGTATACAGGTTCACGAGACGACCTACCAACCTGTTTACTTATATTAGGTTAAAAAACATATTTTTATTCTTGAATATGTGATGCGATAAATTTGTGTAGCGCTAAAACAACCTTTTTACACATTAACCCATAAGTTTTGAACTCTTAGTCTTGTCATATGTCATGTTTTATATCGACGGTGCCATAAATCTTAATATTTTCCACATTTCACGTCTCCACGTTGCCATAATATAGTATTATTTAATATAAGATATTCTATCAATAAACTTTTCTTATTTCTTATAAATATAAGCTTTATTGATTGAGAATAAATTCAATTAACTTTATAAATAATATGAAATGTGTTAACTGATCGAGGTTGATTTATACATGCTCTTACACCATGCTGACCCACAAACTTGATTATGATCTGCGAACACATATACTTAAACAGGTTTTGGTAGGTGGTGTATGCATTTGGCTTATATGGGTTAATGTTGAACCGTATAACACATTAGTTATATGGGTATCGACTGGAGTCACCTTTTCTCACCCGCGAATACACAAACCTAAAGATGACAAGATTGTAACCCCTAATTAGGTATTGTATGATTTTCATTTTTGGGTTTTAGATAGATTAGTTCGGTTTATCGAGTTTTTACTGTTTATTATTTGACTTATAAACCGAACTAAATTGCAATCTTTTTATTCGGGTATCAGATCGGGTTGGGTATTTATTAAATTTAAGGATATTGATTTAGCAAACCATCATAATGATGTGTTTAACAAAAATAATCAATTTTTTATGTTTTGGGAAAATGACCACTTTGTCCTAGGTTAGCCATCACGAAGGAAATGGGTCATTCTAAACTTTTATGTGAAATCTGTAGTGATGACATTTTCATCAAAATCATTAATCCTCAACAAAGGCTTCCAAAGAGACAAAAAAATGCAACTCATATACTTGTTTTAGAAAGGAAAAATGACACATTAGCCCTACAATGTTTTTGAGATTTGTCTAATCAGTCCCTAAACTTTTTTCTGGTGCTTTATGGGGGAACAAAATAGATATTGACCTATTCATTTTGTCATCTAACCTAATACAACCAGTTTATGTATGCCATGTAACAATTTGGATTTTTTAACCAACCAAGTCACATGATGATGTGATTTTTTGTATAAAAAATTAAAGAAAATTCCAAATAAACCCACCCATGATTATGTTTCCTCTCCACCCCACTTTTGCTTTTCTCCACCCAAGCTATTTCATCATATTGTTTTTTAAAACCTTCACGAATTTCCCTGGATTTAATTATTCCAGTAGAATCATTTGTGTTTCGATTATTTTTTATGTCTCTTGGATTGAAGACATCTTCTTCTCACTACATTGTCAGATAATGACCACTAGGTCGTCGATTAATACACTCTCACCAAAAAATGATGATTGCAGAAACATAGGGGAAGTCGATGATTGCATCAACTCCGCCATCTCACATCAATTTTTTGACGCCCTCATCATGTCAACCGTGAACTTCCTCGTCCCTCTCAACCATAATCATCTCCATCTCATCCCTTTTGTATGTGTTTTCTTCCGAATCTTTGTTGATTTCTTGAATTTGTATGGTTTCTTTTGATGTAAAGCCTATGATATTTTCACGGATTATGATTGAGATGTTAATTTTAAATTTTCTTGTGTTGTGAACTTACGATCATCAACTGTAGGGCTCCATTGGATCAAACACAAGTACCAACTAAGAACAATATTCGTCGGTTAAATCAAAGTGGTTTAACTATCACAAACCGAGAAGTTAAAAATCATCATCTACTCTACAGATATATAAACAGAACAACTAACAAGTATTATGCAATACAAATCTTCATTGTTTCCACGAGTAGTCAAACCCTAAGATAATCCATTTAAAAAAAAGGAAGGAAATTACATCGATCAAACATCATCAACAAATCTAAACAGAAGGAATTACATGTGGGCGGATCATATGGATACAAAGAATGGAGTACATTTATTTAACGGAGAGCAGCCGGAGCAAGATCACAGACAAGTTATAAGTTGGATTCGAGAAATTGAAAGTAGTTGTTTCAACAAGATTAAAAACGATCAAACAAGGATCAATTGTAGGGCTCCATCGGGGAGTGTAGAAAATAAATAAAGATGCTTTAATGAAGTGTTATGGTTCAGAAAATAAGTTTCCTGATTCATCAGATTCTAGTGGATTTTTTGGGGGTCCCTTGGAGGTATGAAAAAGGCTTTAAGCTACAATTTGTGGGTCCACCCCCAATCTCTATATGGCAATGGGTAACCGGGTTACCCCTTCAGAATGTTCAGAATGACTTTTTATACCTGGAAAAATTAACTTTACACCCTCATAAAACACCAAAAAAACTTTAGGGACTATTTCGACAAATTCCAAAAACATTGTTGGGCTAATGTGTCATTTTTCCTTTTAGAAATGAGTATCGAATTTAGAATCCCGACTGAAAAACAAAAATAAGCCCTATATAAGTTGGCCCACCAAAAAAAATATCAGTCTTTAAAATTCTAGATCTAATGATAAGTCTCCATATCTAACAATCCCCCACTTGTAGGCTTGATCATCATTCAACTGCCAACCAAGTCTGTATCCTCTATAACACTCGTATCTCTCTCTAGTCCCCACCTCATCTTCAACTTTCTGGAAGCACAATTGAAGCCATGCAAAACTTCAACTTATCAATTGGTACCACCTTAGTAAACATATCAGTTGGATTCTTCGTACCAAGGATTTTCTTTAGATTTACTATACCATCAATTATCAGTTCTCGTATGAAATGATGTAGCATCTTTATGTGTTTTGTTTGGATGTGAAACGCCAGATTTTTTGTGAGATGTATGGCACTGTGATTGTCATAGTGGAGAACACAGTCTTCTTGTTTTATTCCCAATTTCGACAGAAAATCTTCAACCATATCAACTTTTGCTTGCTTCTGCAATGGTTATATATTCTGCCTTTGTAGTTGAAAGGGCAACACTTTTGTGAAGTATAGACATCCAACTCACTGTTGTACCTCTAACAGTGAAAACATACCTAATAGTGCTTTTTCCCGAATCCGCACATCCCCCTTAATTGGCATCGACGAATCCTTCTAAAGCCACTTTATTTTTGCTGAAACATAAAGCGACTTCATAAGTACCTTTTAAGTAATATTGCATCCACTTGACCCATTCCTAATGCTCTTTACCCGGATTTGACATAAATCTGCTCACGACTCCCACTGCAGGTGCACTGTCCGGTCTGGTGCACACTATAACATACATCAAGCTGCCAACTGCTGATGCGTACGAGATTTTGGCCATTTCTTCTCTGTCTTCATCCGTCTTTAGGGACTATTTCTTGGAAAGTTTTATTTGACTTCCCAAAGGTGTACTTCTTGGTTTTGCATCAGTCACGTTCAACTTTTCTAAAATCTTTCTGATATACTTATGCTGTCAAAGCTTCACAGTTCCAACAACTCTGTCTCTAACTATGCTCATCCCAAGAATTTGTTTGGCATCTCTCAAGTCCTTCATCACGAACTCTTTAGAGAGTTGCTGCTTCAGTCTGTTGATTTCTGTATGTATGATCCAACAACCAACATATAATAAAACAGTAATGTAAGAGGACCTGAACTTCTTTAGATAATAGAAATGGTCCATCTTACATCTCTTGTACCCATTTTTCTACATGAAGGTGTCAAATTTAAAATACCACTCCCTTGGGGCTTGTTTCAGTCCATATAAACTCTTCTTCAGTTTACACACCAGCTTATCCTTACCATTCACCAAGAAACCTTATAGCCGATACATGTAAATATCTTCCTCAAGGTCACCATATAAGAATTCAGTCTTAACATCTAACTGTTCCAAATGTAAATTTCAGCATCTATAATACTCAAGACCAGTCGAATAATAGTCATCTTCACAACTGGCTAGAAGATTTCATTGTAGTCAACCCCCTCCTTCTATTGGAAACCCTTTACAACTAGTTTGGATTTATACCTCTTGCTTCCATCATCTTTATCCTTGATTTTGAACACCCATTTATTTTGCAAAGCTCTCTTTCCTGTTCGTAATCTAACCAAGGACCAGGTTTGGTTTTTGTTAAGTGAATCCAACTCCTTTTTCATGGCTTACTTCCATTTTATAGAGTCTTTCTATTTTAGCACGTCAGGACAAGACTCTATCTCTCCATTATCTGTTAGTAACATGTAATTAACCAATGGAGAATATTTGCTAATGGGTCTCCGATCTCTTGTCGATCTTCTGAGACTAGGATTTTCAACACCTATCTGGTTTGGGGCTTCGTTTTCTGAATGATTTGGGATTTTGGGTTTTGAGTCTCTATCTTCTTCAGAACTCCCACTGACTTCAGTATTTACTATCTCTTCATCACTCCCATCATTTTCTGAGCCTTCACCTATTTCACGTTGAAAAACATCAGCATCTGTCAATTCTTCAAACATCGCCTTCTAACTTTGTTTGATTTTGCTTGGAGCTGTAGCTAGATCATCTTTATATATGGTATCTTCATTAAAGGTGACATCTCTTCTCCTGATCACTTTCATGGTTTGGTTATCCCAACATCTATAACCCATATCCGATAAAGATACACTTCTTAGCTTTGCCTTCAAGTTTGTCTTTTTCCACGTCGTTAACCTTGACATAATCATTAAAACCAAATACTTTAAGGTAAGATAGAGATACTTCCCTTTTCTGCCATTCATCTTCTGGAATTTTAAACCCAACGAGGGCTGAGGGTCCACGATTTATAAGGTAAGCAGTTGTGCTCACTGCGTCTGCCCAAAACATTTTTGGCATCCATGCATGTAATCTCATGCTTTTAGCTCTCTCGTTTAGTGTTCTGTTCACCCTCTCCGCAACACTGGTTGCTAAGGTGTTTCTGGCACAATCTTCAACCTTATGATTCCGTGTTCTGCACAGTAATCTGTAAACTCCTTGTTGTTATATTCATCCCATTATGTGACTTCAAACATTTTATCTTTAGATTTGTCTCGTTCTGCACTGTAGCTTTGAATCTTTAAAAATAATAGAGAAAACGTTAGATTTATTTTTCAGAAAGTAAAATAATACCTTTCTTGTAGCATCATCAATAAAGGTAACATAATACCGAGAACCTCCGGTCGATGAAACTGATGTGGGACCGAAGACATCAGAATGTATCAACTCAAGCTTCTCTGATTTTGGTGGCTGACCAGTCTTTACAAAATTAACTCTTTTTTGTTTACCGATTACGCATGGTTCGTAGAAGTCGACTGTTACATTCTTCAGTTGTGAGAATCTGCCCTTTGAAGCAAGCATCTTTATTCCCTTCTCACTCATATGGCCATGTATTTGGTGCCATAAAGTAGAGGACTTCTTATCCCCAATGGTTGCATTTGCTTCTCTTGAGATCAACTCCACCATATATAGAGTTCCCTTCTTTTTTCCTTGAGCAATGACCAAGTCCCGTTTAATAACCTTTCGTTTACCTTTTCTGAACTTTACACCATATCTTTCTTCATACAACTGTCCCACTAAGCTCAACATTTTCTTCAGATCAGGAATGTATTTCACATCCTTCAAAATCCAAGGAGTACTCATTGAAGTTTTTAAAGCTACATCTCTAATACCAATGATCTTCAGAGTTTTACCATCTGCGAGACGAACAGTACCGTTGTAAATTTCTCATGATTTATTTGTTATGGCAAGTGAGAAACGATGCTCCTGAATCCATCACCCAAGACTCGACTGAATTTTGTACACAACAAATCAGTGCATCATCATAGTCTTCAGCCATATCCATATCCTTCTTCCCATTATCTACAGGAGGTTTAGGACATTTATTTCTGACGCGGCTGACGAAGAAAGCCGTTGTCTTTCGGTGGGGACCTGAGCAGCAGGCTGCATTTGAGACACCGAGACAGAGATTATGCGAGGCGCCGATCTTAGCCCTGCCAGAGGGCGTAGAGGATTTTGTGGTTTATTGTGACGCGTCTATTTCAGGGTTCGGTGCGGTACTGATGCAGAGGGGGCATGTCATTGCCTACGCTTCGAGGCAGCTCAAGCCTCACGAGGCGAACTACCCGACGCATGATTTGGAGTTGGGGGCGGTGGTTTTTGCCCTCAAGATTTGGCGGCATTACCTCTACGGGGTTCGATGTACCATTTACACGGACCACAAGAGTTTGAGGTACCTCATGGATCAGCCGAATCTGAACATAAGGCAGCGTCGGTGGTTGGACGTGGTAAAGGATTATGATTGCGAGATCCTCTACCACCCGGGGAAGCCCACTGTGGTGGCCGATGAGCTTAGCCGCAAGGCGGCGCCGATCAGGGACGTTTGCATGAGGATGACCATGGTGACTCCCCTGTTGGAGCGAATTCGGGAGGCTCAACAGGAGGCTATCAAGGAGGAGCATCGGAAGAGCGAGCGTGTGGTGGGTCAGGTTTCCTTCTTTGATTACGATAGCCGAGGACGATTGACACTACACCATAGGGTGTGGGTGCTGTATCACAGAGGCGTGCGCCAAATTTTGATGGAGGAGGCGCACAAGTCCCGGTTCTCTATTCATCACGGGGCGACGAAGATGTATAAGGATCTTTGTCTAGATTATTGGTGGCCCTGCATGAAGCGGGATGTGGCATGGTACGTTGAGCGGTGCTTGACCTGCAGGAAGGTCAAGGCCGAACATCAGAGACCGCATGGCAAGATGCAGCCGTTGGATATTCCACTGTGGAAATGGGAAGATATCACGATGGATTTTATCACGAAGCTTCCCAGGACCGCGCGTGGAGTGGATTCGATTTGAGTCATCGTGGATCGATTGACCAAGAGTGCTCACTTTATCCCGATCCAGGAGAGCATATCGGCCGAGAAATTGGCCGACATCTATATCAGGGAGATCATGGCGCGGCACGGGGTGCCAGTATCGGTTATATCGGACAGGGATGTGTGTTTTACTTCCAGATTTTGGAAGAGATTTCATGACGAGTTGGGCACTCGTTTGCATTTTAGCACCGCCTTTCACCCGCAGACGGATGGTCAGAGCGAGCGGACCATCTAGACCTTGGAGGATATGTTGCGGGCGTGCGTGTTAGACTTCGGTGGTAGCTGGGATACCTACCTTCCCTTAGCTGAGTTCTCATACAACAACAGCTACCACGCGAGTATTGACCTTCCCCCATTCGAGATGTTGTACGGTCGCAGGTGCAGGACCCCGATATGCTGGAGTGAAGTAGGCCAGAGAGTCATGGGGAGCACCGAAGTGGTGCTCAAGACGACCGATAGGATCCAGCAGGTTCGGAGCAGGCTTCAGACTGCTCAGAGTCAGCAGAAAAGTTACGCCGACAAACGCCGATCCGACCTGGAGTTCCAGGTTGGGGATATGGTTCTCCTGAAGGTGTCGCCTTGGAAGGGCGTCATTCGATTCAGGAAGCGAGGCAAGTTGGGCCCGAGGTTTATTGGGCCGTTCAGGGTTGTAGCCCGGGTGGGCAAGGTGGCGTATAGGCTGGATCTGCCAGCCGAGCTCAGCCAGATCCACAGCACTTTCGATGTTTCTCAGCTGCGGAAGTGCCTAGTGGACGACTCAGCGGTAGTGCCGTTAGAGGATATACAGGTTGACGACAGCCTGAATTACATTGAGCGCCCAGTCGCAATCCTCGACAGGAAGTCGAAGGATTTGAGGAACAAGAAGGTGGAGCTAGTAAAGGTGCAATGGCAGCACCGCAAGGGTTCGGAGTGGACTTGGGAGCCGGTGGAAGAGATGATGGAGCATTACCCCAAGCTGTTTCAGGATCGAGCAGCAGACTTCGAGGACGAAGTCTAAAATAAGTAGAGGAGATTTGTAGCACCTGGTTCCTGGTACGTAAATCTTAATTGAGTATTTTCCATTTTTAGCCTTGGACTCGGCGAGTCATAGGTCCGACTCGCCGAGTAGAGACGGGACCCGGGACATGTTTAAGTTGGCGACTCAGCGAGTCCATATCCTGTACTCGGCGAGTCACCGCTGTTGGATGAAACCCTAAGTTTCAGGGGTTTGTACCCTATTTAAACTCTCATTCTGCCCCAATCTCGCCCCCATTCACCCTCAGAGCCCTATACCTCTTTCAAGCCTTGTTTCCTTGTGAGTTTGAAGTGTTTTTGTGGTGTTCTTGAGGTTTTTGAGGAGAAAGAAGAGTGAATCAAGAAGAGGAGAAGGAGGCCAAGCATCTCTGTGTCATTCCAACGTTTCCCCTGAGGTATAGCTCGTTTCCCCTCTGTTTTTAAGCTTATTGTCCCTTATAGCTCCATTAAAGTCCTCTTTGAACCATTTCCAAGCTTGTGTGTGTTTGAGGGTTTGTAATAAGCTGATTGACCTTTAGATCTAGGCATGGTTGAGCTCTAGGAGCTCAGATCTACTGTCTTTTTGGAACCATATTGCATGAAAGCCCTAAATCTACCCCTTTTGGTGCATTTTGGACCTTAAAACCCTCATGGTTGTCCATTTACATGTAAAGTTGGAAACTTTACGTGTTAATCAAGCCCCAGGATCACGGATCTATGTATGGCATGAGCTGGATTCAAGCAGAATCGACCATATAGTAATTGCATGGTAACGACTCGGCGAGTCGGTTCGTGTGTCTCTGAGTTTGTCCCATTTTCGTAGTGTCGAGTGTGAGCAGTGAGTCACGGGATGTGACTCAGTGAGTCGGAAGCTGAACTCATCCATGGAGGAACTCGGCGAGTCAATGCCCTGACTCGGCGAGTTCAAGGCAATTTCCTTAGATCAAGAACAGACTCGGCGAGTTGTTCATACAACTCGGCGAGTCGCAACATAAGTGTTCTTCGGATGAAGATGAACTCGGCGAGCTGTTCATACAACTCGGCGAGTCTTAGCATAAGTGTTCATCGGATGAAGATGAACTCGGCGAGTTGTTCATACAACTCGGCGAGTAGGATGAAGGACTTGAACCTCAGTTTAGAAGAAGAACTCGTCGAGTCAACGCCTAACTCAACGAGTAGGGACGGGATCCAGGACAATCGATTGGATAGGGACTCGGCGAGTTGGAGAGCCAACTCGGCGAGTCGGGTCAACTGAAAGTTGACTCTGACTTTGACTTATGACATGATTAGGGGTAAAATGGTCATTTTACCCAAAGGACAGTTAGCAGTGTTTGATTGAGTATGTTGTGGGAATTACAGCCGGAGGATTTCCGGAGCAGCAGCAACAACAGTAGGTGATCAATTCCCACACAAAGCAGCAGTTATTTCAAGGTGAGTTCCCTTTCCAGTAGGAACGGGTCTAGGGCACCATGGCCGACCCGTGTAGACGAGATGTTAGTACTAGAGTGTGGGTTGAGCCCATATCTCTGGGTTTAGTCAAGTATGATATATGAGCCAATATGATAGAGTTGCTTATACTTGTTGTCTGTGTGATACTTGTATATTATGGGTTAGCGGTTGAGTGTGGGCAGGGCCCGTATCTCTCCGAGAGTGGAGTGTGGGCGAGGCCCGTATCTCCCGACTAGCGAAGTGTGGGCAGGGCCCGTATCTTCACGAGTGTGGGCGAGGCCCGTATCTCCCGACTAGCGAAGTGTGGGCAGGGCCCGTATCTTCACAAGTGTGGGCGAGGCCCGTAACTCCTAGCTGAACGTTGTTTGTTATATGCTTGCATGGTATGAGGTATTATGGGGGAACTCACTAAGCTTCGTGCTTACGGTTTTCAGTTTTGGTTTCAGGTACCCCCTCAGTTAGGGGAAAGGAGCCGGTGCGGTAGCAGCATGTCACACACACTCTCTCATTTCCGCAGTTATGAGTTTATTCTGGGATTGATACTCTGATATTTTGGTTGATCAAATGTTGTGGTTTTCAATTTGGTTTTCGATGTGAAGTGGTTCAACCAAACAATGTTTTAATTGTTAATGTTTTCTATGTAATTTTTTGTAGTGCTCTAGTTCCTTGCTAGCGATGTTTTCTTCTAACATATGGTTGACTGTTAAAAAAAACTTAAGAGTGGCACATAAGAATGTTGAACGTGCGTTTAAAGTCTTTAAAAAGAGATGGCACATAACGAAAACCATGTCACGAGCATGTGATCTAGAAAATATAAGCAGGGGTAATGTATGTTTGTATCATATTACACAATATAGCAATAGAAGAAAAATGTCGATTTATTTATATGTATAATCCGCATAACACACTTTCTCTATATTATAATTTTGCACCTGGAAGTGAATAATAATTTTCGAGAGTTTATCCAACAAGATTTGACGGAACATATATATATATATATATATATATATATATATATAACACTAGTTGTGAGATCCATGTATTAAAAGAGTTAATTTAAAAAAAAAGTTAAATATAAAAGTGTAAATATTTGAGAACTTTAAATTTATAACAAAAATAAGATAAATAATAAATTATTATAATGAAAATGTTGTTTATCTTTTAAATTCAAACAAATAATTTAAATAAATATACGAAAGAAACTAATAAGCTATAAGTTTGGGAATTTTGAAATTAAAATATAAGTTCATTAATGAAATTGATATCCATTTATTGCAATTATTACATTAAAATATTATATTGAATTTAATAAAATAGAAAAACTTATGAAATGACTTGTAGAAAAAAAAAAATAACTCAAAATAACTATAAAATGACATTTGACAAATTTAATGAGAGTGTGACAAGGGACAAAAAAAACCTTCATTTACTAGAGTTTATTAAAATTTTCTATGCCGATGCCGACAATAATATACAATTTTTTTTCCTTCTGATTTTTATGTATATTTTAATTTCTCTTTTTTTATTTTATATTTTATTAATGAAATGGTTTTATTTTCTTTAAGATTATTAGTATTAAACAATGAAATTATGAGCTGTAAATTATTTTGGAGTGTGAAGTGGTGAGTAGCCTAATAAGGATCTACGGTATACATGGCAAACATGGATGATATCAATCCTTTTCATGTTGTAAACACCACCCTTCAGACATGATGTTGAATTAACGACATGGTGTCTTAAGGGTGAGCATTTGGAACTCCGCATTAGACTGGACCAAGACCTAGACTTGGTAAGCCTCAACATGTTCGGTCCACGGTCCATTAATTTCTGCAAAACCGGTCCGTTTCAAGAGCCGATCCGGTTTGATCTAAATGCTCACCTTACATCCAAGAATCAGGAATTGAACTTAGACCTGAACCTCGTAAGTCTCAACATGTTTGGTACAAGTTCCACCAATTTTTGCAAAACTCGTAAAGTCCAAGGGCCGGTCCGATCTAAATGCTCACCCCTATGTTGTCTTGTTGACGTCGTTAGGCATGTCCTCAGGATCTAAATGCCACACCATTTCTTCTTTCTCTCCCTCTCTTTTGTGGCGAAGAGCAAATGATGATGTAAGTATGTTCTCTCTCTTTCTTCTGTGGCGGAGAGTGGATGATGATGTGAGTATGTGACCATGCCATATGACGTGTATATCAAATAGTTAAGTGATAGAGAAATACTAAAGATGTGATTATTAATTACAAAAGTAATGTATTTTATACACTCCATAGCCAAATAATATCAATATTGGAAATAAGTTTTTTTTGAACCGATAAATATAAATATATAAAATCCACTTCTAAAATACCACTTAATTCCACCGATGTGCACGACGAGACTTGAATCCTCGATCTCAAAAAACAAAGACACCAGCTGATACCCTTGGACTCGAAGCCTTTTGATCGGTATCGGAAATAAGTGATTGCCCATTTCCTACATTTAAGATTTTGTATAAATCTTATAAATCAATATAAAAGATACAAAAGCGGGACCAACTGACTTTGGACCAGTGTCTATGAGATTTAATCAGACGGTGGTACCTCGATATGGGAATCAAAGAAACCATTAATGCCTACATTTACCCAAAAATACTTGCACCATTTTATCCCCCCAATTTACCACCAAATATATACCAATCATTTTATTTCCTCCTAGAATGTTCATTAAATCACATTCCAATCATTTTCTTGTTTTTTTGTTTTTTTCTTTTGTTTTTTTTTTTTTAATTTAAGTTTCTTTAGTATTTTATCAACATATTTAATACTATACATTTTATATCAATCAATTACGAAACACATAAAATCCAACCTAATGGAAGATTACACCTTCAGTCGTTCACAATGCAAACTGAATTCTCACATTTGGTGCCTGTTAAGCAAGAGCGTGGTAAATTGTAATAGTTACATCTGATTTTAACACAAATAATTCTTATATATATGAAAAAAAATAAAAATATTGTGTAATTTGAATATGAATTTCTATTATAATAGTTTATACAGTTACAATATATCGTTTTGCCTGATTGAGAAGTACAACAGGTACCTTGATACGACAATATATGAGTTTCTGGGGTTTTTCACCTTTTTGTTATTATTACAAGAAGAGATATTATCGAAAAATTACTTATTACTAAAACTAAGAATAAATTAAAAAAATTAAGTGTAGCAATGTAGTCATTATTTTAAGTAATAAATGTATAATTTCGTTATAATAAATAATATAACATATAGTTATTGTATTTTTGGAAATTATGAAAAGACGAATTACCAAATATATAGAAAAGTTAATAAAAGCAATTTTCCTTGTCTTTTCCTTTTACTACCCTTTTCAAATTTCTTTACAGTCCAATCACTATCTGTGCAGTCGTTGTCTAACTCTAACCTGAGGAGGGGGTCTAACATACAGCGGTGGTGCACCATAATAAATATACACATGCAACAAAGTAATATGATCGGACGGACGCGAAATAAACGCCATATGCCCCCTACTTCCATCTCGTGGACTCTCCCTCCAATCTTGACTTGCCAGCTGGTCTAGACAAGGGAACACTGCACCATCCTCGTCTACATCTTCATCCACAAAGATCTGAGAGAGAGAGAGAGAGAGAGAGAGAGAGAGAGAGAGAGACAGATTCAAAAAGAAAATTCCAACAAAACCCATGGCTCGTGCTGAAACCACACTCCGAGGCGAGAGAAACCAGTTACAAAGAGAGAGAAAGACATGTCCATAACATAGCAAAGAACAAAATCCTTACCATCCCAACCATTTATCTTTACCTGAAGAAAACATTCTAGAGAGAGAAGGAAAGACATGGGTGTTTCATCGTTTCTTTTGTTGCTCTCTCTGTTCTTCACCACATTGTGTACACCACCTGTTTGTGGAAATGCAGAGCTGAGAGCTCTAATGGACATCAAGGCCAGTCTAGACCCACACAATACACATTTGGGCTCCTGGACTGTATTGGGAAACCCATGCGACTTCGAGGGCATTGCGTGCAATGAAAATGGTCAAGTCGCTAATATTTCCTTACAGGGGAAAGGTCTCTCCGGCAAGCTCTCGCCGGCGTTTTCTGAGCTCAAACACTTGACTGGTCTCTTCTTGCATTACAACTCTTTGTCAGGAGATTTTCCTTCGGAGATTTCTAACTTAACTGAGCTCAGTGATTTGTATCTCAATGTCAATAATCTCTCTGGCAGCATTCCTGTTGAACTTGGAAACATGGAGAGTTTACAAGGTAAGTTGTATTTTTCCATAAAAAAGATGAGGCTTTGACCCAAATCTGAATCTTGAAAACCGCATACTAACAGATCTTGACAAACATACGTTTTATTATCGGTTTTCTCTTTGCATGCTGTTCAGTTTTTTGTAGAGTATGTATGTTTTACTTTCCGAGCATTCTCCATGAATCCGAAATCGAAAGTATCAACTTATTTAGTTTCCTAAAAGCTTTTTACCCTTTCGTAAATGTGAAACTAGGGTTCTTTTCCACATGCCATTGTTTCTAAATGTTCTCTCATTCAAACTTTTTGATATGCAGTATTACAGCTCTGCTGCAACCAATTTAGCGGAAGCATACCAACTCAACTCGGATCGCTAAAAAAACTCACTGTTCTTTCTCTGCAATCTAACCACCTTAGCGGCGCATTACCTGCAAGTCTAGGCGATTTAGCTCTATTAACAAGGCTCGATTTAAGTTTCAATCGTCTCTTTGGTTCGATACCTACAAGATTAGCCGATGCTCCAATGCTTCAAGTTTTAGATGTGAGAAACAACACCCTTTCCGGCAATGTTCCAATAGGTACTTTTCTCTCTGGTCAAAATTAACTGTCTACGGTTTCAAGAAACTGATTATTCAAGCCCTAATTAACAAATTTTCTTGGTTTTGTTTTCAAAGCTTTGAAGAGATTATCCGGAGGATTTCAATATTCAAACAACCTGGGACTATGTGGAGTCGAGTTCACAACCTTGAAAGCTTGCAGTGCTTTGGATCTGTCAAACCCAAACGGCGTCCCAACAAAAAACATCCCAGAAACCGCTAATTTGAAATTAAACTGTAGCGACACACGTTGCTCAAATTCCTCAAAGACCCCACAAGCTTCCATTATTGTTGGAGTAATCGTAGCAATCGTGGGATTATCAGTCATAGGTTTCTTAGCAGCTTCATATTATCTTAACAAAGAACAAAAACATGGCAACGGGTTAGACCCATCCGATATATGCATCGATCAATTGAAGTCGAAGGAGATATGTCGAAAAAACGGGTCCCCACTAATCAACCTCGAGTATTCAAACGGGTGGGACCCATTAGCCGAGGGTCGCCGATTCGGTGGGGTCTCCCAAGAAGTGATCCGAAGTTTTCGGTTCAATTTAGAGGAGATAGAGTCAGCCACACAGTATTTCGCTCCTGGAAATTTGTTAGGAAAAAGTGTGTTTTCAGCCATTCATAAAGGAATGTTGAGAGATGGAACTGTTGTCGCTATAAAGAGTATCATAAAAAGTAGCTGTAAATCTGAAGAAGTCGAGTTTTTGAAAGGGCTGAATGTTTTGACTTCATTGAGACATGAGAATTTAGTGAGGTTGAGAGGTTTTTGTTGTTCAAAAGGACGTGGGGAGTGTTTTCTTATTTATGATTTTGTGCCTAATGGAAACTTGTTAAGGTATCTTGACATGAAGGATGATTCTCATGTTCTTGAATGGTCTACTCGTGCTTCCATCATCAACGGTATTGCCAAAGGTAAATATCTTAGTTTCCCTTTTCACCTTTTCTTTTGGATTTTGTATATAATAAATTTACTTTTACTTTTACAGGTATAGAGTATTTACACGGGAGTAAACTAAACAAACCAGCACTTGTTCACCAAAACATATCAGTAAAAAACGTGTTGCTAGACCAACGATTCAAGCCATTATTGTCTGATTCAGGTGTTCATCAGCTTCTGACAAAAGACACGGTTTTCTCATCACTCAAAGCAAGTGCTGCAATGGGATACTTAGCTCCTGAATACGCCACCACAGGGAGATTCACTCAAAAGAGTGATATTTATGCATTTGGGGTTCTTGTTTTCCAGATTATCTCTGGTAAACGTAAGTTTGCTAGTGCAGCTAGGTTTGCTGCTGAATCGTGCACTTTCATTGACTTTATTGACCCGAATCTCCATGGAAGATTCTGTGAGCATGAAGCTGCTAAGTTTGCTAAAATCGCGTTGATGTGTACACATGAATTGCCTGAGCAGAGGCCGAGTGTTGAGGAAGTTGTACAAGAACTTGGTAATCCGTTATGCTAACTTGTTGCTTCTTGTTTCGTTAGATGCAATTTAGAAAGTAGTCAGACTAACTTTTTATTTTTAAGGGAAGTCTTAGAGGTTTTCATTTGTTGTAGTTTTTGGAGTTCTTTAGTTGTGAATGCTGTAGTAAAATTTAAGCTGAAATGGGATTTGGATTCCTGTAGTTGCTTGTATCGATGACATTTGTTCTATGAAATGGTAGAAATTCATCACAAAAATACACCTTTAAAATGAATGATAAAAGATTTCCAAAAAGGAAAAAGCAAAAATAATTGTATTCAGCAGATGATGCCATTGTGATAATAAATGACGCCAAAACAAAGAAGGCTTTTTTGTTCAATTGTTGGGCCGCTTGTGGGACGGAGGAGGAAAGTTGGTATGAATTCCAAAACAATCATGAATCTCACACATGAATTTAACGTTTTAAGGATGAATGATTTCATATAATCAATGACTTTTAACAAGAAATGTCCAAGTTTTATCTATACAACGAGTTCTCAAATTACAAATGGTTTCCAATGTTATATCCTAAGGACTCGTCTATTGATACTTTGTAGTGGTGAATTCTTTTACAAATATAATCTTCAAAGGCTTCAAGGTCTTTGGTGAAAAAGATCAAAATGTCACCACACTCGCACATTAGTCCAATAATTTTAAGTCTCAAGAGTTATGACACCTTAGAATGCTTTATCCTAAAGGCCTAACAAAATGATAAAGTCTTGGACTAAGAGCATTGGGCTATCTTTGTAGTGTTTAGCGAGAAATTAAATATCTTCATACTTTTTGTTCCTACATATTATCCTATCCAATAAAATGGTGATATGTGTAACATTTAATGAAATTTAATGATATTTTAGGATTGTAATATGACACATATTATTACTTAAATGGATAGGAGGATTGGTAGGAACAAACGGTAGGAGGATATTTAATTTCTCTTTTAGTAAATAGCAATAAAAGTTAACATTTTTCAAAAATATAACCAAAGAAATCGCAGTTGATTAAGCTTACATACGATTTCATTTGACACATGGCCCAAAAATAAGGTGTATGTATAAAAAGTTTTTTTTAAGTTTTTTTTTCTTGAAATAGCAGATGGTCAAGGTTAGGTTAGTTTGTAGTTTAATTTTATATCATTATTCACTAAAACCATCATTATAAATCAATTTTACATAACATACTAACGCAATCACATATTTGAAAAATAATTAGACATAGATAACTTTCGATAATTATTTATTAAAATCATAACCAATACAAACACCCAAAGCTAACTTATATTTTCTTTAAATAAACAAGACAAAACTTCAAAAATGGTCCCTGTGGTTTTCGAAAATCTAAAGTTTAGTCCCTAATTTATAAAAACCTTACAGATGGTCCTTGTGGTTTCAAAACTTTTAACAAATGGTCTTTTCGCAAACTCCATTAGCTTTTGGCCGTTAAGTGAAGGACATTTATGTCATTTCACTACCATAGGGACCATTTATGATGTTTTGCCTTATTTTAAAATAAAATAAAATAAATATAATTATTTAATTAAAGGTCCTCTCTCTCTCTCTCTCTCTCTCTCTCTCTCTCTCTCGGGAAAACCCAAGCAAAAAACGGAGGCTGCTACCCTATGTTCCAGCCATGTTTCTTTCTTCTTTCTCGATGACAAGCAAGCCAAACAACCACCGATACTTGCTGTTGTTGCCTCCTTTCTTCTTCTTCTTCAATTTTAATCGAGAAAACCTCCATCAGAGATGGAATTTTCCGGCAGTCAAGAGGGCAACAACCCCCTCCCATTTTCCTTGTGCTTATCGTCGACTTCATAACAACCCAAACTCCCTACCTGTTGTTGTTCTATCTTCGATTTGCCTTGCCCCTTCCTTTCGGATTTGTTGGATGATCAGAATAGGGCCCAACGCCCACATCCCCTTTTTTCACCTCTTTGGACTTGGAGGACTCTTCTTCACCACCAGTCATCCACATCGTTGACATAAAAACCCACATCTTTGTTGTTTCTTCCTCGAGACCACCTCTCCTCGTATGTCACTACAACATCTCCATCAAGAAAAGTCCTTGAACGATAAAGACCACCATCAACCCACTGTGAATCAGAGTGACCACCATCATCGATGACATTAATCAAGGTATTGAAATCAAAAATCATTTTATGAAATCAATATGTTATAGAGATTGATGACTGTTTTAGAAATCCCGCATTTGATTTAGATTTCTATTTCATAAACAAGTGGTCAATTCCTCCTGTTTGATTTTGAATTTTGACTTTGGTTTTGATTTTGGAATCGATGATTGCTTTGGATTTGGGTTTAGTGGATGATGAAGACGAGGCAATGGTGGATGTTGAAGACGAGGGTGTCCCTTTTGGCTGTCGGAGACGATCTTGATGAAGATGGGAATGGGAATAAAGAGAAGGAAAAACGAATCTCATATATGTGACAGTAATACTGATGATTCTTTCTTTAATTGATAATTAAAGTTTTTGTTCTTAACTAATATGTTAAGAGGAGAAAGAGATTAAGGGAAGAAAAGAGTGTACACTGTTGGGGTTCCTTTTTTCTACATTTTAATGGTGGTTTGGCTTTTTTGCATTTCAATGTGAGGACGAGAACAAAATAAAGATGAGAGAGAGAGAGACCCTTTAATATTATATATATATTAAATAAGGCAAAACTTCATAAATGGTCCCTGTGGTAGTGAAATGACAGAAATGCCCTTCACTTAACGGCCAAAAGCTAACAGAGTTAGCGAAAATGACCATTTGTTAAAAGTTTTGAAACCACAGGGACTATCTATGAGTTTTTATAAATTAGGGACTAAACTTCAGATTTTCGAAAACCATAGGGACCATTTTTGAAGTTTTAATGAAAAATAATAAAATAAAATGCCTCTAAAACATAATTAATAGCCGACTAAGCAAGACCAAGCTTATCATTTTCTTTCTCCTTTTGATTTTCTTTCTCATTTTGATATCCGATAGGAATTTTACAGCTGAATCCTATAAAAATATATTTTTGTTATAATGAAGTTTGTAAACCCTAATATTTTTTTTATAATGAAGTTTGTAAACCCTAAAGTGGTTATTATGGCCAACGACTTATCTAAAACTTAGCTGATTATGTCAAATGGTGATCAATACGTTAATGCACTATGCATCTGATAAGGTTGCCTTCAGTAGGCAACAAACTCCAAAAAAAAAAAGAAAAACAAAGGAGAAGAATGAGAAAAAAAAGATATGAAAGTTCTTTTCTAAAATTGGTTGCATTTACCCTAGCCAAACATTTGATTAAATACCTTAGCGGATTACATCATATACGTCCATTCGTCAAATTTATATACTTGAAGGAATATAAGAAAATATAATTGGAAATAACAATAAAACCGAAAACTAATCTAAACCATTCGAGGAGTTATTCGCTGAGATAAAGCCTAAATTATATAAGCTAGTCCTTCAGTTTGGTGGGTAATTGAAGATCACGTTTGGGCCTAAGCGCTTGGCCAAGCCGGGACTAAGTTGATGTGTTCAATTGTAGTCTGTCGTCAGTCGTCATAAATCAGATGTCGGGAAACAATACATAGACAGAGAGAATGATTTAAATTCATGTCTCGTGTCTATATGATATCTTGAGAATGGAGGAACATATAACCCCTTATCTAAAGGACACGCGTTTCTGATAAGATCAGAGTTGACAACGGCTTTTGAAAGCTACGATTGCTGATCAGGTTCTGAAGTTATGCAAAATAGTTATTAGACTTATCCAAGTGGTAGACTGCTGGATTAGTGTCTAAGTCTATAACTATTTTGGTATGTACTTGACCCGATTATGAGCATGGTCCTTTTGGGTTTCCTTCACCATAGCAATATGTAGGATGAATTAAGGAGAGAAAGGTTTAATTATGATTTATTAATATATTATGAGAATAATATATTAAAGGAGAAATCATATTGTTTAATATTAGTCAAGAATTAATAAAGAATTAATTTTGTGGCTAAAAGAGATTAATTAAACTTAGGGGATTGGAATTGTAATTATAAGATAATTGCAATTGGCTTATGGATCACCTTGGAATAATAGGTTGGACGAATTCTATGGGGAAGCCCATTAGAAATCGTCCAAGGCATGTTCCAGAAGGTGTCCATGGGTTGCTTAGGGCTTAAGCAGTTAAATTAGGTTTTCCTTGTTAGATAACCCTAATTGCATACCTATTTAAAGAACCCTTGAGACCCAAAAACGTGGCTAAGTGTTCCTTTAGGGTTTCCAGCCGTTTTTGGTGCCTCCCCTCTCTTCTCTATTCATCCAAGTTGCTTAGTGGTGTTTGTGACTCCATTAGAGGTGCAACACTTGAGGCACTAAGCTTTCTGAAGCCAAGGATTGATTGTTATTGCTATATAACAATCAAAGGTAAGATGTAAACCCTAATTTCAGTTATAGTTTATTAGATCTAGGGTTTATGGCTTTGGATATCAATTGCATGTTCATTAGACAAACTAGATCCAAAGCTATTAGGGTTTGCATGTACACCATAGGATTGATGTATTGCTCAAAACCCATCATTATCACTCACACACCGACGACCAGAGTGAGCGGACGATAATGACCCTTGAGGATATGTTGCGGGCCTGTGTCATTGATTTTGGAGGGAGCTAGGACTCTTACTACCTCTTGCATAGTTCTCCTACAACAACAGTTTTCAGTCCAGCATTGGTGCTCCGCCTTTTGAGCTCTTGTATAAGCGGAGATGTCATACCATAGTTTGCTGGGGCGAGGTTGGTCACATGGTTATGGGGAAGACAAAGGTGGTCCTTCAGGCGATGGAGATGATTCAACAGATCAGTCAGAGGTTGCCGACTTCTCAGAGTCGGCAGAAGATCTATACTGATCGACGTCGAACTGAGTTGGAGTTTCAGGTTGGTGATATGGTGTTATTGAAAGTCTCACCTTGGAAAGGTGTGATTCGATTCGGGAAGAGGGAGAAATTGGGTCCCTTATTTATTTGGCCATTTCAGATTATTGCTAGGGTTGGCAAGGTTGCTTATAGATCAGATCTTCCTAAGGAGCTCAATCAGATTCACATCACTTTCCATGTTTCACAATTGCGAAAGTGCCTGTTGGATGAGAATGTAGCGGTTTCCGTGGATGATATTTAGGTTGATGAGCACCTGAACTATGTTGAGAGGCCAGTAGCTATTTTGGAGAGGTAAGTAAAGGTTTTGCATAGCAAGGTAGTACCTTTGGTAAAGGTACGATGACAGCATCAGAGGGGCTCCGAGTGGACCTAGGAGCCGGAGGCTGAGATGCGGGAGCATTATCTGGACTTGTTCGTGATAGCAGACTTCGAGGACGAAGTCTAGTTCAAGCGGGGGAGAGTTGTAACACCTCGGTTTTCATGTATTTTCAAATTCATTCCTTGGTTTTAAATTATGTCATTTTTGGTCCTTGGATTGGAAGGAAGTGGCCATGGAAGCCCTAGTGGCAATTTTATAATTTGGATGTAGGAGGAGTATGCTAAGCGTACTAGGACGTGCCCTAGTACGTTGGGTGTACACATATGTACGCTGGGCATACTCATGTCTGAGGGAAACCCTAATTTTTAGGGTTTGTGGGGTATTTAAGCATCTTTATGGATTATTTACCCCCATCTTTTCAGCATCCAAGCCTTTGAGTCAGTTTTGGCAAACCCTAACCCCATAAGAGTGTATTTTGAGCTAAAAGTGTGTCTTTTGTGTGCTTAAGGAAGAAGGAGTTGTATCAAGGAGCTTAGAAGTTGAAGCAAGCTTGTGGATCTTCGATCATCACTTTCTTGGAAAACTCTAGAAAGTAAAAAGTCTTCACCTAGATGCTTTGCTTGCTTGGATCTCGTTTTTGGTAGCTTTATGTTGTTATTCATGTCTCAAAGTCCCATTTCTATGCATGTTTCGTTTTGGATGTTTTGGGTTGTCCTTTAAGACCCTAGGAAGGGTCCTAAGCCATAAAAATGAGGTCCCTTTAGCTAGTTTGGCTCCATGCTTCTTGTAGAAGGCATTAATGGATCAAGATTTTGCATTAAGGACTTTTTGGACGAGAAAAGTCATAAAGTTGGGGACTTTATGACCCTAGTATGCCTCTGGACCTTGGATATAAAGTATGAGCTCAAGTGCTAAAGTCATTAAGCACTTAATGAAGAAGTTGGGTCTGCGAGGGTACGCCCCGCGTATCTGGTCAGCCACCCCGATGGTGGCTCTTTGCGAAGCTTTGTGTATATTGAGCGTACCTCCGGAGTACGCCCCGCGTACTCGCATGGGTCAACCCATGTTGAGTTAACTCGGTTAGGTTGACTCAGTGGGTTTATGGACTTTGACCAGTTGACTTTAAGTTTGACCAAGTTTGACTTTTGAGGGTATTTTGGGTATTGTTGGGATTTTGATGGAATTGGTCACTTGGTGGTTGTAGGCATTTAAGTTGAGAGCTGAGATTCGGACTCGTGCCTTATCAGTTCTGTTCAGCTTGTGAGGTGAGTTTTCCTCACTGTTCTTGCGGGTCGAAGACACCAATGCCGATCCATTGGATTGATATCCTGTTATGCATACTATTTGTGATGTTGTGATCTGTTAGATCGGTATCCTGGTAGATAGGATGTTGTTATGCTTAGTGATCTGTAGATCTGTTTGACTGGCTATAGACTGTTATTATTTGTTATATGTACACATGTTTGGTCGGTGGCTGAGGCTTCACTGCTTTGTGTGTAAGCCAACAGGCCGGGGCATTCCAACCCGATGGTTGAGGGCCTAGGGTATTCAAATCCGATGGTTGATTGGACCCATAGTATGTTGACATTACAACCCGATGGTTGAGGGGACTGGGGTATTCCAACCCGATGGTTGATTGGACCCATAGTATGCTGTTATTGTATATGTGTTATTTGTTGTGTTGGTACTTTGGGAGAAACTCACTAAGTTTTGGGCTTATAGTTTTGGGTTATGTTTCAGGTATCTTAGATGATCGTGGGAAGACAAAAGGCTTGATCGTGCACCTCCTCATGTAGTGTCTTGTGATTTTGGGAAAACTCCGATATCAAAAATGTTTTTAAAACTACAATGTAAACAATTATGATTTTTGGTTGGTTTGAAATAGTTTAAATTTTTATGAATTTTAATGGATGTTACATCACTAAATCAACATCTACTTCTCATACAACTTTTGTAATTAGTTCCAATAATCCATGGAACTTTAGAAATACAATATTTGTGTATGTGAAATAATTAAGAATAAAGACCCTTGTTTTTTTTTCAATAGTTAAGTGGACACTGATCAACTTCAAATTCGTTGTATGCCAACCTGAAAACTAACCATAATTGGTTTTAATTCATTATATATCAACTTGACTTTTCAATCCGATTAAGAGAAATTGACATTATAACAAAAAACAGTAATAGTTGTTGGATTTGGTCCCGAAAAGAAGAAGGATGCGATGAGGGGTGGGTTGAGAGAGGGGGGGGGGGGGGGGGGGTTAGCATATTATCACATTCTTTCGTGAGCCGTTCTAAGACGAGATCCATTGAGTATCACATCACAAACTATCAATCTTCCCTCGCCCTCCATGACTATTGACGATCTCTCTAAGGCCATCGATGATCTCTATAGGGTTGACGATGATTAGAAGAGGAGAGAGAGGCAAACACGATGCTTGAAATAGAAGAGAGGCATGATGAAGAAGAGAATGCGCTGATGACGTGGATAACAAGATGATTATCTAGGTTAAATAATTTTGTTTAAATTTAAAAAAATTAAAAATAAATAATTAACTATATAGTTTCCAAGTGGACAAGCTTACTTCAAAATCAACTTCCCTGTGTGTATTCTTGAAGATGTATATGTGATGCTATGACATGGAATTAGTTTGTGGTCAATCCCCTATTTAACAGGTGGAATTCGACTATTGCGCAAGAAAAAAGAAAAAAAAACTTTAATATATCTCTGACAAACACCAAATTAATTTGATTGAGCTATATTAATGCCAATTTCTTTTATTTAATATTTTAATCCAAACATGCATTATGAATGCTAAATGGTACAAATGAATACAAATGAAATAGTTGGTTTTCATCTTACCATCCTATCTCATTCGAAAACGAATTTGAGGTACAACAGAACATTAAAAAACTGTATCTTAGTTCTAGAAAACATAATCTTCCAAGTCACCCAGAAAGACAAACACCCCATTAGTTGTTATATACATTTAAGAATCAACTCCCCCTAACAAATTTGACCTTTGAAAATTCAAGAATCAGAATCACGAGACGCCAAAAGTGTAAGCTTTGACAACTACGATCTGACTCGAAAAACATGCTCTTCGCCTGTGCAATTATCTACTTTAACAACCCAATGGCCTTTCTTGCTTCCACCATAGCTGCCATTGCGGGTATGCTTACCACCACCACCACCACTATTCCCAGATTTTCCGGCGATTCTCATCAACAACAACCCTTCTCCGATGGGCACCAAGTGACTATTTGATCTGCTCCACTGCCATGAATCCTTCCAAAATGCGTTATATCCCAACACAATTGTACCCTTTTCCCTCCCATTCCCTTGTATTGCTCCTAAAATCCGTTCATGATTCTTAAGATTGCAGTCGATAACCACAAGATCAGCGTCCCTGTAGTTATTTAGCAACAGTGTTTCCGCATCCCCAACAATAAACCCAACTCGTCTCGCATCTGGCCCAAGGGATTCTTTGGAGGACTGCAAATCCTCTTTTCCTGAACAGATGCTAATCACATGCCCACCGGTTTGGTCAGCCGCCGCCAAAAGGCCTAAAGTGGTGGACCTGGAGGTGGCACCACCTACAACCACCATGAGTTGAGCATTGTTTCCGGCTGCAATTGCTGAAATGAAATCTGCTACATCCGCTTCATTCACCATCTTACCCTGTATAATCAAGTTCATAAAACGTAAGTAAACATGCGCGCAGAAGACATACATCTTGAAGAAAACTTTAACGATATTCAAATTACCATTTTCATGGATTTGAGGTAGGCTTCTGTGTTATTCTCAGCTAACCAATAACCCATCATCTTAATTCCTTGTAGGAGTAGAAGGCTTTTGCAACTGAAAATATTATAGAAGGTTAATGATTTTGAAAATGGGTATTGAGTATTTATATTGGCCAAACAAGGATTAAATGAGATGAACTGGCTAAGCTCCACGTGGGTTGCCATTGCACTTATGGGAAGATCGATTAGGCACGGTTGTTTGGCTCTTTATGCCTCCTAACGGTTCAATTGTTTCTTAATTATTAATTCGGATATTTACTAGTATTTATTTTTGCTATCATCTTAATTTGATTTCTATGAGTTCATTCATAGTTTCATACATCTATTAATCACTAGGATGTTGTTTTCTTTTTATATATATATGTCATATATTTTTCTCTTTCATTTTCCCAATTACGTTGATATTCATTCAAATATATATATTTTTAAAACATAATTTATCCAAATGGGTTGAACCATATATTGTTTGTCATAATGTACAAAAACGACTTCAGAAACAAGGATTTCCTAAACTTGACCCTTTGTTTTTCCAAATATTCTATTATTTATTTAGACATGAACTTTTACCCCCGACTTAATAAAAATATAGAAAATGTGACTTTCAAATTTTATACATACTTTGATTTATTTTTCACTTTCATTTTTTAAAACACGTCCGGGCATTTTTTTAATTACTCAGAAATCATTTATTGAGACAGCATTTATAAGAAATATTAATGTTTAAGCAAAGTTGAAGTTTTGAGTTTAGAAGAATGTAATGTAGGGGGCCTCAAGGACACTTGCTTAAAGATTAGAACTACATGCACGGACTGCTTGGCAGCCAATAGTCCAATACTATAGTTTCCATTCCATGGTGTTTCTTGACCAATGGTATTCCTAGATGCCTAATCTGTTACCTGTAATGTTCATTAGCAGTCGACAATTGAAAGCTTCCATGAATTACTGAATTTATTTAATAATTATTTAACAATTTTCTAGAATTTCTTTGGGGCAAAACCCATGTTAGAGCTGACACTAATCCAGCAACAACATGTCTTTAATTTATATATAAAGTAAAAACTCCCAAGTTGGCTTTTTTAAAAAAAAAAAGTGTAAACCATGGGCTAAATCTTAAACCGGCCACTTGTACTAATTGTCGTGTTTATCTGAATCTAAATCTTGGAAACACCCAGCTAATCATTGTGTTTATTTGAATCTAAATCTTGATTATAAGCAATACCACTTCTTGTTGCTTTTATAAGTTTGAATGATTGATACTCGTGCATGAAGGTTTCTTAGATTTAGTAAATCTTTATACAACACCGACTTCTTTATTCTGAAACTGTTTTTAGGACTTAAAACTCGGGATCATTTAATCATGTCTTTCAGGGTTTTTGTTTGCATCTTGAGAGAATATAAAATAGAAGTACGCTGAGTTGTGTTACTGTAGAGGCAGAGGTGCCCGTGCAGTTTTTGCCTCCCAAAATTTCAACAGTGATCTGGATTAATTTGTTCTCACTTTTTCCTAAATATAGAGATTTTTGAAAATTATTTTATTTTATTTCTTATGTAAATCAGATGAAATCATATAGTATATTTTTTCAATCTTTCCTAAGGTAAGAAAGTGTAGAATCTTTGATTTCCTTTGATCATGTTCTCATTAAAAGAACAAATAAATACAGATGCAAATGCAAATGCTATCGGCCTAATGCGGACTAATACATATACATAGACTAAATATGAGCCTAATCATACGGCATAATACACGGACACTAATACGCCACCATAAGTTTGAGTGGGAGGTTGTGAGCAACACTCAATCCGTCTGATGGATTCGTCTGAAAATAAGAAAAATGGTAAGTGCTTTGTAAAGATGTATGCATACCAAAGGATAGAGGGCACATGAAGAACGAGAATTTGACCCATTGCAACTTTATAACTACTAAAGGTGACCTGAATTTTGGTGATCCGAATGAACAATCCGACCCGGAATGAAGTGAATAAACCTGAATGTGATTTCGAAGAGATAGATACTTGGAGTAGGTTGAGGTTCGTTAGGTTGTTGTTCTAGATTTTCTTGTATAGGGGCTCGGCCTAATAGTTGTTGGGGTTTACGGTTATAAATATTCGTAGTTAGGGGTTCCAATGTATCACTTTGAAAACAGTCGAGTAATAGAAAAGTTTTTTGTTGTTGTTGCTGAGGAAGGAGCCGAACCACATAGATTCTTTTTGTATCGATTTTTCTTTGATTGCTTGCTCAACAAAGATGGGAGTAAGTGGAAGTTGAAATTTTTTTGAATAATACGGGAAAACTTAATTGAGGTTCTAATACCCATGAAAATCAGTTAGAACGGAGAAACTTTTTGAAATAATAGAATGAGATTGAAAAGCGGGAAAATAGTGATATGCCACGGAAAGTAAAGATTAGGTGGGGCCTAAAGGAGGTGAAACTCCACACTAACTACCATGACATTCTCAATAAAAAGGCATAGATAACTATCTCTTCAAGGGATAAAAGTAGAATGCCCTTGAGAGTCTAAATCAGTTAGGGATAAAGAAGCTTTCTTTGAGTTCTTTAAAGAGAAGTATTGAAGAATAGAGGATTTTCAGATTTTTAATAAAAGCCCGAGGTTCAAAAGCTTATCCTTGGCTCAAGTTAAGAATGTGATCATGATGCAAGAAGTTAAACAATTCGTTTGGGTGTGTGGAATGATAAATCTTCGGGTCCAGATAGATATACTTTCAGGTTTTTGAAAATATATTGGGATTTGTTATAAAATGATATTATGGATTTTGTGCATGAGTTTTTTGACTCGCCGATTTTGCCTAAAGGATGCAACGTTTCGTTCTAAAAAGTTTTATTGATAGAACTAGTGTTTTACAATTACAAATAGAAGAAGCCTAAATAGACAAACGATTTACATAAAGATGGAAAACCACTAATCTAGGAGTTAACTATGGACAACAAATAGACAACATATAGGACGTGATTGTAGGAGTAAAAATAGAGGAAAAGATTTGTGATTCTATACTTCCCCTCAAGATGGAGCGTGTAGATTTCGCATGCCCCACTTGACATGTAGGAATTCAAGTTGTTGTGATCCTAATTCCTTGGTAAAGAGGTCGGCTATTTGGATCTTGGTGTCAACATAAAGTGGTGTAATCTCTTGTGACTCAACTCGTTCCTTGACAAACTAACAATCCATCTCCACATGCTTTGTTCGTTCATGGAACACCAGATTGTTGGCGATGTGTCGAGCCGCTTTATTGTCACAATAAAGGGTGTGTTCTACTTTGTTCTGCTTCAAAACTCTTCAGAAGCCATCACATCCATGTGACCTATCCTTCTTCTTCACAAACAGGATCATGGCTCCCCATGGCGAACTGCTCGGCCTGATAAATCCCTTGTCTAACAGCTCCTGTAGCTGTGTAGACAACTCCTGCATCTCGGGGGGGGAGCCAACCGATATGGTGCGTTGGCTATCGGAGCCGCACCATGAACTAGGTCAATCCTGAACTCCACTTGCCTCTCTGGAGGTGTCCTAGGAAAATCCTCTGGGAACACGTCTGGGTACTCCCGTACGATTGGTACATCATCCAGTGTCGCCTTACCCTTATCCCGGGTATCCATGACATAGGTGACATATCCTGCGCAACCCTGCTGTAGGTAGCGTCTCGCCCTCGCTGCTAAGCACAAAGTCGACCCATGCTGCGACCTCTCGCCCTGAATCACTATAACTTCCCGCACTTGGGGTCCGAATCCGTACTAGCTGCTGATCGCAGTCGATCACTGCCCCATTGGGGCTCAACCAGTCCATACCCACGATAACCTTATTCCCTTGCAGGGGAATAGGGACTAAATCCACATAAAACTGCTCATCGAACAACTGCAGTGTACATCCTCGATGAGCCCTCGAAACTTGTACCGTCCTATCATCAGTGATCTCTACGTCAAGAGGATAGTCCAGATCCCCCTGAGCTCCAACAAATCGCTTGCTAAGTGTGAGCGATACAAAAGATCGGGTAGCCCCCGAGTCAAATAATACCAGAGCCGATATACCATTCAAAAGGAACGATACTATAATAAAACACATAAACATGAACAATAATCCGTATAAAGAGATAAGGAGAAGATACATACCCATCACGACATCGGGTGCTGCACGTGCCTCCTCTCCTGTCAACTGGAAGGCTCTGCTCTTCGCGACTGGCGCCTGTGCCCGGCCCTGACGGCCAATAGTAATCCTCATTGTAGTAGGAGCGGGTGCCGCCACCTGTCCTGCTGCTGCTAAACTTGGACACTGGGACATCTTATGACCCCTCTGATTGCATTGAAAGCAAATCAGATTAGATGTTGTCGGGGCGGTGGTGGTAGCAGTACAATCCTTGCTGACATGACTGGTTTGGCCACACTTGAAGCAGCCCGAACTACCCACCCTGCACGTCCCATTGTGCAACCTACCACACTTGCCGCAACGGCCTCGACCCTGCTGGCCCTTCCATCGGGAATCTACCTTGGGCTTCTTGTCCGAACCCTCCACACCAGATGCCGCATTTGGTTTCCTCTTCCTCTCCATCTCTAAATCAATCTCTCTCTAGCTCTAGCAATCATATCCTCCAGCGTCTTGCATCTGGATCGACTCACAAACGGCCGAATATCACTCCTCAACATCTCATGGCACCGAGCATTTTTCATCTCCTCGTCCGTGACATACTACGGCACAAAAAGGGCCCTCTCCCTGAACATAGAGGTGCGGAGATCCTGGAACTCCCTCGCTAGCTGTTGCACCTCAATCACAAGTGAAAACTCGGCCCTGAACCTGACCAAGAAATCACTCCAGGTCATCACATCAAGAGCGGCATCATCTCCAATAGCATGTCCAACCTCCTCCCACCAATCATACGCCCTATCCTTCAGAAGGCAGGAAGCAAGTCGGACCTTGCCCCCTCGAGACAACGGCTAGTGTGAAAGGCGTTGGTGACATCAGTCAATCACCCGCTGCTAGCAATGGGGTCCCGAGCCCCATGATAGTCTGGAGCTCCACAAGCTCGGAACTTCCTGGATGTCATCGTGCGCGCGCCCATCTTGGCCGCCATCTCGGTGCGGAAAGCACTCAACCTCTCGTCAAGAATCTCCAGAATGCCCTCCTTGACCATACCAAAGATCACAGGAGTCTGGTCCAATATATTTCGTGTGATCTCATATGAAATGAACTCCCTCATCTGATCATCGAGCTACCCGGCTCCAGAGCCCGAGCCTGATCCCTCACCTGCACTAGAGCTACCAATTAGACTAGTGCGTAGCATCACCATACTGAAAATACACTATAACAAACATCAGTATGCTCGTCATAACTCGAGGGATCACACACTCTACAAGTTCCTTGGGTTCATCTCAACCTTCCTTGATTCGAGTACGGATCCTCTTCTTTCAGTAGTAGGGGATTATACTACCTTCCACATCTATCCGTACTTTCCTCAAGAGTTTCCTTGACTCCACCAAGTCCCTTTCACTCCTACTGCTCTGTACGCTAATCTCATCCTAGGCTTGCCCGAGAGTAATCTCCATCCCACTCTCCGCCATCAGCTGCATAAGAAGTCCCTGCTATCTCCCCCTAACTAGCTCGTGAATACCATTACATATCGCTAAGACCAGATAATTCTTCGAATGAGAAGTCCTACCCTACAACGATTAGACTCAAACAAGAGCTGCGAAATAGAGCTAAACCTAACCTTCTGAAATTATTTAGTCCTCGTAATATGTAACTTAACATATTCCTTTAATAGTTAGTTAAAGATAATTAAGACTCCTAAAAGCGCAAAGCAAGCAATATTCGAGAATTGAGTAAACAAAACCAAGCATATCCTAATCAGGCCATCATATCACTGACTAATTAGTATTAGGGTGCAGTTCATAAAGCTCATACATATGACAGGCATACAAGGCATCCTTCCTAGATCCTTATCCCTAATCTAGCATGCAGTTCTCATAATCATATCATATCATAACAAACTTCTATGGGTAATTTGGTAGAACTTACTTGAGCTCGACTGATTGCATGCATTACACCCTTTTCTCTTTTCAAAATCCTTTTTATAAAAATAGTTTTCTTTTGAAAATATTTATACCAAGTCCTCAGTTTGAGTTTAGACACACCCGAGAGAGTATCATAATCTCTCAAACCAAGGCTCTGATACCAACTTGTAGCATCCCAAAAATCATGGCAAAAATTTTTATTTTTAATTATTAAATAAACCTTAGTAATTAAATCACTTCATACAAAATCATGAGTCATAGTATCAAATCAGAGTATCATATCAAAGCACATGTCAATCTATCAGAGTAAAACATCCCAGGATAAACAAAATGATGTGTGCACTGCATTCATCCGAAGCTCTTCCCTTTGCTAGCGGAAGTACCTGAAACCAAAACTATAAACTATAAGAATGAAGCTTAGTGAGTCTTCCCAAACTGCCACATACCATACACATAATCATGCTACTAGGATATACGGGCCCCACCCATACTCAAGGAGATACGGGCCCCGCGCACACTCGGCTAACTAGGAGATACGAGCCTCGCCCACACTCCTCTGACTACGAGATACGGGCCCCGCCCACACTCGGTTAACTACGAGATATGGGCCCCGCCCACACTCGGTTAACTACGAGATACGGGCCCCGCCAACACTAAGCTAACTATAAGATACGGGCCCCACCCACACTCAACTAACTATGAGATACGGCCCCCACCCACACTCAGTTACTAAGCATACATACAACTATCACACATACAACAAGTATAATCAAATCTATCAATCAGTCCTATAGCCATACTCAAATAATGCTATGAAATATGGGACTCGCCCACACTCTGCTATCTATGAGATACGGGCCCCGTGAAACATCCTAAAAATAAGGTCCAAAAATTTCATTTTTAAATCATTATTAAAACCATAAATATCATCGTCATATTATAAAATCATAAACCATGTATCTCAAAATATCATAATATCTTTCAACATATCAAAATCTCATATCAAATAGCAGAGTAAATCTCCCAGCTAGAAAAATGTGGTGTGTGCCATGCGATCATCGCGAGCCCTTCCCTTTGCTATCTGAAGTACCTGAAACCAAACTGAAAACTGTAAGCACGAAGCTTAGTGAGCTCCCCCGAACTACCACATACCATACATATTTATCATATAACAGATAACACAACTATGGGACACCGCCCAGCTGCATCGGGACGAACCCGACATCGACTTACCCGACATCGGACTCCTGCCCAGCATCGGGCTCACCCCGACATCAAACCACGTCTGGCATCGGGCTCACCCTGGCATCAGGCTTGCCCCGACATCGGGCTTACCCCAACACATACACAACATATCATATATCATAAACACATAACATAAGCATATAACATGTAACATAACTTTGGGACACCGCCCAACTGCATCGAGACGAACCCGACATCGGCTTACCCGACATCGGACTCCTACCCAACATCGGGCTTACCCGGGCATACACATAGTGTAACACCCAATGTTTTGAAGGCCAAGAAAGGAAAGAAAACCCTAAGTTTAGGGGTCGAATCGGCAAGTCCAAGGAGGGACTCGGCGAGTCCGAGCGGGATCCGAGTCGAGGAGTAAGTGACCGGCTCGGCGAGTCGGCCAAGGTGACTCGGCGAGTCTGATCTGTGCGAGGAAAACCCTAAATCCGGGGCTTGGAGCCTATTTAATCGCCTCATTCTTCTTCCTAGGGCTCCTTTACTGTCTCTCACACCCAGAACGCCGCACCCTAAGCCTCCATTGTGCTCATTCAAGCTTTTAGCCATTTTTGAGTGATTTAAAAGAAGAAGAAGTGGGAATCTTTGAAGCATCAAGGAGTGGCCTTGGATCCGAAGCTTGGGGAACATTTCAGAGCATTTGAAGGTATTAATTCGTTTCTCTCCTTTAGATCTTCTTTGGTTATGAGTTTTGGGGCTTTTAAGCCATGTCTAAGATCAATTTCGAGCTTGAGGTCCAGATCTGAGGTTGCTACCTCAGATCCATGCTTGTTTTGGTTTAGAATCCCGTAAAGTATCAGCCATTGGGTGGATTTTGGAGCCTCTTGGTCTTAAACCCTAGTTCATGGTGTATTTTGCTTAGATCTCCATCTTTACACGTAAAGTTTGCAACTTTACGTGGGGAATAGGCTTGGGAAGGGTAGATCTACAGTTTGGAGTCCATGCATGACTCGAAAGTCCTCTGCATGTAAGTAGATCTTAATGGACTCGGCGAGTCCTTCGAGTGGACTCGGCGAGTAGCTTGAAGATGAGGAGGAACTCGACGAGTGGGATGAACAGCTCGTCGAGTCAGATGAAGATGAGCATGAAATCGGCGAGTTGGATGAACAAATTGGCGAGTTGGATGAAGATTGCCTTGTACTCGGCGAGTCTGTTCTTGGACTCGGCGAGTCAGGTCGCGTAGTCCCAAACCCTTCGAGTTAAGACTCGAGTCAGCGAGTCGAGCAAGGACTCAGTGAGTTGGCCAGGATAGGATTCGGGAATCAATAGACTCGGCGAGTCAAGGGCTGACTCGGCAAGTCAAGTCGTGATTGGAAGGACTTTGAGCATAAGGACTCAGCGAGTCAGTAAGTGGACTCGGCGAGTAGGGTTGACCTGGAAGGTTGACTTTGACCAGGACTTTGACTTTGGCAAGAGTTGACTTGGTCGACCTTTGAGGGTCAGTTAGACTAAGTGTTATGTTGATATTGGTAGCTCGGGGAGCTAGTGGAGCAGCAGTTCGGAGTCAGTGGTCAGGTAGCGGTCAAAGGGATTAGCAACAGCAGTTCAGCAATATCAGGTGAGTTTCCCTTTGTATGAATGGGTCTACGGCCACAATGTCGGCCCATATAGTTATGAGTAGAAGACCCGGGGGTTAGCCCTAGGCACGGTATGCTAGTATGATATTCGGACGAGGTCCAATGATAGAGGGCGGGTGCCCAAGGAATGGTTTATGTGGTAGTTTATACTTGTTGTCTGTGTGATACTTGTATGTGCCTGGTAGGGAGGTGAGTGTGGGCGAGGTCCCATATCTCACCAATAGCATAGTGTGGATGGTGTTCCACATCTCAGTAGCAGCAGAGCAGGGGCGAGGCCCAAGTTAGGGAAGGAGTGAGGGTGGGCTGGGCCCATACCTCATACAAAATGGACGTCAGACGAAGAAGATATGAATTTCTAACAAAGTTTTCCTGTCCTGGCCTACTAAAAATAATATAATAAAAATAAAATTCAAAATTAGCTGACGGAGTCTAAACGAAAGTTGTAGAGCATAATCTCACCTACGTGTGGATATAAAGAACGTTGAAAATGGAGATCGTATGCGAATGTTAGAATTTCTGAAGTTCGAGGCACGCATCCCAAAGTGGGAACGCCCTGCGTTCAGTGCTTGGCTCCGGATTGGCCACGTCGATGCTGACTCAACGGATAAGGGATAGGATCGGAACCCCGCTCCTATGCACTGCGTTCGAAGGGAGCGCACTGTGTTCGGGGAACGCCCTGCGTTCGTTTGGGAACGCACTGCATTCGCGGCCGACTCCAACCCTATAAATAGAACACAAAGGGTAGCCGTTTGTGGTTGCCAAATCTCTTCTCTCTCACCCTTATTTCATCGATCTACGTGTAAATTATACCCCCGAAGCCCCGGTATCATCCCGAGACCCGAGGCGAGTCCCGAAGCCCCAACGATCCCGAGTAGTAAAGTTTCCGAGCCGAAACTCTGCACGCAAGAAGCCCGGTTTTTGTGAAGATCTCCCGATTTCACCGAAGAAATACTACTCTTAGAGCCATAGTGTTGCCCGATCATCTTCTGATCAAGTGAGTGTGTAGTTACTTTCTTCTAACACATAAATACGAAGTATTCTCTATAAAAATACGTGTTGTGTGTTTATATGTTATGTGTTATTTGAAATGAGTATTGATTGAATGTTTTATACATGTTTTATGTTGTCTATATATATATATATATATATATATATATATACACACACACACTCAAAGATGTTGGGTAGAACATGGGTAGATAGTGGATGTGTGATGAAATAAAATGATGAGAGGCCTCGATATTGTTGTTGATCTAGTCATCTAGCGGAGTATGGATGACGGCCACAGACTCTTTCTAGACTGTCCAGTGGAACGCTAGCAGGTTCATAACCTGTAGGTGTTGTGAACGATGTGTTCACTGGTGTACTCTACCCCCTCATGGTTGCCTTTAGGACATTTATTGTTGAGAAAACCCCTTTGCAGTAATGTTCGTCCCGATAAAAAATCCTAGATTAGGTCCCTTGAGATAGATGTTGTTTTAGGGACGTAAAGTGAGGATAACGGGAATGGGTAATCAAGTTATTGTTGATTGGTGAAATTAAATATAATTATTTATTGTGGGTTGAAAACCCTATATGCTCACCAGGCTCCCAAGCCTGACCCACTCAGTTTTATTTGTATTACAGGAAGTGACGTAAGGGCATAAGATGGATGAATCATCAAGATATTTTGTTTATAAGCCTGTAGTTGTATATAACTGTTGTATGGCTTGTAATTTGTCGTTTATGATTTTTGGTCTGTATCGGAACATGACATCCCGAGTTTTGATATCTAATGAAAATGCATCTCTTGATGAAATGCTTTGATAAACTTTATTTTATCATATTTTGTTTTGGGAACAAATTCCACAACTCTTTTAAATCAATGGATTTACTCTGAAACTATTTTAAAAGCATAAATGAAACCGGCCTTTTCTGGCCGTGATTTTCGGGATGTCACAATGGTCTTACGACAGGTTAGATATTTACACCTGATATATGTCTTGCAGGAATGATATTTTATCATTAAAATGTTATGGGCATGAAAACCCTATGTATCTCACTAATTTTCTCAAACGTGATTCACTCATTTTATTATATCACATGTAGTGGAGCCAAAGTTGAAATTGCCTAGTTAGGATGCCGAGTGGAATAAAAAGATAGGCTTGCATTAGTTATTTCGAGACCTTTTTATTTACGCTATAACGTATGTTCGAATATAAAAGGATGACATCCTGAAGGTTTTAAATAAAACAACTTTTGTTATTTCAAAAATGTTTATTTAACTGGGAACTTCCGCATTTCAATACTTAAAAGTGTAAAGAAATTTTTTAAATTGGTTCTGAAAAAAGGGGGATGTCACAGTTGGTATCAGAGTCAGGTTTAAGTGAACTAGGAATTTAGGAAAATTCCAAACTTAAACTTAGATACTATCTATGATCAGTAAGATGTGCGATAGATATCTTAGTTACTTTAGACACTTGCCTTAGGACACTATAGGAATATGCCTTAACTATGTGCTAAATATATGTGGTAGATAGTCTATCTTCTTTATCCTAAAGTTCTCGCCTCTACGACCTTAGTACTCGAACGCCATGAGCATCACGAGGAGCGGTAGAGTCGTCACGAACGAAGGAGGTCGACCACCTTAAAATGTCGGAGTAGTTGTTGTGCAAATCCCGATGAATGAAGCTCGCGCGATGATGCAAGAAATGCTCAATTAGCAGCAATGTGAGTTTAGGGAGTTATTAGCTCAGGAGCTAGCTAATATCAGAGGAAGAGTGCCAGTAGTAAACGAGCTGATAGCTTTTGAACAAGTCAACAACGAACCAATTCCTTCACATGCAACGACTGTCCAAGAAGGAAATCATGATGACTCAGAGAGTTATCAAGGATCGGAACAACCTGAAGTTCAGAGATATGATGAACCCACTTCAAGTATAAGGATTTTATGACTTGCAAGCCATCATCATTTAACAGGAAGGAATATATCGTAGGAGTCATGGATTGGGTACCGGAGATGGAGTCAACTTTCCTGACATGTGGATGCATAGGAAAGCTACAAACCACCTATGTTGTGAGGTAGTTCAAGGATACGATGATGAATTGGTGGAGCATGTTGGGGAAGATTTTGAGCCCTAAAAATCCGTTACATCTGACTTGGGACGAATTCTTGATCCATTTCAAGAGGAAGTTCTGTTTGGCTAAGAGGATGCTGGAATTGGAGAATCAATTTCTGGCTTTGACAAAAGGAAGAATGTTAGTGGATGAGTACACCAACTCCTTCACTAATAAAATGGAGTTCACACTACGACTCGTTCCATACGAACTAACCAAGATTGATCAGTATGCCAAGGGGCTATCGTGGGAGTACACTGTGCAAGTAAAGTAGGCACCTACTTTCGAAGCAGTCGTCTGGGCTACACAGTCTATTGAAGGAATGATGAAGAAGCGAGCTACCGACATAACTGATGTCGGTGAGAAGAGAAAGGTTAAGGGAAGTAACAAAAAAAAAGAAGTTTACAAAAACAAACGACAAATATGGAAGCAACCAAGAAGGGAAGTGGTGCGACCAGTGCAAGAAGAAGAATTTCAGCGACCGTGTCGCTTGGTTCAAGTGTAAGAAGCCAGGTAGTATTTCCGCAAATTGCCCTGTGAAAGGAAGAGTTTGTTTTAATTGTGGAGAGGAGGGGAACATGAAGGCAGAGTGCGCGAAAGCGGAGAAGGTGATCCCGAGGATGTTGCCACTAAAGCCCAAGGGTCAGAGCTACTAGATGACCCTCAACGAGGCTAAGGAAGAAACCGATGTTGCTTCAAGTATATTCTTAGTTATTTAAATTCTTGCAAATATATTATTTGATTTTGGAGCAGATCATTCATTTGTATCGCATGAATTTGGTAGGAAACTTAGACTATCACTGTTTAGACTAAGTACCTATATCTTAGTAGAAGTAGTTGGTGGTAGGAGTATACCTGTTAGCAATAGGTTAGAGGATGTAAATACAAATTCATATAGGAATGAATTCCATTAATATCTTTTACCTTTTGAGTTAAGTGATTTTGACGTCATTCTCGTCATGGATTCGTTCGGAGAGAACCGCGTAGACATCTTGTGTGGAGGGAATATGGTACGCATTAGTCCACCTGGAAGAAAGCGATCGTCGTTTACAAAGATAAGAGTAGATTGAAGTCTGGAATCTTCACGATGATGAAGGCCAGAAGATTCTTATCGAAGGGATGTTCGACATTCCTAGCATACGCAATCGATACAAAGAAGGAGAAAAGGGAAATGACTAATATACATGTGGTGCATGAGTTCCCTGAGCTATTTCCAGATGAACTACCAAGATTACCACCAGAGAGGCAAGTAGAATTCAGAATCAACTTTTTGCCAGGCATGACGCCGATTGCGAAGGCGTTGTATCGTTTAGCGTCGACGGAGATGAAGGAGTTAATGACACAACTCCAAGAGTTATTGGAGAAAGGTTTTATAAGACATAGTTCATCACCCTGGGGAGTTCCAGTATTGTTCATAAAGAAGAAGGACGGTACTATGAAAATGTGTATTAACTTGTTATGACAAAGAACATGGTTTGGCATGCGGAATTAAAGCTTGCACAATTGAACATGGTGATTTGGGTGTTTAAGAGATATATTAAATGTATATGGTGTTACAAAAAAGATCTAGATCTATACTACATAATTAACACACACTTACACACTCACTTCTACATCTCTCAAGCACACCTCTACAAGTGGACAAACCCACCTTATATAGAGGTGTTTACAAGTCTCTCTCTCACTTTCACTAACAAATGGGTCTAAAGGCTAAAGCACCACATGCAAGTGGGTTTTACAAAAGTCATGAATGAAGAACTTTGCACCCCAACATTCTACCCCTTAAAGTTAGGAATGAATGACCCACTTCAAATCTTCCAAAATCAAGCACTACGCGGTTCGAGCCTCAAAGGTGACACATGTCGAAACGAACTTCAATCTTCAATTCTTCCATGACTCTTCAATTTGGGCTCTAGGATGTGAGACCTTACAAACCGAGCAGCAACGAATGATTAAGAGTATTCCGAACTCCAAATAATCACCCAAAAGTTGCGCATAAAAACACACCCCAAAAATCTTCAATAAAACCAAACCCATTTCGAATACATCACTTCCGAGCTTCCAATTGCATCATCTCGTAGCTTCAGAACTTCAAGATCACTTCGGTCTTCAAATCCGCATAATATGAAAAATTCAAGTTCGAATTTCCATATAAAACTTCTCCCCCTTTTTATAATCGAAATTTGATTATAAAACACCAAAGGAAAAAGAACGTGCTCTATTCGGAATTTTTCGTGTCAAAACTCCCCCTTAACATGTGGCATAAACTTTGTGCTTCAATCCGGAAAACCCAAAAAATATTCAATTTTTATTGTCGTTCATGGATCGCCTTTGACAAAATTTCTCAAAAATGGGTAGAAATTGTCAATTTCAAAATTCTGCAGTGACCCGTTGCGCCCAAAACAGCAAAATATGCAAAACTCTCCCTCTTTTTCAAAGCTGGGTAGAAAGCGTCAATTTGCACAAACTGCAGGGGCCTGAAATGCACAATCTTCAATTTTCAGCAAAAAATAGTCCTTTTTCGAATTTGGGTGCAAACTGCCAAAAATTCGAAGTTTCAGGGACCATCTTCGAAAATTCTGCCTCTTTTCACCAAACATGCGAAGAATCCCCAAAATATTCGAAGCCTTGCCCCAACATTCGAAGTTAGACTGTTTGAGTCACTTTGATAAAAGATCAGCGACCCAATTCGAAAATATTTGTTTTCTTCTCCAATTCACAAATGTACGAAGAGTCAAACACTTTCTCTCTCCTCTTCGTAAATTCATACCCTTCGAAAATAAAGCCCAAAACTTCCCAGTCTTAGCTTTTTGATGTGAACCTAAAATTTTTTCAATCATCTATTACCCTTCGCCTTTTGCAATCCATTCACATACCCTTCGTTCGAAAATCATCAAAATCAACAGATCCTTCGTTCGTTCATTTCACCAAACCCAAAATCAACAACATACAAAATCCTTTTCCAGTCCATACCCTTCGAATCAAATCCAAATCACAGTCTTCGTTTTTCTCAAATCAAACATCACTGAAAATCTATTCCCAAAATCAAAATTATCGATCATCACACCAAAGGCTTCAATCGATCGACTCAAAATCAGCAATCGACATACATCATTTGTTCGTTCCCAAACCAACATTCTTTGACCCCATTGTCTTCGTTATTTGATCAAACACATCCATCATAAAGTCTTCGCACATCTACCCAAGACCAACAATCAACATCGACAAAATTAATCGATTGTACACATTCGAATAAATTTCTTAAATTTTGCACCAAATACGAACGATTTCGACCCAAAATACTCGACGATTCCAAAAATTGAGTTTTTTTTTTGAATCGGTCCTTCAATCTCGATCATTCCAACTCATTCGATCAACACACCCCAAATCAGATTCGTCAACGAACTCAAAATCAATAATCAACATTGATTTCTTGACTCCATTCGTTCATCATTCGACTTCAACTTCTTTTAAAATCAATCGACATCTAAATCATGAACTTGCGATTTCATATCACCAATTTTTCGAAATCATAGAGCAAACCAAACTATCGATCCAAACTTGACATCTATCAACCGCGAATCAAACTCGACCATCGACAGTGTATCATCGAGTCTTGATATGTACAACTCAGTAAAGCTTATATACAAGTTGAACCAAAAACAACGCCTTTGAATTTTTGTTTTGACTCTTAAATTCATTAATTGACAAACATAAATCCATGAATCTATCATCGATTTTCATGTTAAACATATATTAATTGATGATTCTTGATCAATTTCATCCCAATCAATGAATTTGATCAACAATTACTTGATCATTATCAGCTTGGGAATAGAATAAATCCTACCCAACAGATTCACAATTCCAACTCAATAATCAAAGCTGATCAAATGATGGAGATGATGAAACAAAATCAAATCTAAGATAACAGGTTGAACAAAAACGTGATTCAAGTGCATTATGTACAACAGATATAGCGATGACGAACAAAAGTGAATACGGAATCGAAATTGATTTAATGATTTGTGGGCTCAACTTTTTAGGATATCCTTTAACTACAATCAAGAATAAGTATCCTTTACCTAGGAAAGATGATTTTTCGGTCAATTACATTGAACAACCATTTTCTCTAAAATTGATCTCAGGTCAGGTTATCACTAGTTAAGGATTAGGGAACAAGATATCGAGAAGCCAACCTTTAGAACCCGGTATGGACACTATGAATTCCTCGTTATGTCATCCGGTCTAACAAATTCTCCAGCAACATTCATGGATATGATGAATCGAGTTTGTAAACTTTTTCTCGATAAATTTGTGATAGTGTTCATAGAAGACATCTTGATTTACTCCAAGAACAATCAAGATCATGGTAAACATCTTCGAGAAGTACTCGAAGTCCTTAAGAGGGAGAAACTTTATGAAAAGTTGTCCAAGTGCAACTTTTGGATATGGGAGATTTAGTTCTTGTATCATGTAGTTAACCTGTAAGGCATTATGATCGACCCAACAAAGATAGAAGCTGTAATGAAGTGGGAGACACCAAAGAATCCCACAGAAATTCGTAGTTTAATGGGATTTGTAGGTTACTATCGAAGATTCATCCAAAATTTCTCTTCTATCGAGGCTCCATTGACAACCCTAAACAAAAAGGGAGTTGTCTATACTTGGAGCGAGAAGCAAGAAAGAGCCTTTGGTGAATTGAAGAAGAGATTGCATGAGGCACAAATCCTCTTCCTACCAGAAGGAACTGAAGATTTCACAGTTTTCACTGATGCTTCTAAGATTGGATTGGGATGTGTCGTTACCTAAAGGGATAAAGTAGTAGCTTACACCTCAAGACAGCTAAAGCCCCACAAGCAGAATTACCAAACCAAATGCAAAATCTATATGGATCATAAGAGCCTCAAATATCTCTTTTTCTCAGAAGGAGTTCAATATGAGACTGTAACGCCTGTGTTTCCGGGCTTGCCATTTTTAGCAATGTAATAGTCTAGGTTAACCTCTGTAACCCGTTTTGAAATAATAAGATTGTATTATTTAAGTATGGTGTGTTTTGTGCTTAATTGCTTAATTATGTGGTTTGATTAATTAAGAATAAAAATAAGCGTCAAAATTTAAGTGTAAAATAAACTTAATATCTTGGGATAATGTTGTAGTAGTTGAAACGAGGTTTCCGAAAATATATAGAACGCCCAAATCTGACTTCGTTTGAGAAAGTTATGATTTATCGAAGTTTCGGCTTAGCGGTGTGCAGCCCGAAATACTCGATTTGAGATCGAGCAGTTTTTAGCCGAAGTAATCTAAACGAGGAATGAAGGTCTCATTGTTGGTATCGAAGCGATAAAAAGTTAGGCGAGAACGGACGTCAAACGAAGAAGTTATGAATTTATAACGAAGTTTTTCTGTCGCGGCCTATTAAAAATAAATAATAAAAATAAAGTCAAAATTAGCCGACGGAGTCTAAACGAAAGTCTTAGAGCATAGTCTCACCTTCGCGTGGATATAAAGAACGTCGAAAACGGAGTTCGTATGAAGAAGATATGAATTTCCGAAGTTTATTACATATTTTGTAATTAAATTTAAATGGAAATTCGGAAGCATTATCCGAAGGCGAGTCACCGGTCTGATCCGAGGTACGCCCCGCGTACCCCGAAGAGTGTCGACATTTCGGATGACGCATGCAGTGACGATTTCGGAAGCAGTACACGCTACGTACTGCAGTACGCCCCGCGTACTCCGAGGCTCCAGCCTCTATAAAAGGCTTGCGAGGGCAGCCGAGAGTTTTGTTCATTTTCTCTCTTCTCTCTCCCGTTTTGCATCATTTTGCGTGCCAGAAATACCCCGAAGCCCCGGTATTGTTCCCGAGCCCCGAGGCAAGTCCCGAGATCCCGAAGATCCCGAGAAGTGCGGTTCCCGAGCCGAAGCTCTGCCCGCGAGAAGTTCGATTTTTGAAGAGATCTTCCAGATCTGCTGAGGATTACTACTTCTGCAAGTCATAGTGCTGTCCGATCATCTTCTGATCAAGTGAGTGTATACTACCTTTCATAAACACGATAATAATACAAGTTTGGTTCGAGTGTATTAAGTATATTGTTGTTTATAGGTGTGAGTGTGTAGTTACCTTCTTCTAACACATAAATATTAAGTATTTTCTATAAAATACGTGCTATGTGTATAGTATATTGTTGATTATATGTGTGAATGTGTATTCACTCTCTTCTGTCTCATAGATATGATTTATTCTCTATGAGATATGTGTTATGTGTGTGTGTGCCTCATCTGTTATGTGGATTATGTGTTGATTAAAGCATGCTATACAGGTTTTCAAAACTATGTATAAAAATGTATATTTTATCTACTAATATGTTGGGTAGAACATGGGTAGATAGTTGGTGTGTAATAAACACATGAGAGGCCTCGTTGTTGTTTGATTTAGTCATCTAGCGGAGTTTAGATGACGACCACGGGCTATTCTAGACAGTCTTGTGGAAACATTAGCAGGTTCGCCACCTGTAGGTGTTAATGAACTTGGGTGTTCATTCGCTGTACTCCATCCCCCTCATGGTTGCCTTATTTGACTTATATTGCTGAGGAACCCCCGAAGCATGTGTTGTCGCCCCGATGAAATATTCTTAGACTAGGTCCCTTATGTTAGTTGTTTTAGGGACATAAAGTGAGAATAACGAGAATGGGTAATTGGGTTATTGTTGGTTGGTGAAAATTAAATATGATTATTTATTGTGGGTTGAAAACCCTATATGCTCACCAGACTCCCAAGCCTGACCCACTCAGTTTTAATTTGTATTACAGGAAGTGGCGCGAGGGCATAAGATGGATGAACCATCAAGTTGTTTTGTTTACAACTATGTATATGTATATATTTGTTGAATGACTTGTAATGTTATCGTTTATGCTTATTGGTCTGTATCGGAACATGACACCCCGAGTTTTGATTATATAATGAAAAATACATTTCTTTTATGAAATGCTTTGGTAAACATTGTTTTATCATGTTTTGTTTTTGGGAACAAATTCCGCAACTCTTTCAAATCAAAAGGATTTACTCTGAAAATATTTTAAAAGCATAAATGAAAATCCGTCTTTTCTGGCCGAGATTTTGGGGATGTCATAGAGACAAAGGCGATGAATGGGGCTACTCAAGGACTAGGATTGCGAGATACTTTACAACCCGGATAAAGCAAATATCATTGTCGATGCCCTGAGCAGAAAGTTGATTCCTGAAGAAAATAGAGCTAGATCATTGAAGATTGAATTAATCTCAACGATTACAGAGAAGATCAAAGAAGCTCAGACAGGGGCTCTGATTGAGAGTGATCTGAAGGAGGAACGTCTAGTCAAGATGTTTATGTCTGAAGAAGAAAAACAAGGGTTGAAGTATTTTAAGAATCGTATTTGGGTGCCAAAGATGGGTGGGTATGGGATATTCTCATGGAAGAATTGTTGGATTAGGTATCTAAGCCCATAACTATAATTGGTATGTACTTGAATTGATAGTAGCACAGTCCTTTTGGATTGTCCTCAAACCTAGTAAAAGACTGGAACGTTATTTGGAGAGAGAGACTAATTTATAAATTTATTATTAATAAATTAATTAGAAATCAAAATAGATGATTCATTAATATATTATGAGAATCATATATTAATTAGACATAGTATTATTTAATTAAGAATTAATCAGAAATTAATTGGAATTAATTTTGGGATTAATTGGATTAATTAAGAGTAGAAGGAGTAAAGGTGAAAATGTTCAAAAGTTGAACATTGACCAATTCTAGAACCTCCTAGTAGGGGTGGACGAAATCTAGAAGGGCTTCTATGGTTTCCTTGGCCTTTAAGGAGTCTTGGGTGCCTTAGGTAGAAAGTTAAGGGATTAGGGTTATCTTGGAGATACCTGCCTTCTCCGAAACTTTCCTAACACCTGTTTAAACCTCTAAGGGTTTAGAATTTCGAGAAAATCATTCAAAGATTCATAGATTCGAAATTCTTCCTTCTCCTCCTCTCTCCTCATTAGCCTCCAACATGCTAGGGTTTGGGTGTGATCCATTAAAGGCACGACACTTGTGGTGCTTGCTTCCAAGTATTGAAGAAAGGATTTGACTTGTTTATTTGCAATAATAAACTAAGGTATGTATTTTCTAATATCCCTTTAATAATTTCAAAAATAGCAATGTAGTTCTAGGGTTCTTGATATTCAATAGTTGTTTGCAAATCATAGTGAGAACACAGATCCTTAGGGTGCATGTGAACATAAGGTTTATGTTTTTCCACCAAAAATAGTTTTGTAACATAGAAAACCCATCAGTGGTATCTGAGCCATTGTTCTCATTGATCTTGCATAAAGTTGAATTAGAAAAAAATTAGGGTTTATAGAAACAAAACCCTAAGGAGGTATTTTCGAAAATTCCATAGGGTTCTTGAAACCCTAGCCTCCATGCACCCTAGATTTTCGAAATCTATAAGGGTTTTAGAACCCCTAGTCCCATTGCCTTATTTTCGAAAATTATAAGTTTTCTTTTAGGGTTTATCTTGTTTCCTTATTTGTTATTTTAAAAGCCTTAAATTTGAACAATTAAAACCTAGTAAACCCTAGCTTATTTTCGAAAATTAGAAGGCTTAGGATAAGGATTAAATTGAATTGTTTTATTAATTTTTTTAATTGTAAATAATTGTTTAGTCTATATAGATTTAAATTAATTTAATTAATATTTTAATTAAAAGATAAAGATTAAATCATAATTGGTTTAAATTTAATTTAAAGTTTAATTTAGATAATTAATATTTGAACCTTGTATTTTGAAAAGTTTAAAATACATCTTATATATTATTAAAAGTTAATTACTATATGTATAAGACCAAGTCAGTCAGATCGCTAGTATGTCTCAATCACGAAGCCATACTCTAAGGGGGTATAAGGAAACTGCCTATAAGATGGTAGATGAATAGGTGTCTCTTCTCACCCACCGCTTCCTTGTTTGGTGGAGGTCGTTAGCAGAACGGATCTGATAGGAAATTAACCTCATTAAAAGTATAATGTCATAAATGTACTAGAACCTTCTATAAAAATCTCACTCTAGTTACTTTATGAAAATGTGAAAAGTATGCTAATCCATGAGAAAGCACATCGTGCTTTATATGTCGTTGGTTGAACATGTGCGGTTAACTGACACACTAATAATGACTATAAAGAGATATCATGGACATATAGAGAATTATCATTGTTGATGAAGCGTGTGTGCTTTACCTTCACGTCAACATAAGATGATAAATGACATTGAGGTTTCCAAGCGGGTTTGCATGGTTATTCACATTTTTTTTGTGATCCTCAACATCCTAGTCACAAAGTGAGAGCATAATCCGAGATTAAACATGTCATTGATAAGATTCAATAAATCTCAAAAGATCTTGGAGTTTCATAAGATTAAAGTTGGTAAAAGCCTTACCTACCTAAAATAGATTTGAATTTGATTACGACATCCCTCTTCAAAGTTTGAATGGAAAATATGGATCCTAGCCTTAATTTAAATTTTAGGGGTTAGTAATTAAGTAATCAAAATCAACTAACTTGAATTCTCTCTTTTCCCATTATAGATGTCAAGACAAGACAATAATGGTCTTCCTCGTTCCTATGGAAATGGTTTTCCTCTTCCTTTTGAAGATGATCTTCCACACTCTAATCAAGGTGAAAGTATGTTCCCTTCTTCGAGCGATGGTGGAACTGGACATCATGCTTCTTCAATTCTTCATTCTCCTCCTGTGACTCTCCCTACGTCACATTTCCCTAAAGTTGAAAGATACGAAACTACTCGAGCCTTATTGGCATGTATACATTAAAATGGAAATTATGTGTGTGCGCATATTCATGGAATAGAATCGTACATTGATAAGTTGGATAGAATGGGTGTCTTTTTCCCAATGAAGCAAGCCATTGATTTGGTTTCTCTTTCACTTCCAAAGTTATATGATCATTTCATTGAGAACTTTTATATGAGGAGTATTGACGTGAACCTAATTGATCTGACCCAAATGTTGATTGTTGTTGAAGTATAAATGCTTAAGATCACATCTAAAGAAGAGATGCTAATTGGTTCTAAATTCCAAGGTTTCCATGGACATTAACAATGGTGGTGCAGCCAGATTTCTCTTCCTAATGGAAATGGGTCATCCAAGATCAAAACCGTTCTGATCATATGATAAAGAGAAAAGCTAGTTCTGGGATCATTCCATGTGTTAACCCCAAAGAGTTCGTTTGTCTCTACTGCTAATTGAAGGGTAATTGGTTGCGAAGCTACCTAAAGTACCTGATAGATCCCAAAAATGGTAAAGTCAATTTGAATGACTCTACTTCAGGTGCATCCCTTATAAATTTCCACTGTTTTATAAGTTACTATTCATAGACTCTTAATACATGATGTGATGATCATATTCTGATGATATTAAAGGAGCTAAGTTAAAGAAGGAAGCTTAAACAAGGTGAGTTAAATCTGATCGTGAGAAATAGACTTTAGTCACATGGTTTGAAGATCAGAATTTGGAGCTACTACTAAGGAGTTGGGATAATTTAATAGAGTTCAATTAATCTTAGAAGATCTCTAGAAACATAGTTATTAATTTTATGCTTTGTAAGGACAAGTTCCTTATTTTCGTTTATTTTCAATAAAAGTTAAATTTTGGTTTTATGGTTGCCTCATTTCATATTTCCATGCAATGGAATTTATGAAAGTGTTGGTTGTGTTTCTAATATTAGCAATATTAATTGTGGATTTGATTCTTATTATATCGCTTATGGTATTTTCACAATTAACTAATCGAAAAAGAATTCTCATCGTCAAGTTTCAATTGGACAGAAACTTGTGGTCATGCAATTCAAATTGTGTGATGCATGAGAATCTTAGTCACTGGAAAATTGTGACTAATTCATTGATCACATGTTTATATGAGTCAAAGTAAAGGACTAATAGTACATATTGATATGGACTCTTCAGATCCACCACAAAGGGCGATAACTCTATTCTTCATGATTTACTGACGCTTTGGTAAATATGGTTGTAAGATTAACCATAATTCTAATATTTTGGAAAAGTTTTCAAAGAGTATCAGAACAAATAGAAGAATCTATTAGGCAGAAAGATTAAAGTTTCTCCAATCTGAAAGGAAAAGAGAGTACTTTAGCATCATGTTTTATGATCATCTTAATGATTGTAGAACTATATAACAATTGATCTTCGTAGAACATCTTAGTGCAATTGTTTGACTAAGAAGAGGAATCGGATATTGTTGAAATGGTTCAATCAAGAGATGAGTTAAACTTCGTTTTCAATCAAATTTTAGAGCCATGCTCTAGTTACTACAAATCGTATCTTGAAACTTATTTCATACTAAGTATGTTTATAACACCTCATGAAATGTGTAGTAATAATGTTTTTTTTTTCTTTTTACCTTTTTAGAATTAGAGTTGTGATGTTTTCGTTAAAACTAAGCATAAATTGAGACCTATTCTATGAAGTATTTTCTTGTCGGGAATCTGCACAAACTTTTAAATATATTTGTTTTAGCTCGTCAAGAAATGTTACTTGAGAGAAAAACTTATATGTCAAGAAGTTAGTGGGAGTCTTATTGATCGTTAGAGTTTCAAGAGTCAATCGAGAATCCGCACAAAGGAATGACCATAGAGAGGCATAGTATGCATGATCATAACATGGCATGACTAATGTCATTTAATTCAAGTGATTAGTTGATTACTCAAAACATTATACAATGAATAAAGTCGTAATTATTATGGTGGTTAAATAATAAATATTATTCATACTCAATAGGGGTGAGACCATAATTAATTTGTTTATTATTGTGTTTCACTTTGCATGTTTTTCTTCCTAAATAATTTAATTATTTAAAGTTCCATAATCATTCATACTTTGGGAAGTAAGTAGTGAATTAAGACTATTATGAATTGGGTTGTAGATTATCTGAGGGAGTTAGACATACCAATGGTATTTCTACAATGTTCATGAGTACTTAGAAATAGAGAATTAAGTATTGGATAAACTCACACTTAGAAAATTACTTCATGGATTCTATCAAGAGTAATTATGAGACGATAATATCTTATATTTTTAAAATGGAGATATATGAGTTGTAATTTACAAGTCGGTTATAGATTGGTATTGAGAAAACGCATCAATAACATGATGTTATAAAACGCAGTGTGATGCACGATTTGATGAGTAAAAGATACAAACATATGAGTCGAAGTTTATTCGTTCCTTTTGCCTTAACGGGAAAAGAGATATCTTTGGGCCCCTCAATGATTTGGTGTTGACTTAGAGTGCTAGGCCTAGCCAAGACTAAATTGACGTGTTCAATTAGAAGTATTATGTCATCATCACAAATAAAAAATCAGGAAACAAAATCTTGGACAATGAGATTGATTATAATTCATATATCATGTGTGTACGATATCTTGTATAATGGAGGAATATTTGATCACTTATCTTAGGACGTGTAACTGACTGAATCAAAGTTAGACAACGGCTTTTGGAAGCTACAATTTGCTAATCGGTTTAGAAGTTATGCTGGAAAAGATTGGAATGCTATTTGGAGAGAGAGAGAGAGAGAGAGACTAATTGGTATGTAATTGAATTGATTGTAGCACAGTCCTTGTGGTTTTCCCTCAAACCTAGTAAAAGACTGGAATGCTATTTGGAGAGAGAGACTAATTTATGAACTTACTATTAATAAATTAATTATAAATCAAAATATGTGATTTATTAATATATTATGAGAATAATATATTAACTAGAAATATTATTATTTAATTAAGAATTAATTAGAAATTTATTGGATTACTAAAAAGTAGAATGATTAAAGTTGACAATGCTCAAAAGTTGAACATTGACCAATTCTAGAACCTCCCAGTAAGGGTGGATGAAATGTAAAAGGGTTCTAGGGTTTCCTTGGGCTTTAAGGAGTCTTGGATGCTTTAGGGAGAAAGTTAAGGGATTATGGTTATCTTGGAGATACCTACCTTATCCAATACTTTCCTAACACCTATATAAACCACTAAGGGTTTAGAATTTCGAGAAAATCATTCCAAGAGTCTTAGATTCAATATTCTTCCTCCTCCTCTCTCTCCTCTTTAGCCTCCATTTTGCTAGGGTTTAGGTATGAGACATTAAAGGCACGACACCTGTGGTGCTTGCTTCTAAGAGTATTGAAGAAAGGATTTGACTAGTTTATTTTCAATAATAAACTAAGGTACGTATTTTTTAATATCCCTTTAATAATTTCGAAATTAGCAATGTAGTTTTATGGTTCTTGATATTCAATAGTTGTTTGCAAATCCTAGTGAGAACATAGATCCTTAGGGTGCATGTGCACTTAAGTTTATGTTTTTCCACCAAAAATAGTTTTGTAACATAGAAAACCCATCAAGAATCTCATAAGAATATGTATTCTATACACCCATGCAACACCAAAATGTACTTAGACATGAAGCTAGATTATTGGTGGCCGAAAATAAAGGCCAACATAGCAACTTTCGTAGCGCAATGCGTAACTTGTGCGAGAGTGAAGACGCAACATCAGAAGCCATATAGGAGTATGGAGCCCTTACGAGAACCCATAGGGAAATGGGATGATGTTACCATGGACTTCATAACAAAGTTACCGAAGACAAAGAGTGGTTACGATATTATATGGGTAGTAGTAGACCGACTTACGAAGAGTGCACATTTCATAGCCGCACGAGAGAATTTGTCTATGAAGAAGTTGGCAGAGACCTATGTAAAGGAAATCGTAAGGATTCATGGAGTTCCCTTATTTATCGTGTCAAATAGGGACAATACATTCACGTCCAATTTTTGGAAAAGTCTGCATGAGGAGTTAGGCATGAAGTTGTGTTTGAGTACTACCTATCATCTGCAAACAGACAGACAGAGTGAGAGAACTATCCAAACCTTGGAGGATATGTTGTGGGCATGCGCCTTAGAGTTTCTGGGTAGTTGGGATGACCATCTATCCTTGGGCCGAATATACCTACACCAATATTTATCACTAAAGCATCAAGATGCCTCCTTACGAAGCACCATATGGAAGGAAGTGTCGAACGCCGTCGTGTTGGCTAGAATCGGGAGAGAAGCATTTTGCAGGTCCGGATATAGTACATCAAATCTCCGAGAAGCCTAAAGTCATTAAGGAACGAGTGTTAGTTGCCCAAAGTCGTCAAAAGAGATACGTAGATAAGAAGCGGTGAACGATAACATTTGACGTGGGTGATTAAGTGTCACTTAAAGTATCGCCATGGAAGGGACTTATTAGATTCGGAATGTAACACTCCAAAAATCACAATAAATTTAAAATTTTCAAAAAAAAACCATGAATCAATATTGTTTACGAAAGAGTCATTGTTTCAAAAGCATTATTTCAAATCAAAGTTTTCCCAATACCTAGTGACATAAAATAGGGAGTTGTGTACGATGACGCCTTTGCCTTCCCATGATCCTCGAAAGTACCTGAAACCATAAACTAAAATCGTAAGCTAAAGCTTAGTGAGTTCCACCAAAGTACCAACACACCACAACAAACAAGCATACAATATGAACAACCAGCCTGACTGGACCGCCTCGCACGGCCTACAGCCTATCTGGACCACTTCACCAGCCTTCGGCATGATTAGACCGCCTTGTAGGGCCTGCAACATATCCGGATGGCTCCACAGGCCACCAGACTGACTGGACTGCCTCACATGGCCTACAGCCTATCCAGTCGTCCCCGAGTATCTTGGCCTATAGTACAAAGCAGTACCGACTCAACCCAACACAACATGCCAACATATGCAACAAATAAACATAAACACAAAGCCAACAAATACCGATAATCATACGGATCTACTGAACATCTACAACTATCATATCACTATCCTGGTCATGATAAGTAATCTAGTGGGCCGACATTGGTTCCTTTGACCCACGGGTATAGTGAGGAAAACTCACATCTCAGTCTGAATGCAAGCTGAATAAATCTTGGTCCCGAAAATCGGCTCAACGACCACCTAACCAAAACCAAGTGCCTAATCTCGGTTAATTAGCTCAAAACACCTGAAATACCCCTAAGACAATTTGGTAAATGCTCTGGTTAAAGTCAAAGTCAACAGTCAAGGTCTAAACGTCAATCTTTCTTCCCAGTGGAGTACGTACCGCATAACAAGAGAGTACGCACAATGTACTTTGATGTGGACCAAAAATGGGGCGCTAACCACGTACACACATCGTATCACCAGGTACGCCCAACGAATTCAACCCAATCCCAAAAATCCATTAAGAGCTTATTCCATTAAGCCCTCACATCTAAGTGTCATAAAGTTTCCAACTTTATGACTTTGCATTCCCATTAAGTGCTTAATACACAAAATCCCAACTTCTTAACACCTTAAGACCTTCTAGATCATGCATGGAGAAAAACTAAGCATCAAGACCACAATTTTATGACTCAAGACCCCTCATTATGTCTGAAAGGACAACTAATTCAACTAAGAGCATGCCATGCTCAAGACTCATCATAGTTGGGGACCAAAATGCCCTAAATGAAGAAATAGATAGATATATAAGATAAGATGATCAAGTTATGAGATTTTTACCTCCTAGAGGTTGCTAGCAAGGAGAGAATCTCGGATCCAAGTTGCTTCCAAGCTCCAAAGTCTTCCCACCACCTTCTTCTTCTTCTTCAAGAATACCACCAAAACACAAAGATGAGCTCAAGATGCACTCTTCCCACTTAGGGTTAGCTAGAGGGGCATTTTCTCAGGTGGGTGTTGATTAGGGTGAAGGTCTTGGGGCCGTAAAGTTGTTTAAATAGGGTCCAAACCCTAAATTTTAGGGTTTGAAACCCTCTCACGTACGCCCTGCGTACGCGATGTATGCCCAACGTACAAGTCTCTCCGCGTGTACGCCGTGCGTACGAAGCGTACACCGAACATACTAAGTTTCGGCCATAAATTACCAAAATGCCACTAAGGGCCATTTTGCACTCTTTTTCATGCACAAGGACCAAAATGCAATATTTCTTCATACCAAGGGTTAAAATAGAAATTACCTCATCATCGGGATATTACAATTCTCCCCCACTTGAACTAGACTTCATCATCGAAGTCCGCTGCTGCAAATAACTCAAGATAATGCCTCTGAATCTCCTTGTTGCGTAAGACCTTCATCTTTCTCTCCACCACCGCTATCGGCCTCTCAATATAATTCAGGCACTCATCAGCCTGAGTATCATCCAAAGGGTCCACTGCCTCGTTGTCCAACATGTACTTCCGCAACTAAAAAACATGGAAAGTGTTGTGGATATGGTTAGTCACTCGACAAATCCAACCGGTAGTCCACCCTGCCTACCCTGGCGATCACACATAACGGTCCAATATACCAGGGGACCCAAATTCCCCCTCTTCCTGAAGCGTATCACACCCTTCCAGAGTAAGACCTTCAGTAGCTCCATATCAACGACTGAAACTCCAACTCTGATCGATGCCGGCCGACATGGCTCTTCTGCTGAATTTGAGTTGCCTGCAATCTCTGTCTGATCTGCTAGATGAGCTCTATAGTTTGGAGGACTACCTCAGTCCTCCCCATGACTCTGTGACCAACCTCCCCCCAACCAACTAGGGTACGACATCTCTGATCATACAGAAGATCGAAGGGCGGTGCACCAATGCTGGAGTGATAATTGTTGTTGTAGGAAAACTCCGCAAGAGGTAGGTAGGAATCCTAACTCCCACCAAAATCTATGACACAAGTCCACAACATATCCTCAAGTGTCTGGATGGTCTGCTCACTTTGGCTGTCAGTCTGCGGATGATAAGCAGTGCTGAAATGTAGCCTCAAACCCAATTCATCATGGAACTTCCACCAGAAACGTGAAGTGAACCAAACATCTTGATCATAAATAATGGAAAACGGAACACCATGACGAGCAACAATCTCCCAAACATAAACATCGGCCAATTTATCGGCCGAAGAGCTCTCCCGAATGGCCTAAAAAGTGGGCACTCTTTGTCAATAGATCCACGATGCACCAGATAGCATCATAACTCTTTGCAATCCTCGATAGCTTGGTGATAAAGTCCATGGTCATATGTTCCCACTTCCACATTCGAACTTCCAAAGGCTGCAGTTTGTCATGCGGCCTCTGGTACTCGTCCTTGACCATCCTACAGGTCAAGCACCTCTCAACATACCAAGCTATATCCAGCTTCATACACGACCACTGGTAACTTAGTCTCAAATCCCGATAAATTTTGGTGGCTACCGGATGTATCGAAAAGCGTAACTTATATGCCTCCTCTGAAACCATCTGCCTGAATCTACCAGAAACTGGAACCCAAACTTGATCCTACCGGGTCAACAATCCCCGACTATTGGTGACAAATCTGTTGATCTTGCCCCTGATAGTCGGATAATGTAAAATTTGCTACAATTGGTATATGTCTGATAGTCGGAGGTACATGTTATACTCATTTGACAAATTTCATTCCTTCCAAAAAAAAAAAAATTCAATTCCATTCCTTACAATTGAAACTTCTTTCCATTAACCTTTTATGAAAATCAAGTTTTTTTTGTTCTTTTATCTATTTAGCATCGAAGCAAACAAGAAAACATTGTTTTTTAATTCATCTTGAATAACAATTTAATATCTAAATATAAAAGACACAAATACTCAATAGTTAAGACTACAGACCTTACTCAAACGTCTGCAAATGTCTTGAAGTAAGCATTCATTTTTCAATTATTTTATCATTAATAAAAAAGACATCCTCATGTTTTTAAATTGTTTAATCCATTTCATAATAACAAGTAAGTTATGTTTCAATTCTGTCTTTTGACATTGTCAATAAGTCACGACCAATATCTAAATCGAGCAAACCTAACTGTTTTTATATTTATTGTTAGAGTTTCTTTATATTTAATATTGTGGGGGGTTTATGTGGTTCATTTTGAAAGAACATAAATATGTTGCTATTTATTGAAATAAACATCTCTATTTCGCAATATAACCATAAAATAACAATTAATTTTTGAATGTATATATTTTCAAATGTTGGATTATACTTGCGTAGATCCGTTTTCACGCATGGTCAACTATATGTAGTTGTTTCTTGGGTCACAAGTAAAAAAAGTTTGAAGGTACTCATATGTGATGAGGAAGGTCGTTCAACTAGTCAAATAAAAATTTTGTTCACAAAGAGGTCCTTTAACGACTATATATATTTACCGAATTTAGTGTATTTTCTATACATTTCAATAAAACAATAACCCTGATTTTTTTATAATTATTTTGCAATATCTATATACATTTGTGTTTTATTTATGCGTTCTCTCACGTTAGCGCGGATTATAATCTAGTTTTTAAAAATTTCAGATAGCTACTTACTTTTTATGACGTTAATCCATTTTTTGTATATATGTTAGCGGTCAAATCAATTGTGATGACTACTTTGTAGGTATTGTGGACTTATAGAATTCAATAGTATTCAGAAGTTACGAGATAAAAAAGGAAACAAATTTTGATTTTATATTTGGTTTTTTTTTTCAGTTTTTCGTATTATTGGATCTCTTAGATTTAAAACCCACTTGTATGTATTATGCAATGTTTTAAAAACCGGTTTGAACCGGCCAGTCGAACCGGTTGGACTGGGAACCGGTGGAGAGAACGATTCAACTATCACCGGTTTTATGTCGATTTCTGAACCGGATGGTTTTTAGAAAAACTCGGTTGAACCGGTTAAATCGAATAAAAACACATAAAAAAAACCATCTACACAATAAACTTTGGTGATTTTTTTTTTCAAATCTATTTAGTTTTCTATAAATAAAAACATATGGTAAATGTTATAAAGTTTTTTTGATGTGTTTGTATTCATCTAAAACTATATTTTGTTAAGGTATTAGACTTTATTTTCTTTTTGATGTTAATGGATCGATGTAAAACACTAAAACTTATGGTTATGTGTTATTTTAATGTATTTGGATTCATCTACAACTTATGTGTTTGTGTATTTTTAATGTTTGAACTTGTAAACATAAAAGTTATGAAATATATATGTATGTATGTGTAGGAAAATAGAAAAAAAACATGAAAAATATAGAAATCGGTTGACCCGGCGGTCGAGCTGGTTGAACTGGAAACCGCTCACCATACCGGTTCAACTAAAAAACCGGTTTTTAAAACATTGGTATTATGCATTCCTTTGTAATTGATATCTTTCTCATTCGCGCTCCTTGCAGGTGTGGGAATAAAATATAGTTGTTAATTTTTTTTACCATGCTCTAACAACACAACCATAAGGAAATTAAGAAACTAAACATTATAAATGAGTGTTTTAAACATTTTTTTTCAGTTTTTATAAAACGACAACTTTCTTCCGAATGGCTCATTCCGGATTGTTCTTATTTTATTTTTTATTTATTTATTATTATTTTTTTGTAGTATCAAACAAGATTATATACTGATATCATAAATGTTTATTTCGAAAATTTTAATATCTCAGTTTTCAATCAAATATTTGATTTAAACATATCATCGGATATATTTTCAATTTACTATGTTTGTTTAACTTTTAGTTAGAAATCAATAAAAAATAATTTTTATCAATCAAATATTTGATTTAAACATATTATCGGATATATTTTCAATTTACTATTTTTATTAAACTTTTAGTTAGAAATCAATAAAAAAAATAATTTTTATCTGAAGTGTCAATCGAATTTAGTCTTGTTCTTGAATTCCTAAGCTTTTTTCGAACTCCAAAATTTTATTATGAGATCCCGAATATTGGTCAGGAATCCGGAATGTCAGTTCGAAGTTTATTTTTTTATCAGATTTTTTTTCGATACTGAATACTTAATTCCAAACTAGATACTTAGGGGCTCTTTGTTTACCTCTTAATTGAAAAATTAAGAGGCAGTCTCTTAGAAATTCAGATGTAGAGTGTTTGATAGCATCTTAGTTTTTGCCTCTTAAATTAAAAAAACACCTCTTAATTTCTCAGACATGTGATTGTATCTGAAAAAATAAAGACACACGTGTTTACTGTTTTGCCCACCATGCATTCTCTTCTATTTCACAACACATCCTCTTTTTTCCCTCCCAACCATCAACGACGCCTCTCCTCCACTCCGATCTACATCAGCTTTGATCCCATCTACTGTCGCCGCCTTCGGCTCCGGCTCCAGCTCCAGCTGCATCGCCTCCGGCATCTTCTGTTGGTTTGCCCTTTGATATTTCAGCCCCACTTTCCCTCTTCTCTTTCAATACACACGACGTTCCCTCACCCACTTCATCTCCGGTCAGTCGTACGGCTCCTTCGCCAGTGTCGCCATCGCCACCTGAAGCGAATCCCTCCAAGTCCCTCATCGACAATACAATTCTTGGTAAGTTTTTTTCCCTAAAACTCAATTATTCTGGTTCAATCCTAATCCCAAACAAGCATTCAAGATTTCTTTTCCCTAAAACTCGATACAGATTAATTTTAGCCACGATTGGTGTCGTTCTACCATTAATTTTGTTTTGGCTTGATTTTGTCGATCCTACCCCTTATGTTGTAGCCCCTGTTCATCAAAGTGATTGATACTTGTTAGGTTATATTTCAATTTTGATCTGATGTGGTTTTTGGATTCAAATAAAGTCACAGTTATGGTTTTTGGATTCAAATAAAGTCAAAGTTACAGCATGGTGGTCGATTTCCCGTTGGAGATGTTGCCCTGATCATGTTTTATGTAATTGGTTTTGGAAGTGGATTTCATAGTTGTAGCCTGTTGTGTGTTGCTGCAAATTTTGTTGATTTAAAATTAACATTTCATACTTGAAATATTCTTCTCAAGTGATTGCATATCATCTCATTTGTCAAAGAAAATGTTGTTGATAGAGTTCTTCAAGAGAACTTATGGTGGTGGTGACTATGGTGGTGTATATGAGAACTTTGGTTATGATAATGCTGGTGTCTGGTGATAGAGTTCTTCCAATTATAGCATTATGTAGTTATGTGTAGCTCATGTTTGCTATAGTTGTATGTGTTTTCATATGTGTTGGATTTTGTAGGGTGTTTATATTTGGATTTTGTAGGGTGTTTTGATTTTATATGGTGTCTATATTTTTGTATAAATATTTAAGAAGTTGGTTAAATTATTTTATAAAATAGAATTATTGAATTTAGCAAAAAATAATACAGAAGGGTAAAATGGTCATTTTCATTATTCACCATACAAATTCAGAGATTCCAACCAAACAACTTGTTAAAAATTCAGATCCTCTTAGAAATTTAGACCTTTTAAAGTTTCAGATCTTAAAAATTCAGATCCTGCCAAACAGCCTCTTAGTTTTACAAGAACATTTTTTTAGTTATTTTCTTCAAATACACGTTACATTATTGTTTGATTACTCAATTTTCCAATCCATACTTATTGTATGCCTAAGACAAATATTAAAAAGGATATTATTTACATCCCAACAACTTATAATTTTATCATAAGTGAAAATGCCCCTATCGTTTTAATTTGTTCTTGCAATTATCTTGTGAAAGAAGAGTTGTGAATTCTATCTTGAAAGCACGAGACACCCACCAAAAATCATGCCTACAAGTAGAAATGTGGTCTAAATAACGATACCGATCATATGCCATTTAAATTTTAAACCGAACATTACAAAACATACCCCAAAAATTGTGTGTGCTACTAAAATTTAATCTTCTTGCTCCCTATTTATCTCATACTTTCTCATTGTCTAAAATTGCCATGTTAATAAAAACTCATTTCTTGGCCAAGATTCAATATAAAAATGGAGGATGTGTGGGACGTAGACGATGAGAACAAGTTATGGGCTATAAATCATTTCAAATTTGTGGTCATAATGTGACAAGGGGACATATCACATATCTCGACTTACACAAATCGTCAATATTCAACAATCCTTCTTATCAAATAGCTAGTTAATTATGAAAATTAATAACGATAATATATATCGTGTAGACAAGACGTCATAATAATTGAAGAATTGAATCCCATGCAAATTGAGAACGAAATGAGTGATCAAATCTGAACATTTATGAGTCAACATTTTCGGTTCTTATAATTTTGTACATATATACTTAGAAGTTAAACGCAAAAAATACCGACATACACTTCTCTATTTGTTTTGCTATGAAATCCTATTTTTATTTTCTAATATTTTATAAAAAATAAATTTAATTTGTACATAATTTTTATATGTACAGAACAATTTGTACATAATTTTTATATGTACAGAACAATTTATGTTTTATTGAGTTATCGATTGCAACCCAATAAAATACAAATTGTTAATGATTATTTGAAATAATAATTTGCTAATAAAAAAACTAAAAAACACAATATCATAGTTAGATTTTCAAAGTGAAATTCATTGATAAAAAAAATAAATAATAAAAATATAATAATAATAATAATTCCTAATAAATGAAAATAATTGTGTCACTTGTCATCTTGTTATTCATTATGGCACATGTCATTTTATTGTAAGTTTAGATTAAATTATATCCATGTGTTATTTTGTGTTTTTTTTTTTTTTTTTTTTTTTTCTATTTTATTAAATTTCATATAATAATTAAATGTAATAATAAATACATGTCCAACTCATTAATACAACTTTCTTTATAACTTTTAAATTTCTAAATTAAATCCAATTATTTTAGTTGTTTATTTGTTTAATTTATTATTTTAAATTTAAAAGATAAATAATCACTTCAATTTTAATAATTAAATATTTTACTTTATTCTTATAAATTTAAATTTGCTAAATTGTTAGATTTTCATGTTTGTTTATTTTTTTCAATAAATTCATGTAATACATGAGTCTCACAACTAGTAATAATAGTAATAATGATTTAATGCTCTAATAGAATATATATATATATATATATATATATATATATATATATATATATATATATATATATATATATATATATATATATATATATTGTAACATTTGTATTCTGGTATGTCTTCTTTTAAACCCTAAAGTGCAAATTCTTTACAAAAGTGGTCCTTGGTTGGTACGTTGGGCGTACACTTTGGGTACACTTAGCATACTAGCTTAAGTTGGTCGTGGACATAACTCACGTACGTTGGGCATACGTGGGAGTACGTTGGACGTACACATAGTATGAGCAAACCCTAATTTTAAGGGTTTGCACCCTATTTAAACCATATTATAACCTCTGTTGGACATGTTTAACCAACCTCCATCTTCCCTTGTTTAGAAATCGAAACCCTAGTGTGTTTTTTAGAGTTTTGGGCCATAAATATTGTTTGTTGGTGTTTTGTGAAGGAGAAGAAGAAGTAAACCACTTAGTGTTGTGCTTGGAGCTTGAGGATTCGAGATTAGCTCATCATTTGCTAGTCTTTTGAGGTAAAAAGTCACAACTTGCTAATCCATTATGCTAGATCTAGTTATGTAGCTATTTTATGCTTTTTGAGTCTTTGGAGTGATTGATGAGCTTCTTGATTCACTCCAGAAGTGATTGATGGTAGATCTATGTTTCTTTTGGTCCCTTTGTCCATAAAAATGCAAGCTTTGAGGTGTTTATGGACTCATAGATGTGTTAAGACCCTTTGTTAAGCTCTTTTGAGCTCTAGAGCCCCATTAAGCCATGCATGCATGTAAAGTTGCAAGCTTTACGTGATAAGTCACATTAAGGAAGTTAGATCTGAGAGTATGGAGTAAAGAGGATTAAGTGCTTAATGAGGTGGGATGGCCAATTGGGGAGTACGTTGGGTGTACAAGCTGGTACGCTGCCCATACTAGCCCAGAGCGTGTACGCTAAGCATACAAGCTGAGTACGTCCCGCTTACTCAGCAGTGGGATTTGGAATTTTGGGCTTTTCGGTATTGGGACCATGTTGGACCTTAGGAGTCTAGGGCCTTGTTGGGCCATCAGAATTTGATTTTTGGGTTGATGCTATTTTATTGGACTCTTTTGGTTGAAGGCCCACGAAGAAACATATATTCGATTTCAGTTTTTATGGGAAGTTTAGATTAAATTATATCCATTTATTGGACTCTTTTAGACAAACATATAATCGGTTTCAGTTTTTATACTTTTTTTTTGTTTTTATGTTCTTATTGTGTTTTAAAAAAATAGAGCAACATATACTTGGTTCTCAAGTCATTTTATTTATTTATTTATTTATTTTAATGTTTTTAGTACATCTTTGAAGTTCTTTTTTTTTTCACTTTTTTTTACTTTGAGAATTAAATATTCGTTCAAGTTTTTGATGTTTAATAATTATAAAAGTTTCTAAACATAACGATATTAAGCACCATAGTATTTTTTGATTATTTTTTTGGATCATAAAAATTTAAATCATATCCTTTTGGATCATAAAAATTTGGATCAAATTATTTTAAATTATAGTACTTTGGATCATATCATTGTTTATTACATGTATAACTAAAGAAAACTTAGATCCAAAGCATTAGGGTTGTATGTGCACAATAAGGATGTTGTAGTGCTTAAAACCCATCAGTGGTATAAGAGCCTAAGATTATTTTCTATTATATTGATGCTTTGGTTAATTTTCAAAGCTGAAAAAAAAAAACACATTTCTGGCCTCTGACTGATGAACTCGACGAGTCCAATAATCTGAATCGACTAGTTTACTCACAGACTGGCAACTCGACGAGTCCAATTCATGCACTCGACGAGTAGAATCTTCTGCCATCAGATTCTCGAGCTTTTTGGTCAGAATTGGATTATGATCATTACCAAAAACTGTTTTGTATCATAAACTTCATTTTTTTTTATATGGTAGTGATTATCTTAATCCAATTAAAGGAGAATTATCAAATTTTAAGATAATAAGTTGATTATTTGTATTATTTGATTTGAATTGTCTTGCCTTATGAGTTAGATTAGATCAATGATAAATTAAATGATAATTTTATTAATTAAAGTTGATCTAAATGTTTTTTTAAAGAACTCCATAACTTGTCTGCAAGTTATGGAACATCAAGAGTTTCATTCATTAAAATGCATTAACTCATAAGTTATGGAACCCAAAAGTTTTGAAAAGTTTCAAAACTTGTCATCAAGTTTTGGAATATGCAAAGTCTCAGTTATGAAACATTTAATTTCAAACCTTCGAATTTTAAAAGTTTAAAATTCAACCCTTATACTATTATAATATTATAAGTATAATAATTATATATATATATATATATATATATATATATATATATATATATATAAGACAAGTTAGTCTACCGTTAGTAGACCTCATTCACGAAGCCAATATATAAGGGGGTATAAGGATATTGCCTATAAAATGGTGGTTTAATGGGTGTTCTCTCTCACCCACCGCTTCCTTGATTGGTCAAAGGTCGTTAGTGGAATGGGTAGGATAAGACATTAATTATCATTAAAAGTATAATGATAATTATAAAGTAACTAAAGTTTTATAAAATTCCCGATCTTAGTTACTTTAGAAAAAATGTGAAAATGATGCTATTCCATGAAATTGCACTTTGCACATTGTTAAGTCGTTAATGGAGCGTGTGTGGTTAACCGACACATTAACTTGGACCAGTACGGGTGGTAAAGGGTAGCTTGATGTTTTTCATATATCAATGGAGCGTGTGTGGTTTACCAACACATTGATTAGGTGATAAATGACATCAAGGGTACCAAGTATATTTGCATGGTTATTTACACCTTATTTGTGATCCTCGGTATCTCAGTCACAAATTTAAAGGGCATAATCGAGATTTAAACATGTCATTGAAAAGTTCAAATGAATCTCAAAAGAATCTAGGAATTTCAATCAAATTAAAACTTAATATTCGAATTCATTTTTCATGGTGGAAATTGGTAAATCATCATTTACCTACCTTCAAATATTTTGCAATTGGATTACAACATCCCTCTTCCGAACTGTAAATATATTGTGTTGGGTCCTAGCCTTAATATTTCATTTGGGTGTTATATTAAGGATTCTTTTCTAATCTAAACTTTGTCTTTTTTTTTTCCAGATGTCTTCCAACACCGCTTCTGGCTCAAACCCTTCGGGCTCTTTCTCCCTCATGAACTTATGGGGGAGGGTCATCTTTGATGGTTCGAACTTCAATGATTGGATTCAGAACATTAGGATCATCACTCGCTACGAGGACAAGGAATATGTCCTCGAAATAGAGCTCAAGGAGATTGATGAAGTCACTGCTACTCCTGAAGAGGTTGTTGAGCATAGGGCACATGAGAAGGATGCCACAAAGATGTCTTGTATCATGCTTGCCACTATGACAGTTGAACTTCAAAAGTCCTATGAGGAATACTACCCTTTCGAGATGCACCAAGACTTGATGGAAACATATCATCAAAGTGCCTGTCAGAAAAGGTATGAAATCATTGCCTCCATGATAACAACAAAAATGAAGGATGCAGAGTCCATCATGGCCTACTTGCAAAAAATGCAAAGGTTTGTGGACTGCTTGCTGAAGTTGAATGTTAACTTCGATGAAAAGTTGGCCATTGTGTTACACCCCCGAACCGAAGAGTACGACGGAAACATCCGGGGGGTGAGGTGACTTCATCTTGTAATATCATCACAGTAAATATAATTGAAACAAAGCATGCATCATCATCACACAAGAAATAATACAACAATACAGAGTTTACATCATTGTAATTGTTTACAAGAGTTACATCCCAAAATATCAATGTTTATAATAGCAGCAAATGCAACAAATTTCCACATGATCTTGATGTCCACATGTTTAACGATTTCCTGAGAATATAAGTTATTTTGAAAACGGTCAACATATATAATGTTGGTGAGTTCATAAGTGTATTTCTATGAAAAGTTTGTATCACTTTGTAACACCATAAAATCCAATATTTTCTGTAAATGAAGTAATGGTTTGAACACTTTGTATCAAATCTTGTGTTAATGCATGTGTGTTTTGAAAAGGTATAAGGAAAGTATTCCAGAAAATCCCATGTTTTCTATGTAAGTAAAAAGTGATGTATAGGGTAAGTTTTTCCCAGAAAATCCGATATTTTCTTTTTGCAAAAGTGTTATAGTATTAATACCTAAAGACCGTAAGTTGGTGTTTGTATAATATTATAATTGTAGAATTGTTTATATATTCCGTAAATTTATAGTGGATTTAATTTCTTTGTGAGTCGTTGTAACCATACTTGATAATGATTGATCCGCACGTCATGACGTTTTCAGGCGCCGACTTGTTTAAGGTAAGGTTTGTCACCCTAGACTGGCCTAGTCAAACTATAGCGAACAGCTCATGTGTGGGGTGTCAACCCCGTATAGATCTATTTACAAACTCTCGCTCTCCCTCTAGGAGACTCTAGTTATAACTACATGCTAAAGGTTGTACACTAGGTAGGTACGAATGAATGAACATGTCTCACATGAACCTTAACTATATTTATGCGAATATTGTATCACACCGTTTAATGTAGTAATTAATGCTTCCGGGTATGTTTTAAGGTTACAAGGCCCAACGAGTATATAAATGGACCACATAGGCCCAATAAACATGTAAGTGTATATTTCAGGCCCAACAAGCATGTATATGGGCTACAAAGGCCCAATAAACATGTAATGTATATTCCAAGCCCAATAAGCATGTAAATGGACTATAAAGGCCCAATAAACATGTAATGTATATTCCAAGTGTAAAAGCAAAATTGTAAAAGTCAAATAGTGTATTTGTTTTGTTTCGCATCTTTGTGTTATTTTATTAAGTCAATTTTGTGCGAAGTGTATTGTTTAGACTTAATATATTTTCTGTACACTCAGGTTCCCTATAAATAGGGACTGAGGATAGAAGTAGAGGATAACTTTCTGAAACGCAAATATCCTTTCTGCTTATTCTGTAATCAGTCTTCATCAATATAAGATCTGATTAATATTTACTCTTCGTGTTCTTACTTTTCAATCACTCAAATCATAATTTCTTTCATAAATCTCGATAACAATTCTCTTCAATTGGTATCAGAGCAGAATTCAAACTGCATCTTTCTGATTTTCGTGTTAGAATCATTTGCTTTTTGAGTTGCAACTTTACTCAAAATTTTCCGCGCATTTTGGTTTTGAAAAACAAATTTGATCTTCAGATTTGAATTGATTCTGTCTTTGAATTGTTTAGTCGAGTAATCGATCAGTGATTGGTGATCAATTCAATTGATCAATTCTCAAATTCATCAAGTTTTTCAAGCTTTTTGAAAATTTATGTGTTCATCAATGGCGAACTTCAACATGAATACAATGACTTCCTTCTCTCACTTGCTTGGTTCCTCAACCAAAATTCCGATGTTAATTCCAGAATACTATGATCAGTGGGCTGATAGAATGGAAGATTACTTAAATGGAATTGATGAAGAACTTTGGAATTGTATCGATGGAACAGTGCAAGCTCCTGCTAATGTTCAACCAATTGGACCATCTACTGCATCTGCTGAAGTTGCTGATCAACAAAAATGGTTGAAGAATAATGAAAAGAGGTGCATGAGGGAACTAAGAGGTGCTCTTCCTCCTGTGGTTTATAATTACATTCATAGTTGTAAAACAGCAAAGGAGATCTGGAACACTCTAAAAGAAAAGTATCAAGGTAGCGAAAAGACGAAGATCAACTCTGTGAAGCAATGTCTTGTTGAACTGAAGGAATTCAGACAAAAGGATGTTGAAACTCTTGAAAATTACTATGATCGTCTGAATGAACTTATGTTTCGCTGCAATAGGTATGGAATCACTAGGTCTCTCATGGAGTTCAATTTAACTTTCATTATGGGCCTTCGCAAGGAATGGCGAAGTGCGAGCATGATGATTAAGAATCAACAGAGTTTTGATACAACTCATTTGAATGATCTATACAATCAACTGAAAACACATGAAAGTGAAGTTTCAGAAATGTATGAAGAATCAAAACAGAGTATTGGAGGTCCTTTGGCTCTTGTTTCAAAGGTATCAAAATTTGATGTTAATGAAAAAGATGGTTCAGATAATGAAGGATTTTTGATGAACTCTGATGATGAAGCTGTGGCATTCTACTCAAACAACATAGTTAAGAAGTTTTTCAAAAAGCCTTTTAATCCAAAAGGAAAGGCTAGTGATGCGAAAAGTGGAGTAACAAAAGTTGGAGGAGAGGAGAGGAAGATAATGGAGAAAGCTGAAGAGAAACAAAAAGATGCGAAAGAAATGAAAAAGCTGAAAGGTGACTCAGGAATTTACTGTCACTACTGCAATGGTGCGAATCACTTCGCAGTCGATTGTATGTTGCGAAAGAAAGAAGAGAAGAAAGAAAAAGTTAAAGATGAAGCATACTATTCTGAAAGATTGAAGAGTTGTGCGCTAAGACAAAAGGAGTGTCTCTAGTTGCGAAGGGTGAATCAGCGGATGAAGAGAGTGGAACGTATCAGATCTGGTCATCAGGATCTGATGATGAAGAAATGAGGCATCCCACACATGGAGCCATGTTCGCAAGTTTTGAAGATTGCAAAGAGGACATTTCAGGGAGATGCTTCGTATCCAAATCCACGGACAAATCACCCATGACCACCAAGGTACGTGCAATACTTGAATCTTTTAATATTCCTTTATCTGCTTATGATGCTGAAATCATTTCATTTGATGATACTGTGGCTTATTTTGATTCTGTTATTGTGTCTGCTAGTACTGAAGCTCAAAAATTAAACATGCAACTAGGTGAGACACGAAGAGAATTAGAAATAAAAAGGAGCAGAGTAGAAAAACTTGAAATGCATATCAAATATGTAGATTGTGATAGGAATAATCTTACAAATGATGTTAGGTTGTTGCTAGCACAAAGGAACATATATTGTAATTCTGCCAAACGATTGTATGCAAAATTAACTACTTTACATCATTCTTCTGACATTAGCAAATAACAACATAGGAAACTTTTACCTTTTCTTGAATATGAACGTGAAAAAGTTGATGTTGTTTCTTATGATTGCGAAAGTACAATTGCTCAATTTGACAAAATACCTGATGATAGATATCCATATGGTATTGTCAAAATTAATGAATTTCTGAATGCTGATGAGTTGGTTAACATTGTCAATGAAAGTTTGACAAAGAGTGAACAAGTGAAAATCTTAAAGAAAACAGAAACTTCAACTCTTGCCTCTCAATTCAATTATGCTGATATTGATGACAATTCGGATAATGTGAGTGAAATAAGTGAGATAGAAGAGGAAGAAGAGGTTGATTGTTCTCAATTGTCAATCATTAATATCACATCTAAGATCAAAGGTAAAGAAATTTTAGTTGATTCGATAGTAGAGGATGAAATTGATAAACATTCAACTTCACAACATTGTAAGTTTGATAATGTGGAAGTTGAAAGCTAGAAATCTGATGATACTGATGAAAACAAAGAAGAAGTGAAAGATTCACATGAAATACCTCCACGAGTTGTGGTTGATCAAGTGTTTGAGAATACAAAAGAATTTGACAAAATTTTAAATAACAAAGGCGCACATTATTTGGAAACCAACACTGTGGTATATCCAAATTTTGTATGCACTGATAAAACCATTTTTCCAAATCAAGTTTTTGTCACTACTGGAAATGTTGAGAAAATTCATGCTGAATTCAACAAAATGATTGAAAAAGATAATCTAAGGTCAACTACTGAAGGTTTTTTCGCAAATCAAAACACAGAAGAAAACAATTTAACTCAAAATCCTTATGTGTTTCAAAAACAAAATTCATTACAAAAATGGGTGGTTAAAGGTGAAAAAGCAAATCAAGATTTTGAAAAAGCTGAAAAACCAAAGGCTGAAGTAAAATTAAATTCTCATGAATTCAAATTGATGGTTGGAAATTATTCAACAGAAAATAATGTTTCAAAAAGAAAAGCAATTTTCTGGCAAGTTGTGTCTAATGACAAACCAAGAGCTGAAAAAGAACAAATTTCAAAAACAACATCATCAAAATTTCAAAGCAAAAATAAACAATTAGATTCAAGTTTTCATAAACCAATAAATTCTATTGACAAAATTCCATATGTTCGCAAATATGACAACAATCGAAAATTTGAGAATTCGCAAAAATTTGTAAATAATCAAAAGTTTCAAAATGTTGGCAAATTCACGAATACTTCATCAAGTTTGAAAAATTTAACTCAAGCAAAAGTAAAATTTTCACCAAAACAACCAAATTTTCCAAATCCTTCAGTCTCAAAACCGACCAAAGTTTCATATACAAAAGGAAAATCTGATGTAAGTACGATCAATCGTTGGTTTGAAGGGAAAGGAAGAAAATATCAAAGTGGGATGTTTTCAGAGCAACAAATCAAGAATGCATTTGACAAGTTCACAAATAACTCTTCCACTGCTAGTTCAATATCTCATAATTCGCAAGTTCCGATTCAAAAATGGAAACCAGTTATCAAAAATGTGAATGTTGTGAAGGATGAGATTACAATCAATGGAAATCCAAAACTATTGAACGACTATATTTCAATATCTAGATCTGATGATGTTGATATAATGGATTCTGTCACAAACAAAGTGAAAACATGGTTTTTAAATTCAAAGAATTTGTTTCATTCTACTAATGATGGACCCAACAAGTCTTGGGTTCCTAAATTTTCCAATAAATGCAGGTGATGTGTGACGAGCAATATGATACGAAATGGTATATTGATAGTGGTTGCTCTCGTCATATGACCGGAAGAAAGGAAAAGTTGCGAGATTATAAAAGCTTGGAAATGCAGGAGTAGTCAAATTTGGGAATAATCACAAGTGTCAAGTGAAAGGCTATGGGAAAGTCACAAATGGACAATTCACTGTGAACAGAGTTGCTTATGTTGAAGGACTTCAACATAATTTGATAAGTGTGTCTCAACTTGTTGTTGGTACTGGAAACCAAGTGGTATTTAATGAAAAATGAAGTATCATTTCAAATGCGAAGTCAAATGAAGTACTTCTCAAATCCAAAAGATATGGTGATATGTTTACACTGGACATCAAACCAATTGTGGGAAAACCTGTTGTGTGTTTACTATCAAAAGCATCTAATGATGCCAGCTGGCTTTGGCATAGAAGATTGTCACACTTGAACTTTCGCAATATTAACAAACTTGTCACTGAAGATTTAGTTCGAGGGTTACCTGTACTAAAATTTGACAATGATTCTCTGTGTGCAGCTTGCGAACAAGGAAAACAACATAGAAAAGGTCATCCGATTGTGATCGATTCAAAAATTGTATAACCATTGGAATTTCTTCACATTGACTTATGTGGACCGTCGACTGTTGCTACAATCAATAAAAAGCGGTACATTTTAGTTATTGTAGATGATTTCTCTCGATTCACATGGGTATTTTTTCTCAGGTTAAAATCTGAAGTTGCTCAGACAATGATTGATTTTATCAAAAAGATTGAGCTTAGCCTGAAAAAGAATGTTCGCAAAATTAAAAGTGATAATGGTTCTGAGTTTAAAAATCAAACTCTTGATTCTTTTCTCACAAGCAAAGGCATTTCGCATAATTTCTCATCACCATATACTCTGCAACAAAATGGTGTTGTTGAAAGAAGAAATCGATATCTATGCGAAGCAGCCAGAACCATGTTAACATATGCGAATCTAACTCAATATCTTTGGGCTGAAGCAGTTTCCACTGCATGTTTTACTCAGAATCGATCATTCATTCATCGAAGATTCAATGTTACTCCATATGAAATAATCAATAATAGGAAACCTAATGTCAAATTCTTTCATGTTTTTGGTTGCAGGTGTTTTATAATGAATCTCAAAGATACTTTGTCCAAGTTTCTAGCTAAAGCTGATGAAGGCATATTCTTAGGATATTTGCAGAATTCAGTTGCATACAGAGTGCTTAACAAAAGAACTAGAAAAGTTGAAGAAAATTTCAATTTAACATTTGATGATTATCATCTTAAACAAACGGATAGTAAATTTGAAAATACATCAATACTTGTTGATTCAAATACTCAAATTGATAATTCTGAAATAAATGATTTTGATTATGACTTAATTTTCGGAATACCTGACAGGGCAATTGAAGCGGAAAATAATGCTCCTGACAATCAAACATCAGAATCCTCAAAACATACTGATGATTCGACAATTACTACAAGGTCAATATCTTACGAAAGGGTGCCTGATGTTCGTATGGAGGGGGAGCATACGATCAACAATGAAGATTGTCAGTCAACTTTCGAGGGGGAGAATGAAAATATGAATCATCAAGTTGAGGAGGAGCATTCGCAAAATCAAGATGAACATCAAGTTGAGGGGGAGCATTCACAAAATCAAGATGAACATCAAGTTGAGGGGGAGCATTCACAAAATCAAGATGAACATCATGTTGAGGAGGAGCATGATGAAACAGAGACAATTAATCTTGATGAAAATGATGAGTTTCATGAACTAAATGAAATTTTTTTTGTTGCAGGATCTGAAAATGAAGATATGTATGAAGATGCACCATTGGAATTTGATCCTAATTTTCCACCACTTGAGAAATGGACAAGAAATCATCCAAAAGAACAGGTAATTGGAAATCCACAAGATAGTGTGTTGACAAGAGCTCAAATTCGTGCGAAAAATGAGGTACTGAATGCGAACCAATAACTATGTATGTTTAATGTCTTTATTTCGAAAATAGAGCCAAAGACAGTGAAGGATGCTATGGAACACTCAGATTGGGTTGTTGCTATGCAATCTGAACTGGCTGAATTTGAACGAAACAAGATTTGGAGATTAATTTCTAAACCTTCTGATGTTTCAATTGTCGGATTAAAATGGATTTTTAAAAATAAAATTGACAAAGATGGCAATATTATTCGCAATAAAGCTAGACTAGTGGTTAAAGGTTATTCGCAACAAGAAGGAATAGATTATGAAGAAACATTTTCACCTGTTGCAAGACTTGAAGCAGTTCGCATATTTTTAGCTTATGCAGCTCACAAAGACTTTGATGTTTATCAAATGGATGTTAAGTGTGCATTCTTAAATGGAGAACTAGAAGAAACAATGTATGTTGAACAACCACCAGGGTTTATAAACGATGAACATCCTGATCATGTTTACATCCTAGATAAGGCTGTATATGGATTAAAACAAGCACCAAGAGCCTGGTACGCAACACTTACAAATTTCTTGAAACAATCTAAATTTAAACAAGGATCAGTAGACCCCACATTATTTCGCAAGAAAGTTGGGAATCATCTAATGCTTGTTCATATTTATGTTGATGATATTATTTTTGGCTCGACTGACCCAACATTGTCAATTGAATTTGAAATCTAATGAAAAGTCAGTTTGAAATGAGCATGATGGGAAAAATTAATAATTTTCTTGGATTGAATATAAGACAGAACAGGGATGGAATTTTAATCAATCAAGAAAAATATACGAAGAAGTTGCTTGAAAAGTTTGGAATGACCAATAGCACGAAACTAAGAGTACCAATGGCAGTAGGAACAAGACTAACTCCTTCGTTAGATGCTCCTACTTTTGATTTAACACTTTATCGAAGCATGATAGGTTCTTTATTGTACTTAACTGCAAGTAGACCTGATATTATGTTTTCGGTTTGCAATTGTGCTAGATATCAAGCTAATCCCAGAGAACCTCATTTGACTGCAGTGAAAAATACTTTTCGCTATCTTAAGGGAAGAATTTCGTTAGGACTTTGGTATCCTTCGAAAACGGGGTTTCTCATTCAAGCTTTTTCAGATTCTGATCTAGGAGGATGTACTTTGGATAGGAAAAGTACGAGTGGTGGATGTCAACTATTGGATGGGAAGTTGGTGAGTTGGCAATCGAAGAAACAAACTTGTGTGGCTATATCAACTGCTGAGGCTAATACATTGCTGTTGCTGCTTGCACATCGCAAATTATTTGGATTCAGAGTCAACTTCGTGACTATGCAATAAACATGAAAAAGATTCCCTTGTATTGTGATTCGCAAAGTGCAATTCGCATTTGTCATAATTCAGTACAACATTCAAAGACAAAACACATTGCTCTTCGATATCATTTTATCAAAGATTATGTGGAAGATGGGAATATTGAAATTCATTTTGTTAAAACAACTGAACAACTTGCTGATATTTTTACAAAACCTCTTGATGAAAAATCATTTGTTAGAATTTTAGCAGGTTTGGGGATGATTGATGCGAATTCAATTCCAAAAACTCAAGCATGAAAGTATCGTTCAGCAGTTATGAGTCAAAATTGTTCAGATGTTACTGTTCATTCAGAGGCTTCACATGGCTTCGCATCCACATCTTTTTGCATTTGCGATCATAACAACTAAGGTTAGGTTTGCGATTCATTTTGTAGTTTTTAATTTTGAAAAAATCAAAAATTCAAAAAGATTTTATGTTTATTCATGTTTATTTTTGAAAAATTAAAAATCCAAAAAGATTTTATTTCGTTAATTTTTTTAATTTTGAAAAATTCAAAAATCACAAAAATAGTTTTGCTTTCTTTGTTCTTTAAACATTGTGTGCTATGAGTTTAGTACAGGTCTTAATGCGAAGAGGTCATGCTTATATGTTTCTACGCGAATGTATCAATTTTTTTTGAAACTAGTTAGAATGTCCCTAGAAGCATGCTGCTGTATGTAGACCAAAATCCTCAACAAGACTCGAGGTGTGAAAAATGAAAGCCTTAATGAATCTTTCATACGAAAGGTTTTTCCCAATCAGGCTTAAATTCACATCAATCAACTGAGCTACCTTACTCTTTTCATTGAAGTTAAGAGTTTTCTGTTTTGTCCATTATAACAGAGGTACACTTCGATTCTTAACCAATCTTTTTATACCAAACAATTATTTCAATCTAAATTTTCGAAGAGATTTGTCCTTGAGGTCTTTGATCAAACCAATCAAAACCTAGACAAATCACAAGTCTGTGTTTATGATCTAACATCATGAGACCGTGATGGAAGTGAAACCCAAACATCATAAACCTTAAGGAATTGACGGGGAACATCGTTCCAGATTTTAACGAAACTTTTGTTTCAGTACCAAAATTTCGAAACTCCAAATCATATTCAATTCGCATGTGTGGTCTTGATCAAATATTCGCAACCCACGATGTTTGTTACCCAACAAGATTCAGAACAAATTTTTTATGAATATGATTTCTGTGTGAGTTTTATTCGCAAATCCTAGTCATGATAAATATTTTCAAAAGCCAACTTGTCACTGACTACACTGGTCAAACAAGTAATTTCATTTACAATTTATCACCTTATGTTAAGGCTGATATGTAATGAAATTTGAAACCAATCCAAAATATCTTTTAAAAGAAGCCCTTCGATACTTATCTAAAAGTATTCGATTGTAATTCATGGGAAACTACACAAGCTGTTGATCATCTCTCTTGATGATTAACTAAGCAACCTTTGCCTAGGGTTTAACTGCCTTCATGTCAAATTAAATTTTTGACATCACAGAATTTCAATTTTTTTTTGTTTCTCATCTTATTCTGTTGACACAATGCACACACGAAATCCTTGAGGTTCTGAGTAAAACCAACTCAGGCTGATGATTTCGCAAATTTGGCATATGACTTCACTTTACATCCCAAATGTGAAAGAGCCTTGCCTCCATGCGAAGGGTTTTAACGGTTCAAATTCTATAACGAGAAACTTGACAGGTTGTGTACTCAAGATGGTTGGTATTCTATCCGGTTTTCAAGGAGATGTGACAGTTACTTTTTGAAGCATGGTTATCTTTTGTAGTCATGATCTGATTTTCAAGGTGCCACATCGGATAACATTAAATGCATCCCGCTTTAATTTCAAATCAATTTGGGGAAACTATAAAAGGGGGATCAAGATCACTATATACGGTTACGCAAACAGAACTCTCACAAACCTCAAAAGATTCAAACTTGTTCAAACTTCATCTCTTTCAAACCCTAACAATGGCTGCCACTCAATCCAACACTGATGAAGTTCTTTCTCAATCCCTGATGAAAATCCAAAGCACCAATTATCACGTTGATCCGAATGTCTCTTCTTATCCTGAAGGATTGAAGATGCTCATCGTTGCCCTGAAACGATCACCCCTGTCCACCACCATGTTTAGTTCCTTCTCTGTTCCGATGACATGGTTATCTTTGGCAGCTTCAACGGCATCATACAACCATAATACTAATGTGATAACCTTCAACTTAATAAACAACAAATGGGTTAAACTGTCCAAGAAGATGTTTGTTGAATTCTTGCAGATTCCAAACAACCCTCCATTTTTCAAACCCGTTAATTCTCAAGTCGTCCACATGTTCAATGAAATGGGCCATCAACCCACTCTGGAGAAGATCAGTGACTTCAGAAAGTCAGGGTTACCGTGTATATGGAATTTTCTGTTTGGCATTTTTCTCAGATGCTTAACAGGACGCACAGTTGGTCTAGATAGGGGGCGTATGGAGGTTTATGCCATGGTAATGGGATTGTATTATGACATCAGTGTAGACTATGCAACTCAGTTATGGAAGGAATTTGTTAAGAGTTTGGAAAACACAAATTCGGAAAAAGGAATATCTTGTGCAAGGTATTGGAGCTTGATTCTTGAAAAGGTATATGAAAAGGAGGGAATTTCAGTACCAGAGGATGCGGAGGTTGTAGAATTCTCTCTATATCAATTTCCAAAGGTGGTTGCAGATGATGAGGAAATATTTACCCATGTTGCTCGCATTCCAGATGTGATGCTTAACAAGGTTTCTCCAACTCACAAGGTGTTGGTGCGCTACATGAAGACTTTCGATCCAAATGTGGAGACTGACATTTTGTTAAGCGTTGCAACCAAACCCTCAAAGAAGAAGAAGGCTATCAAGAATGATGCAACTGCTCAATCTTCGAAACATGGTCAAGATGAGGAGATTCAGATAGTGGAAACCTCACCAAAATCAAAGAAGGATATAATACCCTCAAAATCGGGGGTATTGAAAAAGATTCGCAAGACTGAGGTGAGCAGTAAAGGGGTTACCGTTCGCAATATTCCAGCTCCTGTATCTCCAGGATCTAAGAGACAACGTGCTCAAGATGTTGCGAAACAAATGCAAATAACATTGTTGAAAAAGCGAAAGCTTATTATTCGCAATGAGTCCTCAGATGAAGAAGTGGTTCCTGACACACCACTAATCTCTACAGCGGTAACTGTTTCTGATCCACCTGTATCAAATTTTCAAGTTTTGCAAGTTTCCTCACAACCACTCAAAATAGTCACTACCAAATCAGTTTCTGAGGAGGTACCTATTTCAGATACGGTTGTCAACGTATCTGATACGGGGGCACCTATCACGAGTGTTGAAACCACTTTACCAATCACCTTACCCATTTCTTTACCAATTGTATCGTTTCCATCTACAACACTATCCACAACCTCATCCATTTTTGATCATCCACTTCAAAACCCATTTACAACCCTTTTTCCCTCACAATCACCAGAAACTCCTCAACCTTCGCAACCTTTATCTGATAATGAAACTGACGGAGGAGCCTTTGGAGGAGTACTTGAAGACATTCACTTTGATTCAGAGGAGGAGGATATACCTGATCATCTGCTTATGACAGGAAAGCAATTTAAAATCATGAATCATAAGTTGAATGCCATTATTCAGTCGCAAGCTGATTCTGGCAGGATGTCTTCTATCTCAGCAATGGAGGTTGATATTATGCTTAAGGGTGTTGAGAAGCGAATAATGGAGAAGGTTGATCAGTCTGATAAAAATAATGAGCTTCACATTCAATCTCAAGGGAGGAATTTTTCTTCAGTGGTCCAGGACTTAAAAACTGTTGCAAAAGAACGCCATGTTCTCTTTGTACAGGATGTGAAGAAAGTTCGGGAGGATGTCAACTTTAAGCTTGAAGAGTTGAAAACCGAACTTACGAAGGAGCTCAGGGATATTACTTCTCAACATGTCGAAGTTCAAAAGAAGATTGATGTGGTTGCTACAGAAGTGCACAAGGTTGTTGCTGCCCCTATCCTTGAAGCTAATCACAAAGAAACCCAGGAGAAGTTTGATCAGTTGATCAAGTTGGTGACTGAGCTGAAAACCGTGGTTTCGCAATCTTCATCTCATCAAATTCTCACTCCTGAGTTCTTGTCTCTAAAGGTTAATACTTTGGAACAAGCAATTCAGAAAGCTCTTGCACCAATCGCAAATTTTACCTCTTTACTACCGAAGAGTGCCCCACCTGCTTTTACAGGGGTGCAAGGGAGAGATAAAAATCTAAGTACAGAGGAGGATGCGAAGACAGTGGGAAAAGTTATATCTGATGGGTTTTGGTCATAAGACATCCTATGTGCTCATACAAACCCTAATGCTTGGATCTAGGTTTCTCTATTGTACATGCTTTGAATCCAAGACTATAAACCCTAATTCTAGCATATGGAAATCAATATTAACATATAATTAGGTTTAAGATAGTGCCTTGATTGTTATGTAGCAATAACAATCCCAATTCCTCTTGAATTGACTTTGGAAGGCTTAGAGTCACAAGTGTCACTCCTCTAATGGCTCACAAACACCATAAGCAAGAGGATGAAGAGGAGAGAGGTTAGAGGCTGCCCAAAAACGTGTGAAACCCTAGCAAGAAGCTTAGCCACGTTTTTTGTCCTTAAGGGATCTATATATAGTGAGGCAATTAGGGTTACTAAAAAGGAAACCCTAATTTGGTTGCTTAAGCCCTAAGCAACCCATAGACTCCTTTAATCAAGCCCTTGGACGATTTCCTTATGGGCTTCCCATAAGAATTCGTCCACCTCTTGATTTAAGACAATCCATGGCCCTAATTGCAATTATCTTATAATTACAATTTCAGTCCCTTAAGTTTAATTAATCTCTTTTAGTCACAAAACTAATTACCAATTAATTATTGACTAATATTAATTAAACAATATGATTACTACTTTAATATATCGTTCTCATAATATATTAATAAATCATATTTAATCCTTTCTCGCCATAATTCATCCTATCAAGTTGCTTTGGTGAAGGCAACCCAAAAGGACCATGCACCATCGGGTCAAGTACATACCAAAATAGTTATGGACTTAGACACTAATCCAACAGTCTCCCACTTGGATAAGTCTAATAACTATTATGCGTATAACTTCAAATCCTGATGTGCAATCGTAGCTTTCCAACGTCGCTGTCAACTCTGATCATATCAGATACGCGTGTCCTTAGATAAGGGATCATATATTCCTCCATTCTAGATATCATATGAGATATGATTTCAAATCATTCTCTTTGTACTATATCTCGATTCCCGATTTATGACGACTGACTAATTGAACAAATCAAATTAGCCCTAGCTCGGCCGAGCATTTACGTTTGTCATCACTAAACCATCGAGGGGCCCAAAGATATCGCTTTTATCCTTCTTTGGATAAAAGGAACGGATAAACTTTGATTCAATGCTCTCTTGCACTCACTCACCGAATCACACACAACAATATGTTTTATAACACCAAGTTACTAGTGCGTTTACATATTATCAATGTGCAACCGATTTGCAAGATACAACTCACACATCTCGGTTTCAAGAATATAAGATGTTATCGTCTCACCAATCACTCGTGATATAATTCATGGAGTGATCCAAGTGAGCGTGGGTTTAATCCAATGCTCAAATCATATTCATAAGCACTCATGAACGTTGCAACAAACATTTGCTTATGTCTAATGCTCTTTAGACAATCCACACACCAATTCACGACAAGCTTCATTCATATCTACTTCCAACATATGAACGACTGTGGCCCGTTCGAATAATTCGATTATTCTTAATAAATTCAATTATTCTGGAAGTCAAAACATGCAAATGTGAAACACAAGAATAATACTAATCCCATATGGCCTCAAACCTTTGAGTATAAATAAAACTCCTTTTATTTATCACCATATCGATTACTCATTATTTGTCGTTTCGGGTAATCAACTTCTTACTTGAATTATTACACTTGTCCCATGCTCTTAGCATGCACACAATGTTTACCTATGGTTCTTACTTTTTTGAAATAGATCAAATTGAACACATTTCCAATCTTTCTCATTTTACAACCCCAAATGCTTTTCCATAAGTGAAAGAATATCAAATTCTTGCTACTTATAGAATATGCTAGATTCTAACATTCTATGCAACTATCCTTTCGTAATGTCACTGCACCAAAGTCACAAAGACTATTGCCAATGATATTACAAAGTCTTCTATCGGGGATTGTTACAAGACAATTCCTTAGATATGATGTCTCTCACTCAAAGTACATTCCTTTGAACATCCTTTTGCATAAAGGTTTCTAATCTAGACATAGATTTTTTTTTCAATATTCAATTCCCAATATGGATACGCTTCCATATTTTCCATATGACAACTTATTCTTAATAGAATCTTTTCTATTCATGATAATGTCGATATGGTCCATCCAATACCATACTTCCAACTACTCACAAGCGACCAATCCTCGTCGAACTTTGGATTGTCCTTTGATAGTTGTTTAATTATTTTAGTCAAAACCAATTCTAGTCCCTTTTCCCTCTAAATGCACTTGACATTTGGAAAATTTTAGAATGGTCAAACATTAAAGCATTTGCAATCGATCCTATACCCGAAGTGTATGGGACACGACACACAATGTTTTATTTGCTATGTTCTCAAAATTCGAATTGTGAAGAGGAATGCCGTAATCATAATCGAAATTTTAAGAACACACTATGTACCCTTGACTAAATTTATTAACATTTCTCAACCTAATCCTTTAGATTTGAAATGAAGCATAATATTCTCTCCCTTAATTATAGCAAAACAACTATTCCATCCTTACAACTTTGCAAAGTATAACTCTTGTTTTCTATAATTAATATTGCCAACTTGCAATACGTTCCTTAATAATCATACAATCATAACATTTATGCTCCCACTATCATGATGATTATTATAAAACATAACACTTATGCTCCCACTAGCTTCGACATGTATTCATAAACATCTTAACTTTCAGAAAAACAATGCTTATTGAATTTCTTAAGTTCATGTTTCTAATACTTAGTGCTTTGATAATCTTTTATCAAGGCTTCTTGAACTTATACACCTTTGCCTTAGATAGTTCATATGTGTGTCTAAACAATTAAGACTAATTGCCAAACCCCACAATTCAAATCATGGAAAGGGATACCGTAACCATGATCGAATGCAATTTTACAATCACTATCTTCTTAAAATCTTTCTTAGTGAAAGAATTTCCTCACAATCATTTTCATGAAGGAGGAAATCTTATGACACTTAGATTTAACGGTGTATTTGTTCCTATCCATGTGAATTTGTCAAAACCAAAGTTTACGACAAATTCAAACTCATATGGATCGAACTTTCTTGATCTCGATTTCTTGCCTTTATGGTAGCACAGCTGCCCACCATGTCTTCCAAGTAGTTAAGCAGCTCACCCTTTCCTATCAATGTACTTTCCATTGATCAAGGTCCTTGCCTTTTATGCATTCAAATGAGAACTCGTATGCATAATTAACTCGATTGGATTGGCACAGAAACAAAATAATGTCAACACGATAGGTTGTAAACCTCAACTCGTGTGCTAGTGATGATCGATAAGGTTTATTTGATTTGTTCTTGAAATCTTTCAAGACCATTAAGACTCCCACTGACTCCTTTACATATAAGATTCTCTTGTCAAAACATTTCTTGACAAACAAATATTCAAGAGTTAGTGTAGCTTTTATCAAAACTCTTCATAAATTGGTTCTAGTTGGTCTTTGTCTTATCCAAGACATCACAACTTTCCACATTTGATGAATGTTACAAACCTTCTTAATACTTTTCACTCAATGTCACAATCTTAGCTTTAAGACTTGTTATTGGAACGAAGTATGATAGACTTCTTGATTTAACCATTTCTTCAATCCTTGATTCCTCTTCTTAAACATACAATTGTGCTAAGATTTACTTAGAGGATCAATTGAGATATGGTTCTAAATCATTAAGACCTATCATAAAGCATAAAAGGTACTCTCCCTTCTTCTTAGAATGGAGAAACTTTTATATTTCCGCCTACTTGATTCTTCTTATTCGTTCTGCTATTGATCTAAACCCTTTAATCAATTCAGAATTACACTTAATCTTGTAAGTATAATCATATTTACTAAACCTTTAGTAAATCATGACGAATATCTTTGTTACTCTTATGGTGAACTTGATCAACACACAACTTTGTGTGCTCGATCTCCTAGTCCTTCACTTGACACTTTGTCAATGAATTAGTCTAATTTCCAAATATGAGATTTCTCATTCATCATGCAACCAAGTTGCGTGATTCCAAATTTCTGTCCAATTGAAACTTTGGGCGATGAGAAACTCTCCCTATTTGGTAAATTCTCGACTTTCCATAAATAACATAATAAGAACCAAAACCATTATTGCTAATAATAGAAACATTTTAACATCAATTTTTCATACACGCCATTGTAAGGATAAATAAATAAAATTTAAAATCAAAATTTATTTTATTGCGGAAAAATTTGTCCTTACAATGTAACTCATTGAAATACTTATGCTAACACATCTTTCTTAGCAATCTAATTCTAACTCTAAGTAGTAGCTCAAGAATCCAATCTTTGAGAAATGCGATCGAAATCCATTCCTTCACGGTTAGATTCTGCTCACTTCTTCCCTTAAGCTTCCTTTCTTTTCTTCGATCCTACAAAACATCAATTGTAATCTTATTACATTATGTATTAGGAATCTAGAATAGAAGCTTAAAAGAGTTAGTCAATGGATTTTACCTAAAGCAAAGCCATACGTTTTGACTCTCCCATCTCTTAGATCTCTTAGGTAAATGGGGCAGCTTCGCCTCCAATGCCCTTTCTCTTGGCAGTAAAAGCAAATTGACTCTTTTGGAGCATGACATGGAATTACTTTAGACATTGCCTTTCTCTTATGATCAAACTTTTCGATCATAGCATGTCTTTCGTTGCCATTGTCTATATCCATAGAGGTCTTGAAGACAGATTCACCAATCAACTTTGCTTTTCTATTGCGCCAAACCATTGCTGATTCAGCAGCAATAAGCGTATAGGTGAGATCTATAAGGTTCACGTCGCGGTTCATCATATAGTACTCTCTTACGAACTCACTATATGAGTTAGGAAGTGACTGAAGAACCCAATCAACAGCCATTTCCTCACAGACAACGGATCCCAACATTCTTAATCTATCAATGTGTGACTTCATCCCTAGGATGTGTGCACACACCGACTTTCCTTCTTTATGTTTACTTGCCAAAAGGGCTTGAGTGATCTTGAACTTTTCAAGCCTTTGAACTTGTGGGTTAGGGAGAATAATTGGAGGAGGAGGAGGAAGTGAAGCATGATCTCTTGTTCCTCGATCGAATCGTGGAATATCATCTTCATGTGGAATGCTTGTTCCACGGGATTTGAGAAGACCATAGTTGTCAAACTTTGACATCTACAATACGGGAGAAAATGAATTGAAGTTAGTTGATTGATTGAGTCCTTAGCAAATCACCCAAATGAGATACTAAGGCTAGGACCCAACACAATATTCTACAACTCGGGAGAGGGATGCCGTAACCCTAATTGCAGAATATTTGAAGGTAAGTGAATGACGATTCACTAATTTCCACCATGAAAAACGAAAAAGAAATTAAGTTTTAAATCTATGAAAACTCCTAGATCCTATAAGATTCATTGAACATTTCAATGGCATGTTTAAATCTCGATATGCCCCTCTAGTTTGTGACTGGGATGCCGAGGATCACAAAGCGGGTGTGAATAACCATGCAAACTTACATGGTGCCCTCACATGTTACAGTCACCTATTCGATGTGCCGGTAAACCACACACGCTCCACCGAACTATGACAAACATTGAGTCACCCTTTGCTACCTTTGCTTAGAACCATTTAGTGTGTCGGTAAACCACACACGCTCCACTAATGTCTTTGCAAGGGCACAAAGTGTAATTTCATGGAATTGCATCAATTCACTTATGCCTAAGTAACTAAGATTGGGAATTTCATGAAAACATTTAGTTACTTTTACAATTCCTTAATGTTATATATAGTATAGGGTGTATTTTATACTTTTAAAATATTAGGTGGTCAAATTTAACAATTATACCTTTAATTCAATTAAATTGTAAACCAAAACTTTTATGGATTTATTAAACCTATTTTAATTATACACCTTAATTAATTAATAAAACCATAATGGTGTGATTTGAACTTTTTCAAAACAATACTAGAGTTTTAGAATTTAACATTCCTAATTAAACTTTTAATCAACTTTTAAATTCCAAAACTTGAGGGTAAGTTTTGAAACATTTCAACACATTAGGGTTTAGAATTTAAATATACATCAAAATTAACCTATTTAATCAAAATTTAAATTCCAAAACTTGAGGGCAAGTTTTGAAACCTTTTTCAAAACATAAGGGTTTCAACTATTTAAATTTCAAAACAACAAAACTTTTGGGTTCAAATTTAAACTATAAAACCTAAAGGGCAAAATATGAAACTTTTCATAACAACAAGGATCAAATAACAAATAATTTAAATTAACATTTAATCACATAATTATCCATATTTGATTTGATTAATGATTTCTTGCAAAACAATTTATCAATTTAGTCAAAATAATTAATCAATTATCTTATAAGGAAACAATTATCTTATTAATTGATAAATATCTTCAATTAGATCAAAATTATAGTCAAATATATCATATAATCGGATTAATATTGATCTAACATGATAAGGTAACTATCCCAATGCAAAAACAGCAAGAAATCCCGAATTACCCTCCATCTGACGAGTTGACTCGTCGAGTCTGCATGGACTCGGCGAGTCCAGCCTCCAGAAACCCAAAAAACGAATTTTCCAGATATGCAATGCATCAATACAATTGAAACCAGTCTAGTCTCTGATACCACTGATGGGTTTTGGTCATAAGACATCCTATGTGCTCATACAAACCCTAATGCTTGGATCTAGGTTTCTCTATTGTACATGCTTTGAATCCAAGACTATAAACCCTAATTCTAGCATATGGAAATCAATATTAACATATAACTAGGTTTAAGATAGTACCTTTATTGTTATGTAGCAATAACAATCCCAATTCCTCCTTGAATTGACTTTGGAAGGCTTAGAGTCACAAGTGTCACTCCTCTAATGGCTCACAAACACCATAAGCAAGAGGATGAAGTGGAGAGAGGTTAGAGGCTGCCCAAAAACGTGTGAAACCCTAGCAAGAAGCTTAGCCACGTTTTTGGTCCTTAAGGGATCTATATATAGTGAGGCAATTAAGGTTATCTAACAAGGAAACCCTAATTTGGTTGCTTAAGCCCTAAGCAACCCATAGACTCCTTTAATTAAGCCCTTGGACGATTTCCTTATGGGCTTCCCATAAGAATTCGTCCACCTCTTGATTTAAGACAATCTATGGCCCAAATTGCAATTATCTTATAATTACAATTCCAGTCCCTTAAGTTTAATTAATCTCTTTTAGTCACAAAACTAATTACCAATTAATTATTGACTAATATTAATTAAACAATATGATTTCTACTTTAATATATCATTCCCATAATATATTAATAAATCATATTTAATCCTTTCTCGCCATAATTCATCCTATCAAGTTGCTTTGGTGAAGGCAACCCAAAAGGACCATGCACCATCGGGTCAAGTACATACCAAAATAGTTATGGACTTAGACACTAATCCAACAATATCTACCCAGCTTAATTCTACTCTTCCAATACTTACAATGCCAATTTCCTCAACTACAATAACCACAAGACCGATTGCCAAAGGAATTTCGATTGGGGCAAAAGAAGGAAGTTCGAGTTCAAAACCTCAATCAGATGTTGTGGGAAAAGGAAAAGGAATATTATACAAAAAATCAAAGGAGGAGAAGAAAGCTGAGTTTGAGGTAGAGTTAGAAAGGATGAAGTAAGTGCAAAGCATTATGAGGCAAAGGGCAAGTGATCCTCCCACGATGAACAAAGGAGATCCTGTGAAGCTGTACTCTTATGAAACCATAGAGTCAAAAGTTGTGGGGATGGAAATGTATGAATTCGAGAAGAAGCCAAAAAGAAGTTATGATATTGCGAATTCAGACAATTGTCAGCTAGATTTTCCGATCAACGAAATGCTCTTCATTATTGCTCAATACAAGATTAGCGAGAAGTTTGATAATCCTGATGATTACATACACATGAAAATCAGATTTCATGCTATATTGGGGAAGAATCCGGATGAAGTTTGGTCTTTAATGAAGATCAAAAAGGTGTTAACAATCAAGAAAGATACGATGTTTGAAGACATGCTTCAAAATTTCTGTTACTTTGTTATTCGAGCTGACAACAAGCAGTATGATTTCACTATAGCTGACTTTCCTCTGATGAACTGCAACGATTTGATTCAAGTGGCTCTCATTTTGAAGCATATGGAAGAGAATAAGCACAAAGGATCTGAGACTGAAGTGTTCAAGATAGGCTTCGCACATGTCAAGACATATATCGACAATTACTTCGATTGCTTAGCTCTAACTGATGAAGAATTAGCGACTACATTGGGAAGAGAAGTGAACGTTCCTTGGGAAGAAACCTTATCCCAGTCAGCATTATCAAAATATGTTGTTGGGGAAATATGCCTGAAACCTTTCGACATGGTGTTTTCAGGAAGAGATACGAAGGGGAAGCCCAATAAATTCTTGTTTAAAGTCTCAGAGGTGGAAAGATATACTTCTTCGCAATATACGAACTTTATTGTTCGTATGAACAATTACAAGAAGAATAATGAAGGAGACAAGAAGGATCTCAAGAAGGTGATTTCCTGGTATGGAGAAGTGCGAAAGACAATTCACTATGTTGCTCAAAAGCTTATAGATTGAATAGCTTCGACTGTTTACAAAGGGGGAGATTGTAGAAGCAAAATTGTAAAAGTCGAATAGTGTGTTTGATTTGTTTCACATCTTTATGTTATTTTACTAAGTCAATTTTGTGCGAAGTATATTGTTTAGACTTAGTATATTTTTTGTACACTCAGGTTCCCTATAAATAGGGACTGAGGATAGAAGTAGAGGATAACTTTCTGAAACGCAAATATCCTTTCTGCTTATTCTGTAATCAATCTTCATCAATATAAGATCTGATTAATATTTACTCTTCGTGTTCTTACTTTTCAATCACTCAAATCATAATTTCTTTCATAAATCTCGATAACAATTCTCTTCACCAGGCCCAATAAGCATGTAAATGGACCACTAAGGCCCAATAGACATGTAAGTGTATATTTCAGGCCCAACAAGCATGTAAATGGACCACTTCGGACCAATAGACATGTAATGTATAAATGATGTCGTTAATCCATTTATTATTGTATTGTTCGTTCTTGTTCAATTATTTACCAAAATGACATAAAATGCCACTTTTTGTAAAAAAGCATTTTTGGTCCTTACAACTGATAATTTACAATTAAGGCACATTTTGGGTAAAAATGACACTTTAGATCCCTTAAGACCAAAAGTTTATAATTTAGGGCTTGTTTTAAACAAAAATAATATTTCTAGCCCTCTTAGTTTCAACATCCTTGAAATGATTTAATCCTTTCATTTTCATATTATGTTGCATCAAATGGTTTGTTTCACAAATACCATCACGTGTTAGCATATTTTTCGAGTTTACGAAGATTTCAACACATAATCACAACACAAATCATGAAATAACACACATATACATGCATATACACATAGATCTATACAAAGCAACTTGTATTCTCCCCCAAAACCAAGTAAAAATCAAAAATAGGGGGTATGAACTCACTTTGGGGTTTGGATCGGTTTTGATGAAGAGATAAAAGAGTGATTTCGACCCTAGCAAGCTCCCTTGAGTAAATCTCGAACTTATGGGGTTTCTAAGGAAAATGGATCATGAAATGGAGTGTTAATGAGTGAAGGATTTATCATACAATAAAATAAATCACTTTGAGTTTACATGATCTTACCTAAGTATAAAGCTTGGTGAGATCTTCTTGTAAACACCCAAACTCATGAAAATTTGGAGGTAAAGATGAGAGAAAGTTTAGATGATCTTTGAGAGGAAATCTTGGAGTGCTAGTAGTTGAATGAAGATGGGTGAGTAGGGATCCTTATGGTCGAGAGTTGAGGAGGAAGGAGAGAGAGTATGGTGTGGTCTTTGCATGTAGGTCATTAGCTTAGTGCATGGAAGTATGGTAGTTAATTAACCTAGATATTTGCTAAATAATGTTAAGGTGTCAAAGCTTTGTTCAAATGAGTTTTTCCTCTGTTTATATATATATATATATATATATATATATATATATATATATATATATATAGGCCGAGAATGAGAGGTAAGAATAAGAGAAAAGGGAAGTTTGGGCTAATATTGAACATTCAGGAAATTATAGGCCCACTATGAAGGTTTTCGGCCCATTAGTCCCTCTTTATGGGTTTACGACCCAAAAATGATAAAGGAATTGGGTTTACAACCCAATAAGATTCAAGAAAGTTGTTTACAACCCAATAAGGACCATGAAACAAAGTGAGACGTTTTAGTTCCAATAAGGCCCATAAAAGTCATGGCCCAAAATGTTATAGTTTAATGAATGTGGGTCCAGTGAGGACCCATATAAGGATTCTTAGCCCAAAATAATCAAGTTGTGAGTTTATTGGCCCATTAGGCCCAATAAATGATTCCTAGCCCAATAGGGGGTTTGAACCGGGAAAATTAGGGTTACAACCCAAAGTTTAGTGTATGAAATGTATTTTATTAGATTTTTGGGCTTCACGGGTGAGTTCTGATTTAAATAGATGTTTTTGAAATAACTAACATGTATACTTCAATCTTAAAGTTTCAAGATACATCAAGAGTTGATCATACATAGATAGAATTTCCTAGCCAAAAATGCTAGTTGTGACACATTGATATTATCCTACACTCTTTTCCTCTTTGTTATGATCAGTTTCGTATGACTTATCATATGAACAAGGAGGAGATCACTCTTAGCAAGCTTCAAGGCCTTTTGAGAACTACTGAAAATAGTCTAAAAGGAAAATTTGTTGTATCTACACCTACTCCTACTACTACTGCCCCAGTCCTGGAAATTGGACATGGGAAAGGGAAGAAGAGGAAGGATCCTTCTAAGAGCCGCAAGGGAAAGTCTCATGATGGATCCTCTTCTAGTGGGACCAAATTTGGTTCTGCTAATCCCTCTACCAATCCAAAAAAGCAGAGTGCTTCTATTGACATGACAAAGGGCATTAGAAGCGAAGCTGCCCCAAATACTTGCAGGATGTTAGAGATGGGAAGATAAAGCCCACCCCATGCAAGTATTTATACTATTCTATCTAATAACTCATCACATTCCAGTTCTTGGTTCCTTGATATAGGTTGTGGTTTCCATATTTGTTCTGATTTGCAGGGTCTAAGAAAAAGTAGGGATGTGGAGCACGGGAAGATGAACTCGATCATGAGGAATAGGAAAATGTCGCATGTCACCAATATTGGAGTTTATTCTATATTGCTTAGTATTGGGTTAGAGTTAGATTTGAATAATTGTTTCTACTTGTCCTATATGGCGAGAAACATTATTTCCTTTCATTGTTTGTACAAACAAGGTTTTAGATTTGATGGGTTTTAGCCACAAGAACATCCTATGTGCTCATACAAATCCTAATGCTTGGATCTAGGTTTCTATATTGTACATGCATTCATCCAAGACTTTAAACCCTAGATCTAGCATGTGATAATCAATATTAACCTAAGAATAGGGTTTAGATCTTACCTTGATTGTTATGTAGCAATAACAATCTCAAATCCTCCTTGTAATGGCTTCAGAAAGCTTAGAGTCACAAGTGTCACTCCTCTAATAGTTCACAAACACCAATAGCAAGAGGATGAAGAAGGAGAAGAGAGAAGGCACCCAAAAACGTCTAGAAACCCTAAGGAATCAGTTAGCCACGTTTTTGGTGCCCCAGGGGTCCTTAAATAGTGAGGCTATTAGGGTTATCTAACAAGGAAACCCTAATTTGACTACTTAGGCCCTAAGCAGCCCATGGACTCCCTCCTTAGAGGAATTGGACGATTTCTAATGAGTTTCCCCATAAAATTCGTCCACTCCATCCTCTATGGAGTCCAGTAGCCCAATATTCAACTATCACACAATTGACAGTTCCAGTCCCCTTTATTTAATTAATGTCTTTTAGCCACAAAATTAATTCTTATTAATTATTGACTAATATTAATTAAACAATATGATTTCTCCTTTAATATATTATTCTTATAATATATTAATAAATCATAATTAATCCTCTCTCTCCATAATTCATCTTATCAAGTTGCTTTGGTGAAGGCAACCCAAAAGGACCATGCACCGTCGGGTCAAGTACACACCAAAATAGTTATGGACTTAGACACTAATCCAACAAGATTTTCATTTGATAATGAAATTGGTTATATTAATGTTTTTTATAATGGTGTAATTTATTTGAAATCATTGCCTTGTAATGATGTATATGAAACTATGATGGTTGTAAACAACTTAGGAAATAATGTGTTGCACATTGTGTAACATCCCAAAATTCAAGCCCGAAAATTTTGTTTTTGAATTAATATGTTTAATCAACATTTGACCAAAACATTGTCGATAAAACAACACCTTACAAAATAATAATGTTGTGTCTCCAACCATGAAATCAAAAGTAATGAAAATTATAGTACAATCCCAGAAACTCGATGCGGAAACCATGTGTGTGTGATGCGCTGCTACACCGCCGTCTCCTTCTCCTTCGACGAAGAGGTACCTGAAACCAAAACTAAAACTGTAAGCACAAAGCTTAGTGAGTTCCCCCATCATACCACATACCATACAATATTGTCGGTATCTTTCAACTGGTAACCTTCATCGGTATCTTTCAACCGGTAACCATCATCGGTATCTTTCAACCGGTAATCATCATCGGTATCTTTCAACCGGTAACTGCCATCTGTATCTTTCAACCGGTAACCGGGGACTATTTCACCCACTACCACTAGCATGCAACACAGATATAAGCATACAGTCAGGCATATCTGGGTACTCACCTACCCTTTGGTCCTAAGGACCACTGTCAGGGAAACAAATCCCTACTATACACATAACGTATCATATAGATAAATCTCATAACCAAAACACATAACCAGACCAAGATAATTATCACAAAGACCATTATCTTCTAAATACCCATTTTTGGTGGGCCGGCATTGTGGCCTTAGACCCACCCCTACTGGAAGGTAACTCACCTCAATGTTGTGCAGTGTTTGAATTTTCCTCGGCGCACAAGTCGACTCCCTTCGACTCCTCGATTCCTACACCACAGCCTTCAAGTCAACACACAACACGTGCAACCCTAAACAGGGTTAGTCCAAGTCTAGTCAATGTCAACTTCAAGTTGACCCGACTCGCCAAGTTGGGCCGTCAACTCGTTGAGTCCCTAACCCTTTACTCGTCCTTATCCACGTCTCGACTCATCGAGTTTGGCATTGAATCGACAAGTTCCTCTCTTGTATGAACATCGCATGAAACTCATCCAACTCGCCGAGTTGTATGAACACTCATCGAGTCCGGTACCCGATTCGTCGAGTCCATCACTTAAATCCCGTGTCCCGTCCCGTTTCTACTCGGCGAGTTGGTCCTTCAACTCGCCGAGTCCAAGGCCAAAAATGCAAAATACTTAGAAAGAAAACATACCAAGACCCAGGTGCTACACGTTGATTCTTCCAATGGTTTGGATAAGGCATCCTTGTGGCATTGTCGTCTTGGACATGTCAACAAGAAGCACATAGCTCAACTCCAAAAGGATGGAGTCTTAGAGTCATTCGACTTAAAGTTGGATGACACTTGCGAATCTTATTTTCTTGGAAATATGACCAAGTCACCCTTCATTGGTACTTGTGAAAGGGGTGAGGGTCTTTTAGATCTCATATACACCGATGGGTGTGGACCCTTTATATCTGCCACAAGGGATGCTAACTGCTTCTATGTGACTTTTACTGATGATTACAGTAGATATGGCTATATCTACTTAATCAAGCATAAGTCAAAACCTTTGAAAAGTTCAAAGAGTTTAAATAAGAAGTGGAGAATCAGCTGGGCAGGAATATAAAGATGCTCTGATCTGATCGGGGTGGTGAGTATCTTAGTATCGAGTTCCTAGACTATCTTAAGGAATGTGGAATTGTTTCACAACTGACGCCACCCAGGACACCACAACTTAATGGTGTGGATGAGAGGCGCAATCGAACCTTCTTGGACAGGGTTCTTTCCATGATGAGTCGATCATGATAACCTATCTCATTGTGGGGGTATGCCTTAGAGACTGCCGCCCATATCCTTAATCTAGTCCCTATTAAGAAGGTTGCCAAAACACCTCACGAGATGTGGACAGGGAAGGTTCCCTCATTAGCACACATCAAGGTTTGGGGTTGCGAGGCTTTCGTGCGGCGTGAGACTCACAGCAAGCTCGAACCTCATAATGAGCATTGTATATTCATCGGCTACCTATAGAAATCTTGTGGATATATCTTCTATAGACTGAGTGACAATGTTGTCTTCGTTGCGAGGATAAGGGTTTCTGAGAGAGAGAGAGAGAGAGAGAGAGAGAGATAGAGAGAAATCATATGCTAAGAGGACAGTGGGATGCAAATTAACCATGAAGAGCTTCAAGAGTTAAGTGATGAAGGAACCTTAAACACTAGCGCTCAACCTGAGGAGGAAACTCTTGTTAAACCAGTTGACGAGTCCTTATCTCTGAGGCGTTCCAGTAGAGTTAGTGTTCCACCAGTGTTATATGGTTCCCATATTACTACAAGTGATACATTTATCAGTGATATCACACTGGTAAATTGATGAACCTAACAATTACAAGGAAGCCATGGCAGCCCCCAAGTCTGCTAAAAGGAAAGATGCAATGGACAACGAGATTTAGTCCATGTATGACAATCAAGCTTGGAACTAGGTTGAAAATGTACCAGGTCGTAAGACAGGTGCAAATGGATCTTTAAGAAGAAGACCGACATGGATGAGAAAGTACACACATATAAGGCGCGATTGGTTGTGAAGGTCTTTTCTCAAACTCATGGAGTTGACTATGATGAGACCTTCTCTCCAGCAGTGAAGATTAAATCTATAAGGGTTATGCTTGCCATAACTACATTTCATGATTATGAAATATGGCAAATGGAGGTCAAAACCACTTTCCTTAATGGAAAGTTGGCTGAAGATGTTTACATGAGTCAGCCAGAGGGTTTTATCAGTGCAAAGTACCCTAATAGAGTGTGTAAGCTTGAGAAATCCATTCATGGATTAAAACAAGCATCTCGCAGATGGAATTTTTGTTTCGATGTGAAAGTCAAAGAGTTTGGATTTTCGAGAAGCGAGGATGAGTCCTGTGTATATGTCAAAGCTAGTGGGAGTATAGTTAGCTTTTTGGTGTTGTATGTGGATGAAATACTTATCATAGGAAATGAAATCTGAACCTTGTAGGAGGTTAAGTCCTGGCTTGGGAAGTGTTTTGCTATGAAAGACCTTAGAGAAGCTGCTTATATTCTAGGGATAAGGATATTGAGAAACCAGAGTAAAAGACTAATAATACTTAGTCAAAGTACCTACTTGGACAAGGTGTTGAAGCGTTTCAACATGGAGAATTCCAAGAAAGGTGAATTACCTATCCAAGTTGAGTAAGACTTAGAGTCCGAGTACAGAGGCTGAGATAGCAGAGATGAGTCGAGTACCATATGCTTCCGTAGTTGGATTGATCATGTATGTTATGACTTGTAACAGCCCGGAATTTCAAGTATTGTAATAATTATGATTTTGGGTGTTTTAAGGGGGGACTCGGCGAGTTGGAGCCCAGACTCGCCGAGTAGGATCGCGGATCTGGTCGCGGGTTCGCGACTGGACTCGACGAGTCCGGATATGGACTCGGCGAGTCTGCGCTGTTTAGCGAAAACCCTAACCGTTCAGGGTTGGGACGTATATGAGGGACCTTATGGCCGTCATTGTTCACCCTAGTTCTGTGAGTGAAACCCTAATCCGATTGTGAGCACCTGGAGCAAGGAAGAAGACCATTATTGATCTTGGAAGTGTTATTTTGCAAGAAGAAGGAGGCTTGGTTAAGGGAACAACAGGAGAAGCCACATTCTGAGGATTGAGGACACAGAGCAACATTAGTCAGGTAATAATTTCGAGTTAATCCCTTCTATGTTGATGTGTATATGGATTTAGGGTTTATTGAACCCTTGTGTGGCTAGATTGAGTGTCTCCTTAGTCCCCCAAGCAATTGGAACCTTTCATTGGGACCTTTGGAAGTCCAGAATGTCCCATGCCTGAGTATTTCGGGAATCAATGGAGGTTTTGGATTGGAATCCTTATACCTTAGGTCAAAATGTAAATATGAGTCATGGGGTGTATTATGGGCACCGAAATGAGGACCTTACGTGATGAATCAGGCTAGGAAGGCCAGACCTATGAATGGTCGGAGCAGTTCTGACCTTAGAAAGCAGTTTGAGCGGTTGCATGGCATGGACTCGCCGAGTCCGTTGAACAGACTCGGCGAGTAGCTTGAAGATTAACTGAGACTCGTCGAGTTGAGTCGGGGTGGCCCCGCGATTCGTCCAGGAGGAACCCGTCGAGTCAAGGGGGATACTCGACGTGTAGAAAGGGAATCTTAGAGAATCGGTGAGTCAAGGGCGAGTGGACTCAGAGCTGTTGAACTCGGCGAGTCTTGGGGTGACTCGGCGAGTTAGATCGCGGGTTGAGTGAAGTCCTGAGTATGGGGACTCGGCGAGTCATAGGGTTGACTCGGCGAATAGGGTCAGTCAGGGGTTGACTTTGACCTTGTCTTTGGCCAAGGATTGACCAGTGGTTCCAGGGGTATTTTGGTAATTGTTGTTTATTGTTTGCGTTCAGTGCATTGGTGGCTGTCCAGAGGTGGAGATCGTATCAGTGATCGGAGCAGCTTGAGCTATCTGTTCAGTCGGCAGTTTCGAGGTGAGTTATCCTCACTATATCGCTAGGGTTTATGGCACCAAGGCCGACCCTTTTATCGGATGGAAATCCGGGTAGTTGTCATTGTTATGATATAGGCCGGAAGGCATTACATGTTATGTGCCGGAAGGCATTGCTATGTGGACCGGAAGGTCATGGCCTGGAGAAGGCGTATGTATGCATTTAGTATGTTGACTGATTCGTAGGGTAATGTTATGCTAGTGACCGGCTAGACCGGTATCTTGTTTAGAGTAATGTTATGATATGTGATCTGTTGATCGATTGTTGTCTATGAACTGCTATATGATTATTTGTTATGTTATATATGCATTTTATGCTTATGTGCCGGAAGGCAATATGTTATGGGCCGGAAGGCAATATGTTATGGGCCGGAAGGCAATATGTTGTGTTATGGACCGGAAGGTCGGCGTGGGTAGGACCGGAAGGTTTACCCAGCAGGGACGGAAGTCCCCTGAGACACATGGACCGGAAGGTCAGGGCCTGGAAAGGCGTATATGTGGTTGGTATTCTGGGGGTATCTCACTAAGCTTTCGGGCTTACAGTTGTGGTTTTATGTTTCAGGTTCTCAAGAGTCTGTGGCAAGGCAAAGGCGTGATCGTACCGTTCCTCGCGTTGATGTTTTATGATGTGAACCTGGGAAAATACTCTGTTGAATATTGTATTGAAAACCTTTTTGTAACAACGTTAATAAAATGAGTGGTTTTTGAAAAAAATTAATTGTTTTGAAATTTTGGATGTTACAAGTTGGTATCAGAGCCTTGGTTTGAGTGAATTGGGGAAACATTCGTGTGACTCCAGTCTCAAATTGAGGAGGATTTTAAAAAAAAAGAAATTAAAATGGTTTTCAAATTTAGTAAAAGGAGGACGCGGAGGTACGATCAGCCAGAGCCAGTAAGTAACCCCAAGATACCATACATGATATTTGTTTTATTGAGCTTGATAGAACAGCATGTTAGAGTTAGGCTAGGGATCTTCAGGAATTCATGATAATGTTTCCTGATTTGTGATGCCTGTAGCCTAGGGTCCCTTATGGGATATTCTCAGTGTTCCTCTAATGGTGAGGGTTGATAGTTGTTATGCATGTTCTCTAGGGCATTGTGGTAGTACTTCATACAAATATGGGTAGGTGTGGAAGGTAGTATGGGCCCGTACTACTGAAAGCACAGGACCCATATGCGTATCAGGGAAACCATGATCTCTAGGGTAGGGTTGCGAGAGTTGGATCCCAGGATTGTGGGAAGTGTCTGAGATTGGTATGGTGTCTTCGGTATGGAGATTTCGAGGCATGATGATAGTGGATCCGGATCAGGATCGGGAGCTGGAGAGCGAGTTCCGGGTGGAGCGGTGCTGTCGGAGGTTATCGATCAGACGAGCACGAGCGAGTTGGATGCGAGGATTCGCAAGATCCTGCGTGATGGGGTTGTTGCATTAGTCCGAGCTGAGTTGCCGGAATTGTTTGGGTCGATCAAGACTGCCATGATTGAGTATTTTGATGAGCGATATGCGGCTCTCGCAGAGACGGCTGCCGCGGTGGCTACAGCGGCTGTAGCAGCGGCAAGGGGAGGAGCTAGTCGGAGTTTCAGTATCGGGGCTTCTATTATACGAAGCCTCCCACATTCGACGGAGTGTGGGACCCGATTGTCGCCATGAGATGGTTATCAGACGTGGAAGGGTGTTTCTTCACGAGTTTATGCCCTGCTGATCAGAGGGTGAGGTGGGCTCTGGACCTATTGGGGCCTGGGGCGAAGGATTGGTGGAGATTGACCACGGAGTCATATTCCGACGCGCAGAGGGCTGCGGTTTCAGGGGATCAGTTCAGGGAGATGTTCAGTACTCGCTATGTTCCGCGAGATGAGAGGGAGAGATTGGCTCGGGAGTTCCTTGAACTGAAGCAGGATTCGGAGTCGGTGACTGCGAGCACCAGGATGTTTATTGAGAGGGCGATGTTTTACCCTGAGTTCGCTTCGGAGCAGGCTCAGATGTCCCGATATCTGAGTATGCTCAAGGGGGATATCAGACAGTTCGTGTCTGCGCAGAGGTGCGAGACCTTGATGGTGTTTCAGGAGGCTGCCATGCGGCGTGAGTTAGAGGTTGATTTGCAGTTGCGTGAGCTGAGGCAGGCTCCGATGCAGTCGCAGCCAGCGCCGAAACGGTCCAGTACCGTTGATGTTAGAATGGAGGATCGGAGCGGCCACACTTATGGGAAGTGTGGGAGGGGTTACACCGAAGTTTGCTAGTCCGGCGGTGCATGCCGCAAGTGCGGAAAGGAGGGGCACTATGCGCGGGATTGTCGGCAGTCAGTGCCGATTCGGGATTTGAGGATTTGTTATCATTGTCGGCAGGTTGGACATTTGAGTGTCAACTGTTCACAGCTTTCTGCAGGACCGGTGCAGGCTCTAGCACCGGCCACCTTGAGGAGTTCAGGAGGAGGACAGGATGGAGCGGAGCCCCAAGGGCTCAGGGTCGTGCTTATCGGCTTGCGGCAGAGGGAGACGGAGCAGTGCCGGAGGCAGCTGCGGGTATGATGCTTTATTGATGTCTTGATTATCTTATGTTGATTGTGGCGTATTGTTTGTGCTGGTATCTTGTGTGGATTTCGATGCGGTATTCGTTGTTTCGCGGGTTTGGCATGGTTATGGATTGGTGTTTCAGGTTTTGCTTTGGCATTCGTTGTTCCCTGATGGTTTGGTATGGTTATAGATGGTGTTTTGGTGCCGGTATCCTTGTGCGATTTTCGATGCGGTATTCATCCTTTTGCAGGTTGTGGGTTTGGTTATGGGTTATTGTTTGGGAATTCCGTTGGTTATCATTCGTGAGGGTTGATAGTGGAGATGCGGCACTGGGTTGAATGTCGGGTAGCATCTGCAGTCGTGGAGTGGATAATTGAAAGACAGGATACTTTTGAGCGGATTGATCAGGGAGGAGATGTGTTTTGCTGAGGGTCGCTTATGCTTGTGGGAAGCAGTCAGTGTGTAAGTGTTCTCTTTGTTCGGGGTTGTTCTGGAAGGTCGTTAATGGCGATCGGTGGCTGTTAGTCAGTACTTTAAGTGGGGGAGAATTGGAGAATTCTCCGAGAGATCGATGAGTATGTGAGGGTGCTTAGCTGTTGGGATTCAGCAGTGTTCTGTCAGCTCAGAGTATAGGCTGACAAGAGCGAGTGTCGGGTATGCGGGGCGGGATACAGACCTAGGGCATTTGGTTGTGGAGACCTGGGAGTAGGCCGGGATCAAGTTTGAGTAGGTAACCGGGATTAGGTGATCAGAGTATTTGTATGCTTGATGTATGGGATGGGTTGTACTGCATTAATCCCACGGGATTTATGTTGTGCATGTTTCCAGAGTTGGAATCGGAAGGTTCCTGGAGTTAGAACCGGAAGGTTCACAGAGTTAGAACCGAAAGGTTCGCAGAGTTAGAACCTGAGGGTTCACAGAGTTTGGGTGTACGGACCCACAAAGATATAACCTCGAGTGGCTAGTGTGTGTTATGAGAGTCGGTCCAGTCATGCTGGGGAATCTGATGGTATTGTTGGATCAGGTTGAGATTTCGGATTTTGTATGTTGCAGTGTGATTACATTGGAAGGTCTGGCCCCGGGTTAGTGATTTTGTTTAGTTGAGGTAGTGATTCTGTGGAGTGGAGAGAGTGCATGGGCTTGAGAGCCCCTGCAATGAGAGCCAGAGTATGTGAATAGCGGTTACGCAAAAAGGGTGGTGTCGCTTGGGGCAAGCACCGTGGCACTGGTTGGAGTGGCATTATGGCCAAGAGGGTCCCTTGGAAAAGGAAAAGAGAAAGGTGTGTAACTCCAAAGGGGAGTGCAAGTTCACGAAAGTGAAAGCTGCAGAGCAGAGTTATGGTTAGAGTATTTCGAGTATGGCTTTGAGCATCGTGTTCGCGGCAGTGAAGTAGGAACCCATCCGGTTTGGGATGTCTGTTGAGGCTCAGAAGGGATGCAGGGGGAGAGAGAATCTTGAATTCTCAGTGTGATTCTGATCAGGGTATAGGGTGGATATTAGTGGTTCATCCTGGGAGATGTTCGAGGGTATCATCAGTGTATTGGGTCTTCCAACCTACGGGCGTTGGGGCTAGTTCAGCATGCGTATGTGATTGCAAGAGGAGAACTCGTGAGAGTTGCTCTGAGAGTGAGAATGGGTCTCTCAGTCGGTCCGGAATGGACAAAGTGGGCTTTGGATCGGGGATCCGGTGGTTCATGGTTTCCTAGCCCTTATGGGTCGAGTGATCGTTGAGATTTAGAGCAGAGTTGCATCTTGGGTAACTTTCGGTTACAGAGAGTGATGGGCAGTACAGAGATCGTGCTTCAGTCGACAGAGCAGATTCAGCAGGTTAGACAGAGGTTATTGACCGCCCAGAGCCGACAGGAAAGTTATGCAGACAAACGCCGGTCCGAGCTTGAGTTTCAGGTCGGCGACTTCGTACTCCTGAAGGTCTCTCCTTGGAAAGGAGTGATTCGATTCGGGAAGAGGGGCAAGTTGGGGCCCCGGTATATTGGGCCATCTCGTGTGATTGCAAGAATAGGCCGGGTAGCCTATCGTTTAGAGTTGCCAGCAGAGTTGGGGCAGATCCACGACACTTCTCATGTGTCGCAATTGAGGAAGTGTATAGCCGATGAGTCGGCAGTGGTTCCATTGGAGGATATTCAGGTGGATGCGAGCCTAAATTATGCCGAGAGACCAGTGTCCATCAAGGATCGGAAGATCAAGGTTCTGAGGAACAAGGAGGTACCTCTGGTGTTGGTTCAATGGCAACACCGGAAGGGATCGGAAATGACTTGGGAGCCGGAGCGTGAGATGCGGGAGCAGCATCCGGAGCTATTTTCAGAGTAAGACTTCGAGGGCGAAGTCTAGTCCTAGTGGGGGAGAGTTGTAACAGCCCGGAATTTCAAGTATTGTAATAATTATGATTTTGGGTGTTTTAAGGGGGGACTCGGCGAGTTGGAGCCCAGACTCGCCGAGTAGGATCGCGGATCTGGTCGCGGGTTCGCGGCTGGACTCGACGAGTCCAGATATGGACTCGGCGAGTATGCGCTGTTTAGCGAAAACCCTAACCGTTCAGGGTTGGGACGTATATGAGGGACCTTATGGCCGTCATTGTTCACCCTAGTTCTGTGAGTGAAACCCTAATTCGATTGTGAGCACCTGGAGCAAGGAAGAAGACCATTATTGATCTTGGAAGTGTTATTTTGCAAGAAGAAGGAGGCTTGGTTAAGGGAACAACAGGAGAAGCCACATTCTGAGGATTGAGGACACAGAGCAACATTAGTCAGGTAATAATTTCGAGTTAATCCCTTCTATGTTGATGTGTATATGGATTTAGGGTTTATTGAACCCTTGTGTGGCTAGATTGAGTGTCTCCTTAGTCCCCCAAGCAATTGGAACCTTTCATTGGGACCTTTGGAAGTCCAGAATGTCCCATGCCTGAGTATTTCGGGAATCAATGGAGGTTTTGGATTGGAATCCTTATACCTTAGGTCAAAATGTAAATATGAGTCATGGGGTGTATTATGGGCACCGAAATGAGGACCTTACGTGATGAATCAGGCTAGGAAGGCCAGACCTATGAATGGTCGGAGCAGTTCTGACCTTAGAAAGCAGTTTGAGCGGTTGCATGGCATGGACTCGCCGAGTCCGTTGAACAGACTCGGCGAGTAGCTTGAAGATTAACTGGGACTCGTCGAGTTGTTCTTCAGACTCGGCGAGTTGAGTCGGGGTGGTCCCGCGATTCGTCCAGGAGGAACCCGTCAAGTCAAGGGGGATACTCGACGTGTAGAAAGGGAATCTTAGAGAATCGATGAGTCAAGGGCGAGTGGACTCAGAGCTGTTGAACTCGGCAAGTCTTTGGGTGACTCGGCGAGTTAGATCGCGGGTTGAGTGAAGTCCTGAGTATGGGGACTCGGCGAGTCATAGGGTTGACTCGGCGAATAGGTTCAGTCAGGGGTTGACTTTGACCTTGTCTTTGGCCAAGGATTGACCAGTGGTTCCAGGGGTATTTTGGTAATTGTTGTTTATTGTTTGAGTTCAGTGCATTGGTGGCTGTCCAGAGGTGGAGATCGTATCAGTGATCGGAGCAGCTTGAGCTATCTGTTCAGTCGGCAGTTTCGAGGTGAGTTATCCTCACTATATCGCTAGGGTTTATGGCACCAAGGCCGACCCTTTTATTGGATGGAAATCCGAGTAGTTGTCATTGTTATGATATAGGCCGGAAGGCATTGCTATGTGGACCGGAAGGTCATGGCCTGGAAAGGCATATGTATGCATTTAGTATGTTGACTGATTCGTAGGGTAATGTTATGCTAGTGACCGGCTAGACCGGTATCTTGTTTAGAGTAATGCTATGATATGTGATCTGTTGATCGATTGTTGTCTATGAACTGCTATATGATTATTTGTTATGTTATATATGCATTTTATGCTTATGGGCCGGAAGGCAATATGTTATGGGCCGGAAGGCAATATGTTGTGTTATGGACCGGAAGGTCGGCGTGGGTAGGACCGGAAGGTCTACCCAGCAGGGACGGAAGTCCCCTGAGACACATGGACCGGAAGGTCAGGGCCTGGAAAGGCATATATGTGGTTGGTATTCTGGGGGTATCTCACTAAGCTTTCGGGCTTACAGTTGTGGTTTTATGTTTCAGGTTCTCAAGAGTCTGTGGCAAGGCAAAGGCGTGATCGTACAGTTCCTCGCGTTGATGTTTTATGATGTGAACCTGGGAAAATACTCTGTTGAATATTGTATTGAAAACCTTTTTGTAACAACGTTAATAAAATGAGTGGTTTTTGAAAAATTTTAATTGTTTTGAAATTTTGGATGTTACATGACTTGTACTCGCCATGATGTAGCCTTTGCTTTAAACATGGTTAGCAGATATCAAGGGAATCCTGGTAAAGCTCACTGGACTGTGGTATAGAACATTCTTAAGTACCTGTGGAGGACTAAGGACTGGGTCCTTACCCTCGGTGGGAGTGATGACTTAAGAGTGGCAGGGTATAGTGACTCAAACTTTCAGACTAACAGAGATAATTTGTGCTCTTAGTCGGGCTGGGTATTTACCCTGAATGGAGGAGCAATAACTTGGAAACGTTCCAAACAGGAGACTGTAGCGAATTCAACGTGCGAATCAGAGTACATAGCAACAAACAAAATGTCGAAAGAGGCGATATGGCTGAAGAACTTCATTGGAGATCTTATAGTTGTACCAGCTATAAAGGAGCCTATGTAGATTTTCTGTGACAACAAAAGTGCGGTCGCCTTAGCCAAGGAACCGAGGGATCATGGCAGATCCAGACAACATCGACAAAAAATATCACTTCATAATACATCGGATAGAAGAAGGACTCCTTGTAGCAAATGGGGTATCGTCAGAGGAGAACCCAATAAATCCCTCTATGAAGGGACTAAGTAGGGTTAAACACTTGTTGCATGCAAGGAGCATTGGGATGAAGGACGATAATAGTTTTAATGATTAGATAGTTGTTTAGAAACTTGTAATAGATAAAATGTAATTGACATTTGATGATTAAATAAAAGGAGTTTTATTTATGAGTAAAGTTACTATCTTGTGTCAATTGTTTACTATTGTTTCATTTTGCATGTTTTGACTTCCAAAATAATAAGATTATTCAAACTATCCACAGTCGATCATATTTTGGAAGTAGGTATTGAGGCAAGACAGTCATGAATTTGGCTTGTAGATTGTCTAGAGTGTTTAGACATGGCAGAAGTTTGCTACAACATTCATGAGTGCTCATAAGGTCTGGGTATTGGATTAAATCCACGCTCACATTAATCACTTCATGGAATTTATCACGAGTGATTGTGAGACGATAATATCATATAGTCTTCAAACCGAGATATATGAGTTGTTGACTATGAGTTGGTTGTACCTTGATAGTGCGAAAACGCATCAGTAACTTGATGTTATAAAATGTGCTATTGTGTAAGATTTAACGAGTAGTTAGTACAGGCATATAAGTCGAATTTTATCTGTTCCTTTTATCCTTGGAGGATTAAAAGCGATATCTTGGACCCCTCTATGATTTTTTTTAGACTTATGTGTCGGGCCCGGTCAGGACTCAATTGATGTGTTCAACTAAGTTCTATATCAAACAAATTGGAAATCGGGAAACAAACTGCTGGATAATAAGTATGATTATGTTCCATGTATTTGTCCATACAATATCTTGAAGAACAAAGGGTTATATGATCATTTATCTAAAATGGTGCGTCAAAGTTCGACAGCGGCTTTTAAGAGCCACGATTGCTAGTCAGTTTTTAAGTCGTACTTGCAGTTATAGCTATTAGACTTATCCAAGTGGGAGACTGTTGGATTAAGTGTCTAAGCCCATAACTATAATTGATATGTACTCGACCCGAGAGTAGCATGGTCCATTTTGGGTTGCATTCACCAGAACAATCTGATAGGATGGATATTTGAGAAAGAGGTTATTTATGATTTATTGATACATTATAAGTATAATATATCAATTGAGGAATCATATTACTTAATTAGTATTAATCAAGAATTAATTTGGAATTAATTTAGCGATCAAAAGAGACTAATTAAATATACATGGGCTGATTGTGTAAAGCAAAGATACATATTGGTTGGGCTAATAATTCATGATTGATTAGTAATGGGCTAAACTTATGTAAGTATCCATATAGTGTTAGTCCATTACAAGCCCAAGTGTAAGAATTAGGGTTTACACATAACCCTTAGAATTTTACACTATATATATGCCCTTGGCCTAGAATGAAAACACTAGTCTTCTTAGAGAAACTTTAGTCGATTCTTAAGTGCCTCTAACCTCTCTCTCAAGTTCTCCAATTGCTGGTGGTGTTTTGTGAACCATTTGAGGCATCACACTTGAGGTGCTAAGTTCTTAAAGGCCAAATACAATAAGCTACAACAAAAGGTAATCTTCTAGCTAGGTTTTATGATTCATATATCAAGTTGTATGCTAGTTTAGGCTTCATACTTTGGAAATTGTTTATTACATGTATAACTAGAGAAAACTTAGATCCAAAGCAATAGAGTTGTATGTGCACCATAGGGATGTTATAGTGCTCAAAACCCATCAGAAATGTCATTTGTTGATGTCTCCACTATACTCCACTACACAAGATTACTTTGGTCATCTTTACACCTCTCATGATCCAAATTTGATCCAATCAGCTTCTAGCACCTAAATGGATAGTCCAAACCCATCTTTAAGAGTCTATGATCCATCCAACTCATCAACACATCAAGCCCAAAAACTTCAAAATATATCCGATAAAGCCCTACAGCTCCTCGAAGGCCTACAAAACCCATCAACTCATCAACAAGATAATTTGTGACCGCAATGAGGCTACAAATACCTACAAAATATCTCATGCAAAAGAAAAAGAACTCGATATGATCCAAGATAAAGAAATGATACACTAGATTGCAAATGTAAAATGACATAAATGGACATTTAGATATAAAATTAAAAAATTATATTAAATATAATTAACAACACATTTCGTATATTTTTGACGAAAACTCTAAAAGTTTATGAAATGTTATTTCAAAAGTAGTTTATCAAAAGTTAGTTTATAAATTAGTTTATATGCTACGATAAACTATTATTTTGGATTTACAAAATAACACATTACAATAACTAATAACTAGCTTTTTTTTTTTTGCTAAACATGACCTAATAAGCTATTTTTATGATTTTACCGAGTGATTAAATTACAAAAGTTAGCTTATTTTTGTGAAACATGACCTAAATGGATCCAATAATTATGTTAATGGGTTAAATCCTTTTTTCTTTTCTTTATTTTCTAGGTCTCTTTTTATATCAATTTTTTTTTAATAACCACGAAAACTAAAATAATAAACACTTATCGATTAAGACAAAAATTACAATACAAATGCTCACTACAATTTCACTGAACGCTTAATAATGTATACACTATCTAACTCTGGAATCATACAAAGACATCAACGTTGTTAAGCAATAGATAGAAAGCCTAAATGAAGGTGACAACACAAAGAACATTACAATAAGAGATAATGAGTATCTATCGGACTTGTTCTCTCAAATGAAGACCAAACACAAGATATAGTTTATACCCCACATACATAAAAATGTATCGTATATGGTGGGGGAATACACTAGAGTAATACAATATACGCTTTAATCTCTTAAGATCTCCTCCAACTGTCATCAACTTGACACGTACACCTTCTAATCTTCTCAGTACAACATTATAAGCACACCTTTATCCACGTCAGCAACAAAGAGTTTAGGCTTTAATAGAAATAACCTTCAACATAAAAGGCCCTTGGCCTAGCAGTATTATGTGTTTGAAAATATGTATATCCCCAAAGAGGTTGAGGGTTAAGTCAAGTGATGGAAAAATGTTTTAGTTTATTAGTATAATTTAAAGAGTCTGTGTTAGTCGTCCTAAGAAAAAAAACTTCAACTGCATTCCCTTCACAATCAAGATATGTACAAACCAAATCAATGTTCATTTTGAAAGGTTATATCTTTTGAATTATGTTTGTATACAAGAGAATTAATTGATTGGTATGACAAAAGAGTGGTCCATAATAAGGTATGATGAAATTGAATCCTAGCCAATATTACGTATTTGTGAAAATGGATGTGTGCCATACATTTGTGACAAAGACCTTTCATACGTACAAGATAGTGGTTCGTGCAATACTGGATGCATTTTGTACACTTGTCAGTGTCGTGACAAGTCAAAATCGTATACCAATTTTAATTTAAAATATCGTCGTTTCCATAATTTCTTAGAGATATAGTACCAATAATGCTATGTAGACACAAATTGTTATTAATACCATTAATTTTTCTTAGAAACTGTTAAAAAATCCGCGTAAAATCATTCATTTTGCAAAAAAGTTATAGACCCATCCACTATATCATACGAGATTAAAATAACTTTTATGTTGTTACTGTTTGCTTAAAAAAATGAATTTAACAAGTCAATTAATTATTAAAGAAGACAAATATGGTTTTCCAACAATCCGTATTATAGCTTCATATGGGTCTATAAGCGATTAACTGAGTTGTGTTTAATTTGAACTAGAGGCCCAGATAAGTAGGCCCACCTTAAGGCCTTAAATTAGAGGTAACAAAATGGGTTTAGGTCCTTTTGGATCGGTCCGAAACTTCAAACTACGGTTTATTATTATAACTAGACTAGATTATAAGCATGGTTGACGAAAAAAAAAACTATATAATACAATAAGATAAACAAAATTATTTAATCATATAATTGCAAAAAATATTTATATATAATATTTGGTACATATTAATATGTTTAAATGATTATGTATAAATAACATTTAAAATGGATAGAAAATTTTTTTTTATTTAATTCATCATTAACAAACAAAAGAAAATATAGAAATGTTATATGTATACAAAAAGAATAATAAATCTCAACTGAAGAAACATGGACTATTTTGGATTGTAAGTAATAAAAATTCATGTCAATCATATGAAATTTGATAGCAAAACTGGACTTACAGAATTGAGTAATTAGCATTTACATGCTACTAATAATCGAGAATAGACATTTACTTAAATCAATGTCAAGTAATCAATATAAAAACCTAGGGTACTAACCATTCTTTCATCATGTATTGACACATGATGTATAGGAAGGAAATATAAGTAGCTCAGTTTAGTTGAATTAATTTATTAATGCTCATTCCTAGGGAATATACAAAACTTTGATGTATTTAACCTTTTTAATGACTTTACATGTAAACCGATCATAGAATACCGATTTTACTAGCACCAGTTTTCCTCGAAACGAAAGAGCTTTTGATTTCCATGTAGATAGCTTGGCTTCGAAAAAAAATTAGACGATGCTTTCTTTGGGGTGGATAGGAAGAGAAATCGAAAATACACTGGGTCGCTTGGGACAAAGTCACAAAAAGAAAAGAATTGGGTGACTTACGGGTGGGATCAATCAAATCACTCAACACCTCATTAATTACGAGATGATGGTGGATACTCTGTACTGAGTCGTTCTCGATATGGGCAAAGGCGATCAAAAGCATGCACAATCTCAACCACAACCGGATAACTACTACTCTACAAAATTGTTGGCCGAAACGTGGAATAATATAGCCTTCATAAAAAAAACAAATTAGAAAAGCATCGCATCACACAATCTCAAGTGGTCACAAAGCATCAAAACTCTAACGGAGTCTCATGGTCCGACAACATCACTCCAAACGGGATATTCCAAGTAAATGCTATTAGAACAAAATTAGAACATTGTGATCCGGTGGACATTGGAACATTTATTTGGGTAAAAGAAATCCCTTTAAAAATCATGTGCTTCATATGGAGGGCAAAAATGGATCGCATTCCATCCGCGGAGGCCCATATCAAGCGAGTTATCCCATTGGAATCCACAATTTGTTGCCAATGTGGAAAGATGTGAAAATGGAAATTACATGTTGGTTCCATGTCCTTTCGCGATCACTGTATTTTAGAGGTACATGATGTGTTAGACTTTGCATCCAACTTGGGGAATTGCCCTAAAAAGAAGAAGTGGTTCTTAGGAATTTGCTACGGTGCTTTTTGTGAGTATTTGGAAGGTGAGAAACAAATGATTATTCGACAATTAAAAGGTAACTCCAACACTGGTGGTGGACATTGTTAAGTCAACTACTTTCTTATGGTTCAAGCATGGAACGGAGGACTAAATTGGAGTATCTACCCTCTAAATTAAATTGTAACTCTTAAAATGTCATCTCTTTATATCTTTTCTTGTACGTTTCTCCTTGCCTAGTGACTTGTTAGGCGTGACTTTTTCTTGTATTTATATAATTATTCATTGGTTTCAAAAAATACATATTAAACTCTTAGGCTTAGTTATTATTTATCAAATGCATGCATTTGGTCATAAAACTACAAATAATTGATACCGTCTTTGTTTCTTTTAAGCTAGTCCACTTAAAGTTATTAATCAAAAGTAAATTTACTCATGTAGAACCATCCTTATAAACATATTAAATCTACTAATTTATATCAAGTAACTTTTCATCATTTATATATTAGCTTTTCTGTCGATTTTCTTACCATATTATAACAAACACACTGGGGTGAAACAGAGTTTTGGGGACACTATAAAATATGCCTTTTTAATAAAATATATATATATATATATATATATATATATATATATATATATATATATATATATATATATATATATATATATATATATATATATATATAGATCAAATCAAAGATGATTAATAAAAGATAACTATTAAAACTGATATAGAAAACCCAATGTCACGCTTTGATGAAGGCATCCCAATTACAACAGTGTACTTGGAAAGTACATTTAAAAGTGATATTTATAACCAAGTCCTTCAACGCGAGAATGAAAATTTTTAAACTCAATATCCATACTCAATGAATGCAAACAAAAAGCTTCTAAATTTTTCGTCTTTTAGTCTCAAGTATCCCGAATAATAAACATCAAAACAAACATTTTGATACAATCTGACATCCATGAAAAGGATATAAAATAAAACTTTAATAATTCATTAATATAAAAAAACTTAAAAATTGTTGAATAAAATTATATAACTTGTAAACAAAAGTGTATCATTGAAATGAAATATCACATGAGCAATTCCAAAACTTATAGGTGTCGTTGCTATATGGGTAATTTTCGATAGATGTTGTGTTGGATGATGTACTTAGTGTGTAGTTTTGCATTTCAGTCTTAGTGTTGGCAACGAAGTCTTTATTGGTTTCTTCAACATAGTGTTAGTATATGATGGCACTTCCATTTTTTGTGTTCTTTTCATTGAATTATAGTAGTCTTTAATCATCATAATTATTTACATCGATTCATACGTCAATATATATTTCTTGCATTCAATATCATGCAACTAAGAGAAAACAACATTCTAAAGCTACGATAATAACTTGAACCGTCTATACATCCATAGCCAATGCGGTTAGGAATTTGTATTTACCTAAATGTTATCTTTATTGTCACAAATATAAGATATAAAATCATGGGGTATATATATATATATATATATATATATATATATATATATATATATATATATATATATATATATATATATATATATATATATATATATATATATATATATATATATATATATATATATATATCTTTACCATCTTATAAAAGAAATCTCACTATTTCTAAAAATAGATTGAATATAATAATAATATTTTTTTAAGACGTTCAAATCATTAAGCTAATAGCACAAGTAGTCATCAATAAAATAATATTAAATTTTAACTTGTGTTTTGAATCCTTATATTTCTCAACAAATTCTATCTCCTTCCATGAATTTCGGATAATTCAAAATTTGAAACCATCAGAAAATACATGTTGATTCAAATATCCCTCCTGCAGATGGCTCTTTCTTAACAAGTTTTTATTTTAATCCTTATTTGTAATTGATTTCATCATTTTTAACTTTTTGTATTTTTATCTTATAAATATATTGGGTAAAGACTTTATTATATCAGGTTTGTTCCTAAAAAGGTTTTTACTATGTTTCTTTAATGTGTTGGCTTTGCAGGTTCAAAGAACTCAACCAAGAAGGCCAGTTAGAGCATTGTATTATCATTAGTTTGTATATTTTGACATCTTACTTTTGCAATAAAGAACGGTTAAACACAAGATTTGATATGATTAAGGTAGTTTGTATATTTTTCATCTTCTTTAGTCTAAAAATGAAACATTTTTCATCATTGGTCCTTATAATATCAAGTTTCATCACATGGACTTCCTGATTACGGTGATTATTGTCCTTATTATAAGGTTCTATATAGATTTTGTTCTATATTTTAAGGTTTTGAGAACCTCAATATGAATCCTTGAATTACATACCATCGTTGAAAATGTTTTAATTTGTGACTAAACTTGGTTTAAAATCACAATGAACAAGTTGACACCTGAGTATTTTGGCCTTCTCAAATGCCTATTTATCGACTTTTGAATCACAACACCTGATAATCTAAAGGTTTATTTTTATAAACTATTATTTATATATTTTAGCATTTTACTTAGTAGGACATTAAATTAATAAAGAAATTAAGGAAAACAAAAAAAAAAAAAAAAAAAAAAAAAAAAAAAAGAGGACGATAAACAGTACAAGTGGTTTGGGTATGTATAAATGGAAGTAATAGGGTGTTTGGCAAAAAAAACTTATTGCTTATTAGTTTATTAGCTTATAAGTTAATAAGTAAGTGTAGAGTAACTTATGAAAAAATGACGTATTAGAGGTTTCCCACCGGAATAAGTTATTTTAATCCAAACAATTTTTTAACTTATAGTGATATGGAACCTAATAAGTTGTTTTAAAAAAGCTTAGCCAAATACCCCCTTAATATGGTATGGTAATGCTCTTGAAAAATAGATGTCATTTAATATTCATTTCTCGAAGTGAACGCAAAATGGTTTGAACTTTAAAGAGATCAAATTATTCGTCGCCCGCCGCTTTGAGATTAAACATAAACGGAAGACGGCTAGTGTGTATATATATATATATATATATATATATATATATATATATATATATATATATAGAGAGAGAGAGAGAGAGAGAGAGAGAGAGAGGTTCCGTTGAGATTAAACATAAAATAGAAATCTTGAGATTCAATCACAACCGCGTATTTCAAATCTGTCATTCTAACCCTCTGGCGTGGCATGCCTGTTATAATCATTTCTGAACCATTTTCATTGGGCGAGGAACTAAATTTAACTAAGGAAAATTCTACATTTCTAAGCATTTTCAAAGCCACTACATTATTTTTTTTCATTTACTTTTTTTTTCAAGGTAAATCAAGGCTTCTTGCTTACTAATGATGATCAGGGCAAAATATGAGGAAAAAACCCAACCTACTATGGTTTAGTGATTAGGAAAAGGGTAAAATACAAATCCAGTCATAATTGTTAATTACTTATCAAATAATAGCCAAAAATAGCCTACAAAAGAGTAGTCAACCTATAGTTGACTACGGTCAACTCTTTTGTGGTAATTCGTCTACTGTTTTGCGTTATATATAATTTTTTTTTCATTTCTAAGATACAAAACTGTAGGTTTTTAAAACCTACAGTTTCCTCTCGTTTTAGCCACGATTTCCCAAACAGTAACCTACGGTTTTGGGAAAAAAATACGTTTTTTTTTTTTTTAAATTCTACTGCTTTGAATTCTCAAAATTTTTTAACAAAATAATTTTACATCTTATAAACACTCTTTTTAATACTCTATATCACAAAAAAATATAAAACCGTAGCTTTTTTGACAAAACAGTAGATTAAACCACAAAACAGTAGACTTAAAAAAAATAATAAACAAAAATAAAAAATAAATAAATAAATAAATAAATAAATAAAAACGTGTTTTTTTCCCTAAACTGTAGGCTACGGTTTGGGAAACCGTAGCTAAAACGAGAGGAAACCGTATGTTTTATACGGTTTTGTATCTTAGAAATAAAAAAAAATTATAAAAAACACGAAACAGTAGACGAATTTACAAAACAATAGACGAATATAGAAACTTATGGTTTCGTGGGGTATACTTAGACATTTAATAATTTTTTATTAAAAATTGCTAACCACTTCTTTAACTTGGCTAGATTAGCAATTTCCTCTCAGAAAAATCATTGTATAAATCTTATTCATAAAAAGACCTTATATTATTTTTTTTTTACCTTTTACCTTTTCTTTTTTGTTGGTAAAAAGAAGGTTTTCCCCCATCATTTCAAAGTTTATTCGATCTATCGCTTTACTTCTCCAATAAATCATACCAGACAGATGAATAAGGTGGGGAAATGTTTCACCGTTTGATATTTTAGACTATCATTGTTATATTACCTAACATAATACACCATTGTGTCCTTGTTATTATCCAAATATTTTGCCTGCCTATGAAAGATTTTGCCGAACCTAATATATCAAAGCCCATACGCAAAACTTCTATAATAATGTTGGCACTAAGATATTTTATTAATTTATCAAAATATTATTATATCGATAAATTAACAAATTATTAATTTATAGAGTTGGCTTATATTCGTGAGCAACTCTCAAATTAATGCATTTACCTTCAAAATTTCTATGTCCGTTCACTTTACCTATTTGAATAAAACATAAACAAAGATCTTTAAAATTTTTATGTACATTCACACATTAATGAACTTGTCAAGTTTAATATACATAGAATTAGTTTGATCACTATAAAATGTCTAATAATAAATTTTAGAATCATATCAACTATGACTTCTAAACTAAAAGGTTTTAAAAAATAAATGATGATCAATTAACAATGAAATTGTTATGCAAGTACCAGAGAGATCACCAAGGATGCACTCAACAAGATTTGGTGAAGTAGGTTGACAATTCTAGAATTTTTGGAAATTTAAAGATTAACTCAACATAGATTTATTTTTAATAATTATTAATTTATAGTTCCGGTGGGACCAATATATTTATATTGGGATTTCAAAAAAAAAAATACATTATCTGTCCCAAATTAATTGTCCATTTTTGACCTAGGAAGTCTTTTTTCTTCAAATTTGACGTTAAATATTTTTATTTTACTGTATTAAATTATTTTGTGACGGAGGTAGGATTATTTTATTATTTTATCGATTGGGGTCTAATTTTGTAATGATCTCACCGGAAAAATTATTAATTTTATTGAGGTTATTAATTTATCTACTATTAAATTATATAGATTCTACTGTATTATAGTTGCATAAATTTAATAATTTGGAAACAAATTCATAGATTTTTTTTTTCTTTTGTTTGTAAAACTCATTATTTTGTGTTATAGTCCTTAGCCTTAAAAGTGTGAAAATGTTGGTAATTACGAGGTGGAGTGTTAATGGTAGAAATGACAATTCCGGATGTAAACTACTAAACTTCCTTTTGTGAGAATTAAGGCACGTTGAAATATAGAAATACATCATTATTTTTGGTACTTAGCGTTAAATGTGACAAGTAATAGAAATTTTGGTTAATTATGTTATTTACTAGCTCTATTAGAAAGTGATTTTAATTAAATGTTGGTTAGTGGGATAATTTGGAACGTATTGTAGGTAAAGTATGATTTGTATAAGATGAAAGATGAAACCTTCCATGTGGTTTTTGGCTCGTCATTTAGGGAAGAAAGGAAAAAACATATGTGTATTATTGAGACGAAAAATGAAATCAAAAAGGATTTTTAGAGAGATTTTTGGTGCATTTAGTTGCAGAAAAATGTGACGTTTTCAAGAAAAAAATTTCAAAAAAAATGAGAATTTTGTAAACGCGCTTAGTTCGTCAACTTTTCTAAATTTTTCACAGAAAATGAAAAAAATTTCCGTTTTCTAAATTACAAAGAAGTTAAAAAATTTTGGAACATCAATAATCATTGTTTTCTATATTTTTCTGGTTCCAATTTTTTTTCTAAAATATAAACAGACACCCACTCCCACATCTACCTACCCCCACTTTAACACTCTTAACCCATCACACCCCTATCTACCCACACACACCTACTTCCAACCCCACCCCACAACACCCCCCCCCCCCCCCACAAACATACACCTACCCCAACCCCTACCCACACCTACACCCCCACAAACACACACACACACACATAACCACAAACAGATACCGATCCCCACAAACACACACACACACACACACACAACCACAAACACACACCCACTCCCACCCCCACAAACACACACCCACCCCCACCCCCACAAACACACACACACACCCTCATCCCCACCCCTACAAACATACACACACCCACCCACCCTCAAAACACACACACACACACCCACCCTCACCCCCACCCCCACTAATACTCCTACGAACACCCACATACACACAAACACACACACACACACCTACCCGAACCCCCCATACTTACACGCCCACAAACACCCCCCCCCCCCCCACCCACAAACACACACCCACCCTCACCCCCACAAACACACACACACCCACACGCACACACACACACCCACCCCCCACAAACACACACACGCCCACACGCCCACCCACCTTCACAAACTGACACCCACCACAACCCCAACCCCCACCCACACCCCTACGAACACACATACACACACCAACACACACACACAAACACACAGATACACACCCACCCAACACCACTACCACAATCACTAACCTACCATCACCATCACCACCACCACTACCCCATCATCAGCATCACTACCACCGCCGCAACCATCACCACCTCTGCCACAATTCTGTCGCCACCACCACCACCTGTTATCACCACCACCACCACCGTCACCATCATCGACACCACCACTGCTACCCGCCGCTGCCCCCACCCCCAACCTACCACGTTACCATTTTCTAAAAATGAAAACCGATAGAAATATACACATCTAAACGCGTTTTCTAATTTTTCTAAAACTGAAAATGAATAATGAATAGTTTTAATTAGACGCGTTTTCTAAATTTTCAAATGAAAACTGAAAACTGAAAAGGTAAAAAAAAACGGAAAATGAAAACTATTTTTCCGTAACTAAACGCAACCTTAGATTTGCGTATTTGATGAGGATTTGAATCAGGAATGAATCTGGAATCCCTGAAGGTAAGAACTAAGAACGCCTCCCTTTATAGCTTATACTAGACGAATGCCCGTGCGTTGCGCAGAAACACCTATATAGTTGATGTCTTTACAAATATATGTTTTTTTTAAATATAACAATAACGTTGTTGTTAAATTTGATACAATAATTTGTATATACTAAATTGATATAATATATTGATTATATTTGAATTATATGATAATATATACATTTATTGTAACTTCATAATTTCAATCGTTTAAATGATTTCTACCCGCGAGTTATATATGAATAAAATTAAATATAATATATGATTTGATGTTATTTATAGTTGTTTTTATTGTTAATTAATTTTTTAAAATTTATTTGCTTAATGTTTTAATTTCTATCATTATAATTATTTAAAACATCAAACATTGTTTTTTATTTTAAAGGCAACAATATAATCATTTATATAGAGTTGTTTTTAACTATTGTTATTGTAAGTTATTTTAAGTTATTTATTTGAAAACTTTTAACGATTATTAAAACATATTTAAGAAAAATATTTTAGTTAAATTGAGATTACAATTTAGTTTTTGCTTTTATCACTACAATTTATCACTTTTAACTATTTACAAAATATTCTTTAATTTTTTAAGTGGAACTGAAATTTATATTTGAATTGACATTGTAATGCACAGAAACACCTATATAGTTGAAGTCTTTATAAATTTATATTTTTTAAATATAACACTAACATTTTTTTAAATTTGATATAATAATTTGTATATTAATTTGATATAATATATTGATTATTTTGAATTATATGATAATATATACATCTATTATAACGTCATAATCTCAATCGCTTGAATGACTTCTACTCGCGAGTTACACATCAATAAAATTAAATATTATATATGGTTTAATATTATTTATAGTTGTTGTTATTGTTAACTAATTTTTTATAATTTATTTGCTTAATATTTTAAATTTTATCATTATAATTATTTAAAACATCAAACATTATTTTTTGATTTTAAAGGTAACAATATAATCATTTATATAGAGTTATTTTTAACTATTATTATTATAAGTTATTTTAATCTACTTATTTGAAAATTTTTAACGATTATAAAAATATATTTAGGAAATATTTTCTTTAAACTGATATTACAATTTAGTTGTTGCATTTATCACTATAATTTATCACTTTTAACTATTTATAAAATATTATTTGGTTTTTTTAGTGGAACTGAAATTTATATTTAAGTTGACACTGTAATGTTTTATTTAAATTAACAAATTAAGTATTTTGTCTAAATTGTTCAAAAGTTGTAGCTTTAAACTAATAATGGTTTACATGCAACAACATTTTAAATCTAATAAATTAAGTATAATATGTTAAAATTTAAAGACATAACTTTATAAATAGAAGTAAAGATATTATTTTAAAATTGAAATGTAGTCTATTTATGATTACACTTTAGGTTTGATATTTATATAACCTTATTAACCAACTTACAATCATTATTAGAAAGACACTACAATTTATCACTTTTAACTATTTAAAAAATAGTTTTTTGGTTGTTTAAGTTAAATAAAATTTATATTTAAGTTGAGTCTATAATGTTATAATTTAATTAATAATTTAAGTATTTTATACAAATTGTTCAAAAATTATACATTTAAAATGATAATGGTTTACATCCAACAATATATTAAAACTAATAAATTAAGTATAATATGTTAAAAGTTAAAAAAACATAATTTTATAAGTAGAAATAAAGATATTATTTTAATATTGAAATTTAGTTTATATATGATTACACTTTAGATTTGATATTTATTTAACCTAATTACCAAATTATAATTATTATTATTATAAAGAAATTAAAAAGTCATGGGAGTTTCAAATGAATGTGGTGAAAGGAAAAAATAATGGGGGTTTCAAATGCATGAGATTTAAGAAAAAATGCTAGCTTTATAAGTATGTATGATTAGGTTGCTTTAAATTGAAAAGCATTAATTTCAATGGTTAATTTTTTTGAAACGCCAAACTATCATACTTCAAATCTAATCCTAAACACCATTTATGTCTCCTAGTGAGACTTGAACCTATGATCTCTCATTTGAGAGAGTCACTCTTTACCGCTAGGTCAATGGTTAATTGGGACTATATTTTGATGAGACGTTTTGATAATTTGATTAGTGTTAGAATGAATATTCTAATGTGCGGTATAGTGATAATTACAAAAATATAAATATTTATTAAATAGCTTATTTAATTTTATTGGTTTAACCAGAATAATAAAACTTTAACCAAAACCAAACCGCATAAAAGATTGTTATTTGCTTAACCAAACCGAATAATCCGAACCAAATAAACCGAACATCATTTGGTTTAGTTCGGTTATTCGATTTTAATTTTTTTATCGCGCCCGTAATATAATTCCCAATTACACCAAAATAAATCACCAATAATTTCCACATCTGATTCACCACCTTTCATTTATATCAACTATATGGGTCATGAGTTCATAATTGTGATAAAGTGTGTATGTACCGATGTACGTCAATCCATGAATCCAAAAAACATTTGTTTTTCTTCCTAAATGTATCATTTCATCAATACTAATGTTGATTCCAACTAGATGATTTCATGACGCCATGGGGTTTAGAGGGAGCAAAGTGGGCAGCTACACAAGGCTCAATTTTTTTTATTATATATTTTTATTTAAAAATACAAAATTATAATAAAGATAACAGCCCTTTTTTTCTTGTTCGTCCTGGGCCTTTAAGAATATTTCATTTTTCAGGACCGGCCCTACATTACGCCACTACAAGTCATACTAGTAAAATGCAACATACATTATGAGACATGATGCAAATGTTGTGTCCCTTAAATCTTTGATGCAACCTCGGTGGGATAAGGCGAGGCTGCCCCAATATTTCTTTAAAAGATGTATGAAGGATAATTCTCACATAAAAGATAAAGAGTAGGTCGTGGATTGGACACCATTACCTCATCCCTAACTCACCACTATAATACATTCCTCTATGACACTCTTACTCTACACTTAGATTTCTTCATCAAAGACCTACTAACTTAGAAATCAAAGCATACTCCAGGAACCTCCTCATGTAATGCGGTTGACCCTTCTTGTTAGCTGAAGTTCAATTCCTTCTATCCAAGACAAACAATGAGGACTCCAACGTTGATGATACTAAGCAGGCAGCCTCCCGACTCTTGGAAAACCAAACATATTAGCAAACATAAAATTCCATCAATCTATTTTAGTAAAACATATTTTTTGGAAAAATATTTATATTGGTATACGCTTAATTTATAAAATGGACATTGAGGTTAAAGTTCAGAGTTTAAACACGTTTTGAAAGTTAAGGAAACCCTATTACGAACATTTATGAGTCAGAATATCTAGGAAATGTTGTTAAATTATTGCTAACATTTTACATGATTTATAGGTCAGGAAAAAAAATCATGAGAAAAATATTTGTAAGTCGGGCCAAAACAATATATGAGGAGGGTAAGCAAAAGCTGAATCAGAAACCAAAAAACCGTAAAAGAAAAAAAAATGAGAAACCAAACCATTCGCTTTATATTTGGGCTCAGTTTTAGATGTCTAAAAACCGATTTGGTTTTAGCTCAAAACCAATTCATGCTCACCCCTAGTTATGACCTGTCATTTATATTTGAAAATTACGATATATGCAACAATATATCTTTAATGATTATTTGTGTTCATAGATATGTGGCCCAATGTTTTCAATAAATTTCTTTACATGCATGAAACCAACGTACATTTTGTGGAATTTATTTATCTAGATAATGGAGTACAAAATTTTGAAAAATGAATGTATGAAAGTATTTTAGTGTAAGCATGTGGATCGACACAGAGAGGTCGAGGTTATTGATGGACAAAAAAGGTCATGTCAACTAAAGTACATTAATCGTGTTTGAGATTATACATGTGATATGTTCACCTCGTCAAATAGCGACAATGAATGTTACGTGCTCGAATGTTGTCTTATTGGTTCTGTTTCTAATTAATCGTTTTCATCCGAAAGTGTTTTATATATTTATTTATGTAGAACCGTAGAAGTATGTATTTATATTGCGACAATAATTAAAACTATTAATTCATTAAGCGTTAGGCTTACACATGTATACAAATATTTATATCTTCTAAATTAGAATTTGAATAAAAAAATTATTTTTTTCACTTGTTATATGAATAACGAAACTTGCATATTACTCATAACTAATCATAAACATGGACATTTTAGTTATGAAAAGAAGCTATAAAGCCTACAGAAGGTCAATATAGAGACTTTATTGCAAAGGAGAAAAAAGACATTTCAACCAATTACGCCATGCTTTCTTGTGAGAAGAAAGAAACACTAATTGAGACAGGATTTTAGACACTCAATGCAAAAGTCCATACCTTTATTTAAGCATTCCATGTGATTGCATACCTTTTTATCTTAACAAGCAAAAAAATCCATAAATGCTTTTTCCATTTTTGATTCATATGTATGTGTATAATCTAATCGAATCCACTACTGGCAAAAAGACGAAAAACCCAACATACAAGAACAAAAGAAGGTCCATTTCTAATCATCAAGTCCACGCCTACATCCAACTTCCATATCTCATGAACATATATGTGTTATATGTACATGGTTTAATGAAATAATGAATTGTTAGTGAATAATTAGTGGAATTTAACACGTTTAATGTAGTTTTTTAGGTCTTTGGGTAAATAATGATTGTGGGACTTGGAAAAACTAAAGGGTAATAATGAGGGAAACATTGACATGAAAATGTGGTCATGAATATGGATAAATGTCTTATTCTCATCATTATATCCCTCTCCCCTACCATTCTTATATCAAAGAGAAAACCCATAGGTAAAAACTAACCACATTATGTGTTTTACTTATCAAATAGTAAAAGTTCTCATTTTACTCAATGGTTAAAATTATTTATGATCAAAACAAGAAAGAACTAGTTTGAAGATGACAACCATAAATGGTAGAATGTGAGTAATATTTGGTGTACTGCATGTGAAGTGCTTTTACTGTACTTATTACTTTCAGTACAAAAAAACATACTCACAGTTCATTTATTTCCCATTTTTTTTCACCTTAATTTTAGCATTTTCGTTTTATGGGTTTTGCATAAATACCAATATGCAATAGCTACTTACTATAGGGTCCAATTTAGTTAACGTAAACCAAAAAAATAAAAACTCTCTTTTTAGACAGTTGTGAAAAGGAAAATAAAGCAGAATTTATAGAACCAAAAAGTTCAAATTTGGTTCTCTTCATTCCAATTTCCAATTACATCCCTTTCTTCTTTTTTCATCAATGAAATCCATTGAAGCAATCATGGCATGTTAAATCATGTGATGATTATTCGAAACTTCATAAGGCTTTTAAGGCAACAAATGTCATACAAAAGGGCCCTAAGAATGAATCCACCATAACTAACGCATGTTAATTAATAACTAACTGAGAGAATAATACACATCGATAAAAGTTGAAGACTTTATGAAGAATAGATGTTGACTTTTATATAGTGATTTTTTTGGTAAGAATCGAGCTATCATCAGGTTGAATCAATGTCAAGAAACAAAAAGATAAATTAAAACATTTGGTCATTTCTTTGTCAAGCAACATCTTGTATTAAAAGATCAATTAAACTAAAAGGTACGTAATCATCAGAATCACAAAGATAGATGTACAATTTTGATTAGAATTGACAGACACTCATGTGGGATGTTTGAATATAGAATTAATGAATTATAATCAGTCACAACTCACAACAATATTTCAGATAAATAATCATTGTTTATTTAATAGATCACATGGAGATATTAACAAAATTTGTACATTGAAAATAACAAGAAACATCATCCATCAAAACATATGAAGTTTTTGCGTTAATAACAACCGATTCAAGAACTAGAACCCAAAAATCCTCTGTAGAATATGTAGATAACAACAAATTCATGAACATCTAAAAAGATTGAAAATTTAAAATCTTGATTCATTATAATTATAAACGGTATAACAATCCTGGATCTTTGTCAATTATAATATGGCAATACTCCTACAAATTCTTGGACCTAAATTATAGTTATAATAAAGGTTAACCAAAGAATACAATTAATGCTACAAACTGTGAAAAAGAAAAGACATTACATATTAGCATCCACAAAGACCTCATTAAGCATGTCATGATCATCATCTCCCCCATTTGTTATGGCTTCTTTCTCCTCTTCACTACCAAAATCACGCCTTTTGAGCTTGGAATGAGCTGCAACAAATATCATTTTTTGAATCCTTTCAAGTCCAATTCTTGATTGAATTTGTCCTTGACCCAATAAAGACAAGTAACTACATTTGAATCCACAAGAAGTTGTTGCATGAAGAAACAAAAGCCTAACTGCAATCTTTCCAAGAATTGTGAAGTCTTTCAAGATAGTTTCCCAAACAAGTCTACTACTTTGAGGGTTTGCTATTTTCATCTTTCCGGTCAACGGGTCAAGTTGTTTGACTTGAACCGCTTTTGCATATAACGGGTCAAGTCCTTCGGACCTCCATTTCATAAGCTCCATTAATGCTTTATGAGCTTCTTCTCTTGAAACTAATCGTGTTATCAGTTTATCAACATCTTTCTCTTGTTCACAGGTTAAGCATTTAAAAGGTGGAAGGTATTTTCCGTTTTCGTCCCTCAGTAAATAGACTGGATCAAGTATGAATGCGGTTGACCATGCAGGGTGGTAGTTTTTCTTGAATCTTTTTTCAACAATTCTTTCAACAACACCAACATGAAGAACACTGAATTTCACACACCAATCTTTGATTTTGGATTTTAAATCCTCCCAAAGAGGAAGACATTGACCTACTAATGGCCTTTCAACCTCAATCTCTTCAACCATATCTTTCACCACTTTGATTAAAGTGTTGATAGCTTCCACGTCATTCCAAAACCCCATGTTTTGGATCATGTCGCCAACTTCTGTAGCCAGAGAATCTTCCATAACCAAAACTTTATACAAATCCTCCATTACAACTAACTGCAAGACGCGAGAACAGCTGATGATATTATCCAACATTGCAGAAACAGACGAAAAGTTTTGTAAGTTTTCACAATACAAAAGGGGAGGAATCCCAAAAGAAACAGAGAATCTGGAGTCGTGTGAGAGAAACTTGTTGAGAATGCTTCTAGCGTGAGAATTGTTGTTGAAAAGATTGGTAATCTTCAAGCAATTAGAAATTACGTTCTTGAAAAGAGGAAGCTCTTTGCTAAAATCCTTGATTAGATTACCGACTCCTTGAAGCTGACATGATAAATTAACCATCCATTGATTTTGAAGCTCTAAATTTCTCAAGGCTTTTGTTTTATACTTATCTGCGACAATTCCGACACATTTTTGAACGATATTACACGTACCTGTGATGGTTTCCCACATGATCTCTTCTGCATACGTGGCAGGAATCGCGCCACTAGGAAAAAACGTTTCTCGAAATAATGTGGTTCCATTCGGAAGATTAACCATGAATTTGATCATATTCATACCTTCGATTTCTTCCCTTTTCCACCCGTTGGATGAAAGTTGAAAAAACTCAGCATCGTTGATCTTGGTTTCTGATTCTAACTTTGCTTCTTCGTATTTTGAATCAAGCCTTGACGACATAAAATTGTCTTGTCGTGAAATCTCAGGAAGCCCGACTTGATTCATGAAAGCTTTAAACTTTGGATGATCCAAGCTTGAATATGAGACTGACCCGTAAGACTCGTAAAACCAATCAGTTAATAATCCAAGAGCCGAATCGATTTGGGTTTTACTTAAAATGGGACCAGGTGGTAAAGGTTTTGAACTTTTAATCTTTTTCACACTATCTTCCAGCATTGCCAATGGTCCCAGATCCTCTTTCCCACCAGATAACAACAAATGCTGCTGTTGTTGATGATGATGATGAAACTGATGTTGATGGTAACTATTCAAACCCTCGTTTATAGACCCGAGCCGCTTCCGATTACTCTGAGAAGAAGGTGAAGACAATGGCGGCAAGGAAGACGAAGGTGATGAATGTTTCAACAGAGAGTTAAAATTGGGGCAGGTTCCTCTCTTGAGATGCTCAGAAGCAGTTCGCGATGGGTTTGAAGCAGAGAAAACAGCTTCACAAAGGTTGCACCTAAGCTTAACAGCTTTCGGATCATTTGTGTCCGGGTTTCGAACCAGAATAGGCTCCAGATGTGCCCAGTACCAAGCTCCTTTCCCTTTAGTGGCCTTCGCTCGAATCGTGCTTAGCCCTTCATATCTCTTGTTCACAGCTCGTATAGCCATGTCTTCTGTAGGAACCGCTACCAATTGGGTATCATTATTCTGGGTCTCCTCGGATTCGGCCATGAGTAACACACGAAAAAGATGAAGAGGCTTCTAGACTAGAAACTAGAAAGACAAACCTTTTAAGTTAACGTCGTATATACCAACTGTCGGAGTTTCAATTCAGGTGATATGAAGTCCATTTTGATGGTGGCGAAAGAGAGCTTCTGAAGTCGCCGGAAACACGGAAAGTTTGTTTTATGTATGCCAGGTGTTTGATGAAATGCTGAAGCGAAAGAATGAGAATGATGAATGATGATAATGGTCAGAAGTAAAATGGAATATTATAGCAGCGGCAGGTATATCACACGGAGATTTGTAAGGGAAGAAGTGGTAGTTCCCCACGTAGCGATAAAGCGCGTCAGAAGGAACGAGCCAATGAACTTTAAGGTTTTTTTGGGGTGTGGGGTCGGAGGTTTTGAAGTTGTGGGGTCAAATTATAAATTGGCCATAGAATTGACTCATCTCACCTCCAAGTATGGTCAACATTGGTAATTCAACGTGTCAGGTGACGTAGGACTTGTTTTTAAAACGTGAGAATTTTTGGAAACAAGGACTCCGGCTTCGTTTTATTATACTTTGACCCCTTTGAATGCAAAATACATTATTTACCTCAACTAGTCAACTATCCAAATAATATCCGATTTCAATTACAAATCTTTGTCGTTATTGAATAATATCCTAAACAATTACTTTACTAGATAATAAAATAAAAGTAAATTGCAGAAATCGTCATGCACTTTTAGCTTATTTTTTTCTAACTACATAAATTGTAGAGTAAATTTGAGATTTGGTACTTAAATTTTCTTTTTTAATTAGTACGGTTCTTAGGATGTGTTTTTGTTGCTTCTTGGGTCTTTGATAAACCTAAAATTACTATCTTGCCCTTATTTATTTATTTTCTTTTATTTGTCTGATTTATAATAAATATAAAAATTAAAATTAAAAAGATCTTAAACCTCTAATCTAACTGTAAACCCTAATAAAAGAAAAGGAATAAATTAAACTAATCGTCCCTGGTCCAAGTATCAAATTGTATGTTCGGTCTCTATTTCTAAAAATTAACTTGGACTATCTATCGTGTATTTAAATACTATCCGTTCAGTCCCTATTGTCGTTAGACGTTAGTTTTCTCCGTTTGGGTAGCTCACGTGCCTTGCACGCAGGGGTATTTTCATCATTTCATGTCTTGTGCCCCTATTAGAGTCGTTTCCACTCCCCTTCTTTCATTTATCTTCGTCAGTCTTCTTCCCCATTACTTCTTTGCCCTTTTGTTCTTCGATTAGCCTTCTCCAACCAACAAAAATGACCATTATATACAATTGTAGAGCTGAAGCTGTGATTCGTACCTCATGGAGCAAGAACAACCTTGGAAAACGTTACTATGCTTGTTCTAACCCTGTTAATTTCGATTTCTTGGTAAATTTACCCTAATCTCCTATTTTCTGTAAATTTTAGCATTGTTAAATGTTTATACACTTACTTTGCAGGCTCTTGGTTGCAAGTTCATTGGTTGGGTGGTATAGGATCAAAATGTGCTTGTATGAACATTAGGATGAAGCTTGAACAAAAAAAATTGAAAATGAAGTTGTATCTAGCTATTAGTTGGTTTTTGTTTGTATCAATTCTAGAGAATATCAGTTTTCAAGTTGTAGTGGATGTGTCAGCTTGCAACTTAATGAAAATGGGGTGTTTTTTTTTTGGTAATTATCAAACATGCATTCATACCAAAGCAACAATTTATATCATACCATTAATTCATCAAACCATTACAAACATGCATTCATACATTAATAACCTAATTAATCATTAAGGCATTCAAACCATTACAAACATTCATCCAGTCAACATAGTTTGAAGTACATCAACATCATAGTCAAAGAAGTAGCACAACATTAGTCCAAACTGAAATTACAAACCCAAAAGACATAAAAGAACATTATTTCAAGTACATCAAAAGCATTAGCCAACCAAAAGACATGAAAGTAATATACAAACACCAAACCATCCGATTTTTCCCCTTGTTCACAACACCTGAATTATGTCCGACACCAGCATTCTGTCCCACATCACTACCATTGGCTTGTGATCCTCCCACCGACGACCCCGTGCAGCTCCTACCATTATGCCTAACATTTCCACACTTTGAACATCTAACTGACTTAGCGTAACATCTCGATGATGAGGTAATTTGTAACACCCAGAATCAGGAAGACCAAGAAAAGAAAGGTTAAGCTCTAAATCAAGAGTCAACTCGTCGAGTCCAGGGAGGAACTCGACGAGTCGGAGCGGGATCCGGGTCATTGAGTAAATGACCGACTCGGCGAGTCAGCGAGTGAACTCGGCGAGTCTGGTCTGGGCGAGAAAAACCCTAATCCCAGAGGTTATGCCCTATATAAAGCACATTATAACCCACCCTCAGCCTCTTTGCTCCCCTTTTGAGTTCCAGAAACCCTAGAATTGAGTGATCCTTCATTATTTGAGAGAATAAAGCCTTGGAGGAGAGAATTTTGGAGAAGGGATTGAAGATCAAGGGCTTTGCTGCAAAGGAGTGATGTAGATCCGGAATTTACTTTTGTTGGAGCTTTCATTTGAGGTAATAGTCTGTTGTTTGGGCTTATGTGCATCGAGATCTATCTTATGTTTGAGTTTTGGGCATTTTGAGTATGGATGAGATCTATTTTGAGTTTGGAGTAGATCTGAGGTTGCTACCTTAGATCTAGGTTGGTAATAACCCAGAAAGTCATAAAGTTTAGGCCAATAAGTTGTTGGTGAAGCCCCTTTGTTACAAAACCTAGCCCTAGAGTGTTCTAAGCCTATAACTCCTTGGTTACACGTAAAGTTTGCCACTTTACGTGGGGGTTAGGCTCTAGAGGAATGGATCTATGGATTTGAGCCCCTGCATGGCTCGAAAAGCCACTGTATGGATTAAGAACTTAAGAGACTCGGCGAGTCACATGGGTGGACTCGGCGAGTTGGATGAAGTTAGGCAGCAACTCGACGAGTTGGAAGAACAACTCGGCGAGTCTGTTCTTGGACTCGGCGAGTCAAGTCGCGAAACCCCAAACCATTCAAGTTAAGACTCGGATCAGTGAGTTGAGTGGGGACCCAGTGAGTGGACAGGTAAGGACTCGGAAATCAGTAGACTCGGCGAGTCATGGTCTGACTCGGCGAGTCGAGTCGCGAATGAAAGGGATTTCAGAGCTTATGAACTCGGCGAGTCAGTAGGCTGACTTGGCAAGTAGGGTCCACCTGGAAGGTTGACTGTGACCAGGACTTTGACTTTGACCAGAGTTGACTTAGTTGACTTTTGAAGGAGTGTCAGACTGAGTATCATTTTGATATTGGTAGCTCAGAGAGCTAGAGGAGCAGCGGCTCAGAAGGTTGTCGGTTAGCAGCCAGAGGGTTATCAGCAAGTTCAGCAGTACCAGGTGAGGTTCCTTCCAGTAGGAACGAGTCTAAGGCCACAATGTCGACCCGTTTAGCTAGTAGTAGTTTCCGGACTTCGTTCCGATGCAGTAATTAGTATGTTTGATGCCTTCGTGGCTCAGACAGGATTTATGTGTTATGTGTTCCGGGCTACGGCCCGATGCAGTATGCAGTATATGTGTTCATGCTAGTTGATATGTTTATGCTATGCTATGTTCAGTTAGATCCAGACTTTGGTCTGATGCAGGAGACAAGGTCCCAATCAGTTTTCGTACTTCGGTCCGATGTAGGGGGCAGGGCCCCAGATAGTCCGGACTTCGGTCCGATGCAGGGGACAAGGTCCCAGTCAGTTTCCGGACTTCGGTCCGATGTAGGGGGCAAGGCCCCAGTTAGTTCGGACCTCGGTCTGATGCAGTGGGCAAGGCCCAGTATGTGCTTTATATGTTATTGTATGGTATGTGGTAGTTTGGGGGAGCTCACTAAGCTTCGTGCTTACGATTTTCAGTTTTGGTTTCAGGTACTTTTTTTCAAAAGAGGAGCTCGGAGAGGTTGCATTGCACACACCATAGTCAGTTAGCCTGGGAATGTTTTACTCTGATAATGAGATTATGTTCTGAATTAATACTCGAAAATTATGTTATGACTTATGATACGGTTTTATAAATATAGTTTTAGTAATGTTTTAAAAGAAATTTTTAGTCGTGATTTTTGGGTCGTTACAAGTTGGTATCAGAGCCTTGGTTTGAGGGATTCGGATATACTTGAGAGTGTTTCTGGACTCAAACTAAGGAAACGGTAAAAGGTTTTCAAAAGAAAAACATTTTCGAAAGGAATTTTTGGTAAAAAGGAGTTTGAGAAAAGAAAAGAGTTTTAGAAAAAGCAAAAAGAATACTTAGAAAGAAAATAACTTGAAAAGGAGAAAAAGGGTGTGGTGCATGCAATCAGCCGAGCTCAAGTAAGTACTCCAAAATTACCCATACAAGTTTATGATTATCAGTTTCAGTTTTAGTTCTAGTTTCAGTTTCAGTATCATTAGAACAGCATGCTAGTATAGGACTAAGGATCTAGGAGGATGCCTTATGTGCTTGCGTATGTGTTTCAGCCTTATGAGAATTGCATGCTAGTATTGAGTAGACAACAGTAGGATAGCTTGTTTAGGTTATGCATGATAGTATGAGTTCAACATTGTATGCTAGTACAGTTTCTTGAGAATCGTTTGCATGAGTATGTTTCCTTTATCCGAATGTTGCTTGCTTTGTGCTTAGTGGGACTCTGAGTGATGGGAGTTAGCCATTAGGTGAATACATTACGTCACATGTGGTCAGGATTGGATAAACTCAGAGTGCCGAATTTGAACCTATTGTGCAGCTCTCGTTTGAGTCTAACCGTTGTAGGGATGAGTCTTGTACTCGAAGGATTATCCGAGCCTCATTGCATGTGATGGTATTCAAGTGGTGGCTAATTGGCGTTGCAAGGAGGCCTTCAGCAGCTAAGGACTAGTTTGGGTGGAGTCAGAGGTTCCCTAGGGCAAGCCAGGGATGAGAGTAGCAAAGATTAGCAGTAGAGAAAAGGGACTTGGTGGAGTTAAGGTAACTCTTGAGGAAAGTACGGATAGATGTGGAAGGTAGTATGGGTCCATACTACTGAAAGTAGAGGATCCGTACTCGATTCAAGAGGGACCGAAGCAAAACCAGGGAACTAGTAAAGTGTGCGAAAGATCCCTCAGCAGCAGTATGTATATTGATCAAATTTGTGATGTGTTTCCAGCATGGTGACATTGCGTGAGATATCAGTTGGCAGTTTAGGTGCCGGGGAAGGATCTGGCTCAGGCTCTAGAGCCGGACAGTTTGATGATCAGATGAGAGATGTTATTTCTACAGAGATTATGCGCAACATCATTGATCAGACTCCTGTGATATTTGGTTCAGTTAGGGAGGCCATTATGGAGCTTTTGGACAGTCGTCTTGAGGCCTTTAGAGTCGGGATAGTTTCAGGGCAGTTTGGGGATCGTCTAGATCCCGATTCTTATGGAGTTCAGGGATCCATCAGGGAGGGAGATCCCATTTTTAGCTCTTGCCATCAGGAGACGGGAGTGAGCAGGGCACCCTGTCTCCAGGAAAGACCTCTGCATGATTGGATAGTCAAGGAGGTTGCACGAGCCATTCGCAAAGAGCTGCCCAACATCATTGGACGGGTCACTGGTAGGTTGACCGCGAAGCTCCAGGATAAGACAGCAGTTGTTCAGACGATGGATGGGGTTGACGAGATAACGCATGAGCGTGATTCGGGCAGAGAGTCGGAAAGGAAGAGAAAAAAAGATGAGACTCAGGTAGCCACAGGTTCGGGTAAGAGGCCTAAGGGGTCGAATTCGAGATCGAGGGACTATTAGAGTCGCAGTCGATGCGGGAAGTGTGGTAGGATGCACAAGGGTGCGTGCAGCCGTAGAAGTGGTGGTGATGTTGGATGTTTCAAGTGCTGCCGGATTGCCATTTTAGCAGAGACTGTATTGTTACCATCGCTCAGGGGTTTGATCCGATATGTTTCCATTGTAGTCAGTGGGGCCACAAGAAGGCCCACTGTCCGAGTTTGTATACAGCAGGGCAGGTGCCAGCTCCTGCCCCTGGGACTTCGAGAACCACCAGCAGACATTAGGGTCGGGTAAGGGCGCCCACGGCTCGGAGCCGAGTTTTCCGGTTGATTTCAACGAGGATTCGAGCAGCACTGAATGATGGGGGTACGTATCTTTTACCTTCCTATCAATTATTATTCATGATATTATTGTTATCTTGCTGCATTGTTATCAATAAGCATAAGTGTTGGGGTATTATATTACCTACTTGTGACTGTGTTTTATGCCATCTGGATACCTTGGAATCAGAATGGTAAATTGGAGGTCGTCCCCTCTAGATCAGGTTACTTCAGATGCCGTGACTGTAGCATGTATGTGTAAGAATCAGTAATGCCTCACTACTTTCGAAAGGTATCATTCGGGATTGATCAGTTAAATCCTTAGTAGTGACAATTTAGAGCTTCTAGTGAGGTAGCCAACGGACAGTAAGGAAGTGGGTTGGCGATGTGCACCCCAAACGCAGGTTCTCAGGATGCAGTCCCTTAAGTAAATATAGTTAAGGATTGAAGGGTGCTCAGATAGATAGCAAGAATGGTTCGGATCTGGTGAAAGTTAGTTGGAGCGCCGACAGAGGTAAACGTTGGCGGACAGCAGATTGCCATTTTAAAGGAAGGAAGGTTGGGGAATCCTTTCGACCAGTAAGCAGTAAGGAGTTAGCCGGATCCAAGTGGGGGAGAACCCTCCGAGTATACAAGGGAAAGAGTACGCAGTTCCAGAATGAGTACACGACCTCTGAGAAGAAAAGATAGTAGTGCAGCGATTGATGGATTGAGGAGTTCAGAGTTGGGAGTTTGAGGAATTTCCCAACAATGAGTTCATGTGATCGAGATGGTTAGTAGCTGGTTGGGAATTCAGGGTTGGAGGACCGCCTGTAGGACTCTAGTGAGTCGGAATGAGGATCTTGAGAACGATTAGCAAGAGATGCTTTCGTGTTAGTAGTCAGTAGCAGAGTCGGCGTGCAGGGTTGTGTGGATTGGGGAGTTGGGGGTTTTGGAAACTTCCTAGTGATAGTTTCATGTGTCCGGATTAGTAGACGGTTGGTTTGGAACCAAGCCGAAGAATTCCTCAATGGATCGCTAAGTGTATCAAGGATATAAGATGTCGAGGTTGATGCAGCATTCGATGACTGAGGGCTGGTTTTGAGAAATCAGGATGAGGAATCATTAGCAGGACTAGGGATAGTCAGGATGTCCTCGGGATAGTAGTAGAGTGTTGTAATTCTGCGGGGGTAGCCGTAGCATTCACTAGCAGTCAGATAGTAATAGAGTGTTGTAAGTCTGCGGGGGTAGCCGTAGCATTCACTAGCAGTCAGATAGTAGTAGAGTGTTGTAAGACTGCGGGGGTAGTCGTAGCATTCACTAGCAGTCAGATAGTAGTAGAGTGTTGTAAGTCTACGGGGGGTAGCCGTAGCATTCACTAGCAGTCAGATAGTAGTAGAGTGTTGTAAGTCTACGGGGGGTAGCCGTAACATTCACTAGCAGTCAGATAGTAGTAGAGTGTTGTAAGTCTGCGGGGGTAGCCGTAGCATTCACTAGCAGTCAGATAATAGTAGAGTGTTGTAAGTCTGCGGGGGTAGCCATAGCACTCACTAGCAGTCAGATAGTAGTAGAGTGTTGTAAGTCCGCGGGTGTAGCCGTGGCCTTTATCAGGTTGGTAGGCAGCATGAGCGTGTTGTTGGACGCGAGGGAAGCAGTAGTACCCACCAGTTCGAGTGCAGCAGTGAGGATATGGGAATCCACGGGTTAGATTTCAGATTTCCCAAATGGTTCAGTTATGGTTAAGTCGGAGATTGGTCAATAGATCATCACCTCAGTTATGAGATCAGGGAAGCAGTGGACCGTTTGGGTTCGTGTATGTTAAGGGCTACCGTTAGTCTGGGAGCCACCATTTTTTAGCCTTGGATTTGATGAGGTTAGGATTCGACGTACGGACCCGGTCGGTTGGATCGGGAGGTTGTTAGAATCACAGTGTCAGGATGACTAGTGGAAACTAGTTCTAGAGAAAGATTTCGTTCGGAAGTTGTGAGAGCGACTAAGTAAGGAGTCCTTGGGCTCCACAGTTGAGTTGGAACTCAGTGTTGCAGATAACCGATGAATGATTGGAGACCAGGAAGGTCTTGAGATGTTGTGGGAAGCAGCCATATAGTCAGTTCAGTGTTTTCAGCCAGTTCAGTGTTTTAGCCAGTTCAGTGCTTCAGCCAGTTCAGTGTTTCAGGCAGTTCAGTGTTTCAGCCAGTTCAGTGTTTCAGCCAGTTCAGTGTTTCAGGTAGTTCAGTGTTTCAGGCAGTTCAGTATTGCAGGAAGTTCAGTGTTTCGGATAGTTTCAGTGTGATGGCCAATATTAGTAATTGTGTTGGAATGCAAGTGCTGACGGTATAGTTGGTCGATTTAAAATGGCAAGTCCCTCTCAGCAGGATCAGTTGAGTCTTCTGCTAAGTATAAGTGATCTGCAAGGATAATTAGGCAGGTAGCCTTTCTTTCTGGATGGTAGGCTCAAGTTATTGGAAGTTGAGTAGTCAAATAAGAGATAAGAAGGCTGGTTCTAGTAGCATCGATTCAGTATACGTGGCAGAGTGGATAGAAAAGTATAGATAGTCGAAGTATCTTCATAAGTCTCTGGAAGCGACTAGGAGATTGCGATGGGGTGTAGTGACTGGTGGGAGTCCGGTAACCCAGATATCGGGAGCACATCAGTAGGGACCAGGGTGGTCTCGGTTAATCCGGAAGGCGGATAAGGGACAACAGAAATTTTCATTCAGTGGCAATAATGGAAAGCAGACTATGGTAGAATTCGACTAGTTGATGGATGGGTACTCAATACTAAGTTATAGTAGCGAAAAGTGTCCAGTGCATAGCTAGTGGTAAGCAGTAAGTGGGTTGTGAATAGTTGGCCGTGGTGGAATTCAAGGACGAAGTCTAGTTTAAGAGGGGGAGTGTTGTAACACCCAGAATCAGGAAGACCAAGAAAAGAAAGGTTAAGCTCTAAATCAAGAGTCAACTCGTCGAGTCCAGGGAGGAACTCAACGAGTCGGAGCGGGATCCGGGTAATTGAGTAAATGACCGACTCAGCGAGTCAGCGAATGGACTCGGCGAGTCTGGTCTGGGCGAGAAAAACCCTAGTCCCAGAGGTTATGCCCTATATAAAACCCACCCTCAGCCTCTTTGCTCCCCTTTTGAGTTCCAGAAACCCTAGAATTGAGTGATCCTTAATTATTTGAGAGAATAGAGCCTTAGAGGAGAGAATCTTGGAGAAGGGCTTGAAGATCAAGGGCTTTGCTGCAAAGGAGTGGTGTAGATCCGAAATTTACTTCAGTTGGAGCTTTCATTTGAGGTAATAGTTTGTTGTTTGGGCTTATGTGCATCTAGATCTATCTTATGTTTAAGTTTTGGGCATTTTGAGTATGGATGAGATCTATTTCGAGTTTGGAGTAGATCTGAGGTTGCTACCTCAGATCTAGGTTGGTAATAACCCATAAAGTCATAAAGTTTAGGCCAATAAGTTGTTGGTGAAGCCCCTTTGTTACAAACCCTAGCCCTAGAGTGTTCTAAGCCTATAACTCCTTGGTTACACGTACAGTTTGCCACTTTACGTGGGGGTTAGGCTCTAGAGGAATGGATTTATGGATTTGAGCCCCTGCATGGATCGAAAAGCCACTGTATGGATTAAGAACTTAAGAAACTCGGCGAGTCACATGGGTGGACTCGGCGAGTTGGATGAAGTTAGGCAGCAATTCGACGAGTTGGAAGAACAACTCGGCGAGTCTGTTGAAGATTGCCTTGGACTCGGCGAGTCTGTTCTTGGACTCTGCGAGTCAAGTCGCGAAACCCCAAACCATTCGAGTTAAGACTCGGATCAGTGAGTTGAGTGGGGACCCAGTGAGTGGATAGGTAAGGACTTGGAAATCAGTAGACTCAGCGAGTCATGGTCTGACTCGGCGAGTCGAGTCGCGAATGAAAGGGATTTCAGAGCTTATGAACTCGGCGAGTCAGTAGGCTGACTCGGCAAGTAGGGTCCACCTGGAAGGTTGACTGTGACCAGGACTTTGACTTTGACCAGAGTTGACTTAGTTGACTTTTGAAGGACTGTCAGACTGAGTATCATTTTGATATTGGTAGCTCAGAGAGCTAGAGGAGCAGCGGCTCAGAAGGTTGTCAGTTAGCAGCCAGAGGGTTATCAGCAAGTTCAGCAGTACTAGGTGAGTTTCCTTCCAGTAGGAACGGGTCTAAGGCCACAATGCCGGCCCGTTTAGCTAGTAGTAGTTTCCGGACTTCGTTCCGATGCAGTAATTAGTATGTTTGATGCCTTCATGGCTCAGACAGGATTTATGTGTTATGTTATCCGGGCTACGGCCCGATGCAGTATGCAGTATATGTGTTCATGCTAGTTGATATGTTTATGCTATGCTATGTTCAGTTAGATCCGGACTTTGGTCCGATGCAGGGGACAAGGTCCCAATCAGTTTCCGTACTTCGGTCCGATGCAGGGGGCAAGGCCCTAGATAGTCCGGACTTCGGTCCGATACAGGGGACAAGGTCCCAGTCAGTTTCCGGACTTCGGTCCGATGCAGGGGGCAAGGCCCCAGTTAGTCCGGACCTCGGTCTGATGCAGTGGGCAAGGCCTAGTATGTGCTTTATATGTTATTGTATGGTATGTGGTAGTTTGGGGGAGCTCACTAAGCTTCTTGCTTACGGTTTTCAGTTTTGGTTTCAGGTACTCTTTTTTCAAAAGAGGAGCTCGGAGAGGTTACATTTCACACACCATAGTCAGTTAGTCTGGGAATGTTTTACTCTGATAATGAGATTATGTTCTGAATTAATACTCGAAAATTATGTTATGACTTATGATACGGTTTTATAAATATAGTTTTAGTAATGTTTTAAAAGAAATTTTTAGTCGTGATTTTTGGTTCGTTACATAATTTCAATTTTAACCCTATGTATGAAGGAGTATTGCATTTTGACCTTTATGCTTGAGAAAGATTGCAAGAATGACCCATAGTGGCATTTTGGTGATTTTTTCCAAAGTGTGAGTACATTGGGCATACGTTGTGCACGTTGGGCGTGCACCGCGTACACAGGGCGTACATGATAAATCCTCAAACCCTAATTTTTAGGGTATGGTCCATATATAAGCATCATTATCACCTCATTTCTCATTCCCTCATCTGTCTCCACTTGAGAAAACATCCCTCTAACTAACCCTAAGTGAAAAGAGTGCATCTTGAGCTCATCTTTGTGTTTTGGTGACATTCTTGAAGAAGAAGAAGGTGATGGGAAGACCTTGAAGCTTGGAAGAAACGTAGATGTAGGATTCTCTCCTTGCTTGCAACCTCCAGGAGGTAAAAAAGCTCCTTGCTTGATCATCTTATCTTGTAGATCTAGCCATTTCTTCTTTTAAGGCATTTTTGGTCCCACATATGATGATTCTTGAGCATGGCATGCTCTTAATCGAATAAGTCGTCCTTTTAGACCTAATGAGGGGTCTTGAGTCATAAAAATGTGGTGTTGATGCTTAGTTTTTCCCCATGCATGCTCTAGATGGTCTTAAGGTGTTAAGAAGTTGGGATTTTGTGTATTAAGCACTTATTGGGCATGCAAAGTCATAAAGTTGAAAACTTTATGACTCTTAGTGTTATTTTGGCCTTGGATCTGCCTTTGGACGTAATAATTCGAAGTATTAACCTCTTAATATGGAAAGTGTGACTTCGGTGCATATGTTGTGTGTACCTTTACATACGTCGAGCGTACGAGGTTAACTTCCCAATCTCGACCAACGCTTGAGTACGCCCCACATACATCTGAAGTACGCCTCGCGTATGAGGCCTGAACTAACTCGGTTGGGTTGAGTCGCTGACTTTGACCTTTAACCAGAGTATGACTAAGTTGACCTAGGGGTATTTTAGGTATTTGAGTTTTTAATTAAAGATTTGGTTTTTGGTTTTAGTTAGGTGGTCGTTGAGCCGATTTTCAGAGCGGGGTTTTATTCAATTTGTATTCCGACTTAGAGGTGAGTTTCCTCACTGTTCTTGTGGGTTAAAGGCACCAATATGGGACCCTTTAGTTATGCGTCCTGGTATATAGGATGTTGATATACAATAGTGATTTGTAGATCTGTCTGCTAGTCTGATAACTAGTTATATGATTATCTATTGTTGGATATATGTTATTTGTTATATATATGTCAACATGGTATAGTGGGGTTAAGACTGTACTGCTTTGTGCTATCAGTCAATAGAGTGGGGCATTCCAACCGAAAGGTTGTGGGCCAGGGCATTCCAACCAAAAGTTTGTGGGTCGGGGTAATCCTACCAGGAGGTTGTGGACCTGTTATATATGGGGCAAGCCAACCGAAAGGTTGTGGTCCTGGGAATTCCAATCGAAAGATTATGGGCTATGGGTAATCCAACCAGGAGGTTGTGGACCGGTTATCTGTTTGATTATATGCTTGTGTGGTTGTAATTTGGGGGAAGCACTAAGCTTTGGCTTACAGTTTTAGTTTATGATTTTAGGTACTTCCGAGGACCGTAGGAAGGCGAATACGTGATTGTACACAGCTTCCTGTTTTTATGTCTTCGGGTCTTGGGAAAAATATGATCTGAAATAATGCTTTTGAAACGATGACTCTTTTTGTTAACAATATTTATTCATGGTTGGTTTTGAAATTTTAAATTTTATGGTGTTTTTATTTGTTGAGTGTTACACTTGGTCCCTCTAGCACCGTCATCTTCTGTAGCAGATCTTCCTCTTTTCTTTTTTGGCCTAACAATAGGCACATGATGTTTTGGTGGTAGAAACTTTGTTAGAAAATAACTTTTTGCCCACATAATCCTCCCATTAATTGGTTCAATTTTAAAGGCATACATCTCTTGGCATGTCTTCAACCAGTATGTAGGATGAACTCATGTTTCAGGTATCCCAACATTTTCATTATTTCTCCTCATATCCTATATAGTTGCAATTGTGTGCTTACATGGCATGCCAGTGTCTTCCCACTTTACATGAGCATGTATGTTGTGCTATGTCAACTACACATTGGTCCACACCTTCACCACCTGTAACCTGATACTTCCCATTGCCACAAAACACAGCCATATAATCTGCAACTTCATCTATGATCTTTTCTAGAGTCTTGGTAGTTGTAGGAGTTAGTGGGCCAGAACATATGTCAATTGGCTTTTGGACAATAACAAGATTCTTCATTATGTACTCTCTAATAAATTCCAAGCAACTTATAATTGGTTTGTCACGACCCTTGACAAGTTTGTTATTCAATGTCTCACAAAGGTTGTTTAACAATGCATCATAATGTGTTATTCTTGTAGAATAACAATGTTGCATCATAATTTTCAGTGATCTTTTAATATGCATACAATCAACAATGTTGAAGAATGCTAACATTTATAACTTACTTATGAAGTGAGACCTGGACCAATGTTGTGGTTGAATGGCTTTAAGCCATTCATATGCATCATTGTTCAATTTCTTTAGTTCCTCCATTGCAAGATTGAATTTTGTACAGTAGATGGTGTTGCACATTTCCATAGACAATCTTTACACTCCTTACCCCTCCACTTCTGCTTCATATTCTGATGGATATGACGAAGGCAAAATCTATTTTCTGCACATGGAAACAATTTTGCAATTGCAGGCAAAACACCCTAGAACACAAACACAGTCAATTTTATATAATTAGTACAAATAATATGAAGGTTATATAGTTAAATTGTGTATACTGTTACCTCATGCCTATCAGTTATAAAGGTGAAGTTTGAATTTGTAATGTCCCAAAAATTAAGACTAAAAATTTCGATTTTTAAATTAATAAAACCATTATCCAAAACAATATCATGAAAACCATAGTGAATCAGAGTGTATCAATAAATATCCTAGTACATCAGAGTCATGTAATATGTGGAACAATGTGGTGTGTGCAATGCAGTCATCCTAAGCTATTCCCTTTCGAAATAGAAGTACCTTTCCCACCTTACGGATTCCTTGAGTTCCTTGTTGATACCACCAGAGATCGAACCGGCTGTTGGTCTTCTCTCACTTAAAGCTTGCTCTGACGGTGGTCAATGCCTCCCACATCAAAATCCAAAACTGGCTCACCCAAATATCCTCAAAGCACGACTCCCGGTATGCAAAATAGCATATGAAGATTCTAAAAATAAAATGTCTGTGACGTCAACTGGTGGAACTCTGATCTCCTTGTCATGTGACTGTAATTCTCGGCTCCTCATCACATGAACATCCACCTTGCCCTCACGACCATCAGTAATCCGCAGAGTGGCTGGAGCAAGTGTCATCACTGTTCCTCTCATCAACTTCAGACAGGCGGCCTTCTTGTGGCCCACTTGATTGCATTGGAAACATAACGAACCCGTCCCCTGGGGATAATCTCTACTGACATGACCAAGCCTACCACATTTGTAGCAACCTGAACCCTTAGATCGACAAACTACATCGTGCTCCTTCCCGCACGTGTTGCACTGACATCGAACCTGATGGCCTCTCACTCGCTCTCAGAACCTCCAACCATCTACACCTGCTCTGGACCAAAAGTGCATCTTTCTCAACTTAATCCATTAAGTCTAAGTCTCCAACCATCTGATTTGAATCAATATGTGTCTAAGTCCATAACTATTTTGGTATGTACTTGACCCGATGGTGCATGGTCCTTTTGGGTTGCCTTCACCAAAGCAACTTGATTGGAGAAATAAATAAAGAGAGAGGTTATGATGATTTATTAATATGTTATAAGAATAATATATTAAAGGAGAAATCATATTTGTTTAATTAATATTGGTCAATAATTAATTAAGAATTAATTTTGTGATCAAGTGTAATTAATTAAACTAGAGGGGCTGAATTGTAATTATGTGATAGTTGCAAAATAGGGCAATGGTTATCCTTGTTAAAGGATGGACGAATTCAAGGATAAGGATATCCTTAAAATCGTCCAAGGTCCAAGAGATAGGGATTTTCAAGGCTTATCTTATGGTTGCTTGATGGGCAAGTAACTAGATAAGGATAAGGACTGAAACCCTAATCCCAACCCTATATAAAGACCCTTAAGGCCTTAGGATTTCGGGCACTTGATCCCTAGAGCATCTAAGGACGAATTTCTACCTCTCTCCTCTCTCTTTATACCTTCTCCATTTGCTCTTGGTGTTTGTAAGCCATTAGAGGAGTGACACTTGTGACTCTAAGCCTTCCAAAGTCAATTCAAGGAGGAATTGGGATTGTTATTGCTACATAACAATCAAGGTAATATCATAAACCTAATTATATGTTAACATCGATTTCCATATGCTAGAATTAGGGTTTATAGTCTTGGATATTTGCATGTACAATAGAGAAACCTAGATCCAAGCATTAGGGTTTGTATGAGCACATAGGATGTATTATGACCAAAACCCATCAGTTTAGATGAATAAAGTTTCCAAATTTATCTATAATAAGGTCACAAAATTTCAAGATCTAAAATTTATGCACTGAAGTGACCAAAAACTCATAACACCCAAAACTAGCTAGATCTAACAAATGCATCATCAAGATTCTAGCTTTTTAGTGCTAGAAGAAAGATCAAGGTGAACAAAGTTAGATCTACAAGCTCCAATGCAACCAACACTTCTCTAATGAGCTTCTTCTTCTCCAAGATGCACCAAGAACACTCCAAAGCACTCAAGAACACCTTCTTTTGCTCACAAGGCTTAAACTAGGGTTAAGGTTTCAAGGGAGGGTGTTGGAGAGGTGGAGGCTGAGAATGAAATGGGTTTGAGGGAGTTAAGGAGCTTAAATAGGGCTCAAACTACAATAATAGGGTTTGGCACTGATTGTGTATACCCAGCGTACTCCATATATGCCTAGTATGCCCAACATACATCATGTATGCCCATCGTACTACACTAAGCCCAAAACCTTCCTAACTTCAAACGATCATAACTTCTTCGTTCGAACTCCGTTTTCGATGATTTTTATATCCGCGGAAAGGTATTGAAGAGCCCCACAATATTATCTAGTTATCTTGGGTTAAAAACTTCCAGAACAAAAATCCATATTTCATGTAAGAAGTCTGAAACATCACTTTTCCCATTTTAATTACCCCTTTGACTCCAACACAAACCAAACTCTTGGATCCTGTAATCTACATTACCCACATCCAAATGAGTCTAAACTTTTCTTTCCCAAAGCCCGAAGCCTTATGATACTTGATCTTCGGGTCACGATCCCAAATTATGAAACGATTCGAAAGAGGGTGTTACAAAGAATCCGTTAAGACACATTGTTGTCATTTCATTTTCTAAAATCTGCAAAAATGTTTACAAAAATAGTATATACTTGGAAATTTTGTATAATTACGGCGTTCATCAGCTTTCGATGATTTCGCACAACCCATTATATATGATCGATGTTGTGAATCTTCCAATGAAAGGTATAGTGAAATGGTGTTTGATTCTTGATAACGTAGAAGAGGTTATGCTAATTCATGGAAAAAAGAAGTGGGTCAACCAAAATCTATTTATGAATAATGATGGAATTATTTGAATTAGTAATTAGTATCAGAAGAAAATGGAAGAAATAGATATGTCTAAGAACAAGAAAAGCATAAGCATGGATGGAAAAGAAGCAGAAGTTGGGTTTGATTAGGCAGGTCAACATACACTGGTTACATGACATAGTAAACCGGTTTTATTAGGTTAAGGTGACCAAATGAACATGTCGATATTCATTTTGTTTCCTCATAATGCAAGAAAAGAAACTTAAGGGGTCATTCAAACAAATTCAGAAAACTTTGTTGGGTTAAAATGACATTATCCCTTTTGAAATTGGTTAAAAACAATATATATATATATATATATATATATATATATATATATATATATATATATATATATATATATATATATATTGGGAGATTCAATAGAAAACGCATAAACCGGAAAAAAACTTATAAATACATAAAAAAATACTTTGAGATATCTAATCTTTTTTTACTTTATATTATATATATATATATATATATATATATATATATATATATATATATATATATATATATATATATATATATATATATTGTTTTTCAGAAATACCATATGATAAAATGATATATACCTACAGATGCAATGTATATGGGATATGATTGGCATCTAGAAATAAAGTTAAAAGACATGTGTCACAATACATAATCTATAAAAATAATATATATATATATATATATATATATATATATATATATATATATATATATATATATATATATATATATATATATATATATATATACGAGTAGATGGTATATGGAGTAGTAGGGAGTAGGGACACACCAATAAAAGGGCTCTTTGGTGGAAGAAAATATACAAAAAAACAAAGTGATGGTGATAGGTTAATCATACTTTTGAAATTTGGTGAAGTGGTTATTACTTATTAATAAGTGTTGGACCCATTTTATATATTCATCAATAGCCAACTTTGGTATTACACTATTGGGTGGGTAGTAGAGGTACAAAAGTATTTCCAAAATATCATGGAAGTGGGAGTTGTAGTACGGTACAAGTTGCTAAAGCGGTTGGTGGTATAACAAGGTTTCATTTGAGTACCATTAAACCAATATTGTGAATGAAGAATGATGCCTAAAATGCAAGCCAAACAGAACGTTACCAAATGCATCAAAAGGTGGGTGTCGATCGCCACCGAATAAGGAATAATATGTACGCAATTATAGGACAATTTGTTTTTGATTTCAAACTATATTATATTTTTTGTTGCATATATTTCATAAGTTATACATGTTTTATTTATAGGTCGCATACATACAAGAGCAATCGGAGGCTCATGACTTCCTAAAAAGGATAATTAAAAATATATTTGGAAGCGTATGCTTGACATTTGCCACTACAATCTTTTGGGGGAAAAAAGTGAAAGGGTTCAAAGAAATGGAGGCCATCGCACAAAAAATATGTCTGACCAATAGTTGTGTAAGTCTCTTTCCTTGACATGCAATAGTTGTATATGGCATAGGGATGTCAAAAAGTCTCGTGGGACCCCGTTTTCGTGGGGGCCCCGTCCCGTTTGGGGGATATTATTAAAAAAAATCGGAGGCGGGGATGGGGGCGGGGATGGGGGCGGGGGCAAGGTTAACCCCCATTTTAATTTCGGGAGCGGGGGCGGGGTAGGCAATCCTGTCCCGAAATTCCCATGGGGACCCGTTAATAAATTACACATATATTTACATATATTTATTATATAAATATAATAAACAATAATTGATTTTAAGCTTCCAAAATTCATCAAAAAACATGTTTTTAAGTTGTTAGTATAATTTTTTAAAATGACATAACTTTTTTATCTTTAACATATAAAATTCTGCTATATATAATTATTTGTTACCTAAAAAATAGTTTATTTTAGCCTAAACAACAACTTCTTTTAGCCCAAAAAAAATAGCCCAAAATCAATCGGGGGCGGGGGCGGGGGTAATAAAGGGGATTCGGGGGCGAGGCGGGGGTAGGAACATTGAACATTCCGGGGGCGGGGGCGGGAGATGCACTCCCCGCCCCGTTTGCCCCCGTTGAAATCCCTAATATGGCAAATGCAAATAGAAATTGTTTTTTTTTGTGGAATTTTATGAAAAAGTGATTGTCTCCATTTGATTTTTTTTTTTTGGAAACGGCTATAAGTTATGATAATTATTTTTTGTGGAATTTTATGAATCATTGATTGTCTCCATTTAATTATTTTTTTGGGAAACGGCTATAAATTATGATAAAACCGTAGCCGAACAAAAAGCTAAGCAGTGGCAAAACAGGAAACAAACAAGAAACGGGAAATAGTTAATTACAACACAGAAATAGGAAACGAACTCCACTCATCCCAATTAAGTCTAACCCTAGAACCTCTATGCTTAATCCAAAGAAACGTCATTGACTTGATGTATTCCACTCCACTGTTTAGTGTTATGAATTTGCCTTGGAATATCCTGTCGTTCCTGAATTTCCAAATCCCCCAGAGTAGACCATAACATATAACAATGAATCTCCTTCTTTTCTTCGGACACCTTTCCCAATTGACAGCAAATTGAACTAAATCGGTAACTCCTGTAATTAAGGGAGTTAGGGTTACATCACACCATTTAAAGATCTTCTCTCGTATATAGGCTGCAAATGGACACGTGACTAGTAGATGGTCAGCTTGTTCATCAACACTAACACAGAAACCATACGTGGAGGAAGACAAGGTTATACCACGACTCATTAAAGTCATGGTTGTGGGGATTCGACCAATGGTTGCCCTCCAAATGAACGTTAGAACCTTGATTGGGACTTGTTTACCCCATATGACCAAGGTGTTTGAAGTCGGGTGTGTATGTTGGTCCAATTTGCAACGAAGCAGTTCCACGGTGTACTTACGATCCACCACTAAATTACAAATCCAATGATCCTCCCGAGGGCTAACTGGGTAGGATATGATGTCACTGTATAGTAGGCCAAGGTCCTATGCTAACCCCAATGAAAGAGGATATGAGCTCCATTGCCAACCATTAGTGTTGTCTGTAAACTTTTGGGCCACTGTCCAATTCTTGTTGGGTTCAGTTGCATACAAATCTAGAAATTTGGATCTAAAATTTATCGCTCCAAGTGTCGTTTGCATAATGATGTTTTTTCACCTGATCTCATCACATGTTTAAAATTTCATTGGTCTGAATATTGTACTTTTGGAGCTCATTTTTACATTAGCAATGTTGTTCTATACACCTGTGATGTGTGTATTCGATAGCTAAAAACTATGCTTGCCTTTCGAGTTGTGTATACCAGTCACAACACGACACCATAGGGTTGATGGATTCTTTTTAAGATTCCACCACTATTTTACAATTACGCTAATGTTAAGAGTTCTAATCGAACCAACACCAAGTCCTCTATCTTCTTTGGAGGCAAGCACCTTGTCCCAAGAAACCCAATGAATTTTCCTGTTTTCCTCATTACCACCCCATAGGATTTTTCTTCGTAACTTCTCAAGCTTTTCAACATCACCAATAGGATCCGTGAAAATGGAAAGATAATATTATAGGCAAGCTACCTAGCACAGATTTTACGAGGGTTAAACGACCGCCAAAAGACAATGATTTAGCTTTCCATGTTGATAGCTTGGTTTGGAATTTTGTTATCATTGGGTCCTAGTTCTTTATTAGATTCATGTTGGCGCCCACCGGTACCCTAGATATGTAAAAGGAAAACTTCCAGCATCACATCCAAGAATGTTTGCTCAACATGTCCTTTCCTGCAACGTGGCACCAATTTCGAATACCTTGGACTTATAGAAAATGACCCTCAAACTAGAAGAGACGTGGAAGCAATTGAGAATACATACGAATACCTTTGATCTTGTCCATTCACTAAGAAATAGTGTAGCGTATGCATAGAAGAGATGAGAGATCTATGGTCCACCATTAGGAATACTGACGCCTTTAAATATACCTTTTTCTTTCGCTAATTTGAGAGAAACATTTAAACCCTCCATTGTTATAATGAAGAGGAAAGAATATAGTGGGTCTCCTTGTCGGACCGCTCTCGTGTTGATAAATTCTTTGGTAGGGACTCCATTTACGATTACAGATGCTCTAGACGAGGAAAGGCATCCACTTATCCAACCCCGCCATTTATTTCCAAAACCCATTTGAGCAAGCAAAGAATCCAAGTATTATCAGTTTAATGAGTTGAATGCCTTATCAAATTCCACCTTAAATAGCAACACCTTCTTATTTATATTTTTAGCCCATGCATCAATTTCATTAACAATTAGCGGTCCGTCCAATATGTTACGTCCTTCGACATAAGTTGATTACTCCTCACCAATAAGCTTCCCGATGACGGTTTTGATTCTGGTGGCTAATAGCTTGGTGATAATTTTGTTGAGACAACTGATTAAGCTAATCGGACGATGTTCTGGTGGCTAATAGCTTGGTGGCTAAGGAAGATAGGACATGTGGTCTTGGGAGCAAGTGTGATGAAGTGTAACATCCCGAATCCTAGGTATAATATTTAATTAATTTATATTCATTTTGACAAGGCAACTCGACGAGTTGGAAGCCCCCAACTCGTCGAGTAGAAATTGAGATAGCCACACGGGTTTTAGAGTCAACTCGACGAGTTGGAGGACCCAACTCGACGAGTAGGAGATGAGCGAGAAAACCCTAATTTTCAGGGTTTGCACCCTATTTAAAGGACCTTAAGTCCTTTACCCCGCCTCCCTTATCACCTTAACACCCTGAGAGAAACCTTAATCGAGCTATTATCATTTGTGAGAAAGAGAGAGGCTACGAGTGTGTTTTGGATGCATTCTTTGAAGGAGCTTGAGGAGCAAAAGGCTTGGAACGAGAAGGAGTCCTTGGATCTGGCATTGTTTCGGTGTTAGTCGCCATTTGGAGGTAAAAACCAACTAACTTGATCATTTGTTTGTTAGATCTCTCCATTAGAGAGTTATGGCCATTTTTAGCATTTCCCTTGGGTCCTTATTGGCTTTGAGCTTACCTTGAAGCTAAGACTTCAGATCTGGACATTATTAGGCCCTTTAGGCCTAAAGACTCGAGCTTTGTCCAGTTTTGTCCAACTTCCATACCTTAAACCCTTTGTTAAGCTTTGGTTTGGAAAACTTAGCCCTAGATGCCATGCATGGACGTAAAGCATGTAGCTTTACGTGGTATTTCAACCTTAGGAGGCTAAATCTAGAGTTTTAGGCTTCAGTCTTGCTTAAAGACGTCTGAATGAAAGAATGGATTGAAGGAACTCAACGAGTTAGTGAGCAACTCGACGAGATGGTTAGGGTTTTCCCCCGATAGTTTGGACGCGTTACAAACTCGGTAAGTTGGTGAGACAACTCCGCGAGTTGAGTTGGACTTTCCCGATATTTCAAAGAAACAAAGGAACTCGACGAGTCGCATAAATGCACTCGACGAGTTGGGTCAACATGGACTATTGAATTGAGTGTTGACTTTCATTGACTATTAGGGTTTGGTCAAGTTGTGGACTTTGGAGACCATGGAGGGTTAAAATGGTCTTTCACCCTTTCCGAAAGTTAGTAAAAGGGTTAGCTTAACATCTTTGGAGTTGTTGTTATAAATTGTTAATTAGAGATGATTATGATATCTAGGCGGAGTCTAGACCGATCGTTGAGTACGAGACCTACTTGCTTACTTACGAGGTGAGTCTTCTCACTATACTTACATGAATGGTAATACTATATAACCGGAGGGTCTTAATTGAGTTATTGACCGACGAGTCTTATGTGTTTATATTGATTTATGTAATATCATGCATTCTGTCTTTGTGATTTATGTTGTATATTATTTTGTGCCTTATTGAGATAGGACCGGAGGGTCCAAACCGAGTTGTGAGACCAGAGGGTCTTCACTAAGACATATGACCGAAGGTTCCTTATCGAGATATAGCCATGAGAGGCTAATTATTTGTGTGTGGTATTTTAGGGAACTCACCAAGCTTCGTGCTTACAATGTTGTGTGAAATGTGTTTCAGGTACCTCTTAGGATCGCAGGAAGGCATCGACATGATTGTACACACCAGCTTGAGATTGTGTTTTGAGGATTCTAGGATATTGTCAAACATTTTGTTGTCTTGTGTTTTGAACAACTTATAAACTTGGGTTTGAGAAATGTGAAACTGTGTTTTGTGTGGTTTTAAAAATGAAAATTTTATTTGAAAATTTAGATTGTTACATGAAGGATGATTTACAAGTGCGTGATAATGTTCCATGGTCTTCAAAATGATGGAAAAATTCATTATATCAGGAGCTAGAACGTTCTAGTATCTTTTAATGAATTTGAAAGTGAGTCCGTCGGGGCGTGGGGCATTATCGCTCCCACAGACCAGACATCCCCTATAACTTCTTCAAGTTCAAATGGAGCTTCAATGAGAATCACATATATCATTGATATGGACTGGAAGTGAGGATTAATGAGTTTAGGATGAGATGGCCATTGCTCGCTGAATTTAGCTTGAAAGAATCTAAATGCCTCATCCTTGATCTCCTTTGCTTCCGTTGTCCACCTTCCATTTATTGTGAGACCATTCAATCTATTCCTTTTGTTTTTGCAATTTATAAATCCATGAAAGAATTTATTGTTTTCATTTCCATTTGATACAAAATAGGTTCCGTTTGGTAATCAACAAATTACTAGAATTTTTATGGATCATATGATTTCACTTACGATGACTAATATCTTGACCATATATACCAACATTACACGAAATTTAATTTTCGGATAATCCATCACAAGCACTTTTAATTTAGGCACAAAAATAAAGCAACCTTACTAGAGAATATATGGAATATGTGTGTGTGTGTGTGTGTGTATATATGTATATAGGGCTAGGTTATAATGTGGATGGACAACTATTGTGCGGACGTGTGGACAGTGTTATTCTATGAGAATTACTAAGAGAATAGGTTGTTTAGTAATGTAAATGCGTTCAACCTCACACAATTATTGTCATTTTCATGCATTCTCACTAATTCTTATTTATTTTTGTTCTCACACATCATCTTTCACTCATTTTCATTCTTACAAAATACAACTCAATAAACATTCTGACAACATTATAATAGAATGAGAAAAATAAAAACAAAAGTCTATAATAACCTTATACACGGTTTAACTAGTGAGAATGTGTGATAATGACAATAGTTATTTACGATTGAATGTATTCACATTATCAAACAACATATTTTCTTTGTCATTCTCGCAGAATAGCATTGTGCACATGTCCGCGCAATAGATGTCAATCCACATTTGAACCTAGCTCTCTCTCTCTCTCTCTCTATATATATATATATATATATATATATATATATATATCCAAAAACAAGATAATGTTAACCAAGAACATGAAATCTAGAGACGGATTTTGGAGGTAATTGTCAAGAAAATTGAGCTATCTGACAAAATTTACCAGACATGCAGCTTGGCTCCAAGTTATTGGGGGCATTTTGGGCTATTTGGAAACATGAGATCTCCCAAAGCAAATCCAAAACTAATATATTTCTTCTATGGTCCTTCATTATGACCATGTTTTTCCACTGCATAGGTAGCTTAGGATATCAAGCAGTTTGGCTCCAAGTTGTCGAGGCATCTTGACTCCTGGTTGCCAAGGCATATTGGGTTGTCTATCAGCTTAAGATGTCACTAAGCATATCTAAAATTAGTTTATTTTTTTTATGGTCCTTCCACCTAGTCATGATTTTACATGGCATAGGCAAGTTAGGATGTCGGACAGCTTGGCACCAACTAGTATATTTCTTTTATGGTCCTTCATTTTGATTATGTTTTTCATTTCCTAGGATGTCAGAAGTTTGGTTGTCAACAACTGTAACACCCATACTTTTTAAACAACCATTTTGTGACATCCCCAATTTCACGGCTAGAAAAGACCGATTTGTTTATGCTTTGTTTTTAAAATCAGAGTAATCATTTATAGAAAGCAGATGCGGAATTTGTTCCCAAAACAAAATATGATAAGAATTTACCAAAGCATTTCTTAAAGAAATGTATTTTCATTAAATAACAAAATCTCGAGATGTCATGTTCCGATACAGACCAAAAGCATAAACAATATAAAATAGACCTTACAACAGTTATTTATAACTACTGATCTATAATCCAAAATCTCTCGTCAAGTCCACCAACTTATACTCTTGTGCCATTACCTGTAATGCAAAGAAAACAGAGTGGATCAGGCTTGGGATCCTGGTAGGGGTGTTCGTTTGGATTGAACGGTTTGATCCGATCCAATAAAGTGAATCCAAATTGATTTCGGTTTTCAAAATATGGATCCAAATAGTCCAAACCAAAATTCAAATCCGATTCGATCCGATCCAATCACAATTCGGTTGGATCGGTTTTTATAATTTCGTTTTTAAAAACCGAAACATTTTAAAACGACATATAAATATAATATTACACAAGCAGCAAAAACAAATTATTTAATTGTGATATGAAATTTATAAACAACTAATAAGAATATATATTATAGTTAAATATTTTATAGGTATAAAACTTTTGAGAAAAAATGTATATTAATGTTATTTTATAGGGTGAAACGTTTTGAACTTATTTGAAAAAAATAAATTACAAAATTAATAAATAACTATAGATATAAATTATAAATCAATCAATAATAAATGTTTATTCAGTTTTTTTGGACTATTTGGTTCTTATTTTATAAACCAAAACCGATCCGAAATCCAAAATAATAATTCGGTTTTGTTGAAAACCAATCCAAAAATCTGAATATCCGAACCAAATAGTCCAATCCAAATTGGCCAATTGGATAATTCGGTTTTATCCGAATAGTGAACAGTCCTAGATACTGGTGAACATATAGGGTTTTCAACCCACAATAATATAATTATTATATTCAATCATCAAACAGTCAACCCAATTATCCATCCCCATTATCTTCTTTATTGCTTAAGGTTTTACCCTAAGAATCGACTATCCTTCCTTCATTCATTCCTAAGGATTTACCTAAGGAATTGGCACAAAGTCCATTGCTGCCAAAGTTTATCTATCAGGTACTAAATCCATAGCTATCAAGCGTTAACTCCATAGTCACCAAGGTTTATGTAACAGACGTTAACTCCATAGTCACCAAGGTTCACTTAACTAGCGCTAACTCCATAGTCGTCGGGGTTTATCTCGTTTATTGACAGTATTGGTTCCGAGACATCCTCTAGCAATACATATCAATGGGTTTTTAGAGTACACCGTTGAACATCAAGTCCACAACACCTACAAGTTGCGAGCTTGCTAGTGTTCCACAAGATTGTCTAGAATAGTCTGTGGTTGTCATCCCTACTCTGCTGAATGACCGGGGGGGGGGGGGGGGGGGGGGGGATCGTTTGAGTAAAGGTTTCACTCATTTATCACTTGTCACCCTCATCTCATGATCAATATCATCTTTCGTCTCATCCTCAAACTAATCTTTCCTCACACACCAACTATTTCATCTACCCATGTTCTACCCAACATATTTGTAGATATAAATTACATATATAGTTTAAATCATTTAAAAATCTGTATAAAACATTCATTCAACAACCATCTAAAGTAAACAAACAACGTATAAACATTAAGCACGTATTTCATAGCAAATACTTCATATCTATGTGGTAGAAGAAAGTAACTACACACTCACATAATTAGAAGATGATCGGACAACACTACGGCTTGTAGAAGTAGTATTCTTCGGTAGATCTGGAAGATCTTCACAAAAGTTGGCTTCTCGCGGGCAGAGCTTCTACTCGGGAATTTTACTTCTCGGGATCTTTGGGGCTTTGGGACTTGCTTCGGGGCTCAGGATTAATACCGGGGCTTCGGGATATTTCTTGCACATAAAACGGGGTAAAAACGAGTGAGAGAGAAGAGTTTAAACAAAAGAAATTGGCAACCATGGACATCTATTTATAAGGTGCTGAAACCTCGATTACGTTGGGCGTACTAAGACTTACGTTGAGCGTACGCAGTGTCACTGCATACGTATGGCACTCGAGTTCGGTCAGGTGATGTAGCTGAGGCAGTTCCGGGTACGTTAGGCGTACTCAACTACGATGGGCGTAGTTCGGATCAGATCGATGACTCCCCCCCCCCCCCCCCCGATCGGATAAATTCATATCTTCCTCATACGAACTCTGTTTTCGACGTTCTTTATATCCACGCATAGGTGAGACTAAGCTCTACAACTTTCGTTTAGACTCCGTCGACTGATTTCGACTTTATTTTTATTATTTGTTTTTAGTAGGTCGGGACAAGAAAACTATGTTATAAATTCATAACTTCTTCATCTGACGTCTGTTTTCGTCTGTCTTTTCACCATTGCACTACTATCAATGAGATCTTAGATTTTCGTTTAGATTGTTTCAACCAACAATCACTCGATCTCGAATTCGAGTTTCGGGCTGCATACTGCTAAGCTGAAACTTAGAAAAATCATAACTTCCTCGTACAAAGTCATATTTGGGCATTCTTTTTATGTACGCTCTCGTTTTAACGAACTGTACAGTATTCATTTAGATCACTAGGGCTAAATATCGCTATATCTTAATTTTGTATTTTACATCATTCAGCGTCGTGTCGGTTCTGTCGCAAAACTTCGACAGTTCATAACTTATTCGTTATAACTCGGATTTCGGCGTTCTTTATATGCACGGAAACCTTGTGACATATACTAAAACTTGGTTATGATTATTCATTCTAAAAACACTTCTATCAAAAAGTCATTTTTGACGCTTATCGTCTTTAAATTGACTAGCACGGATCTACGGGTGTTACACATTTAATCACCAAGATTATGACCTATAGTCATATGCTAAAATCCAATTTCATATAAAAAAATTCATAAAATTTGTCAAAGTTTACAAACTCATTAGTGTTACTGCGATATAACCCAACCTTCTCCTAGTCAAGATTTTACATGGCATAGGCAAGTTAAGATGTCGGACAACTTGGCACCAACTAGTATATTTATTTTATGGTCCTTCATTTTGATTATGTTTTTCATTTCCTAGGATGTCAGGAAGTTTGTTTGTCAATAACTGTAACACCCATACTTTTTAAACAACCATTTAATCACTAAGATTATTCAAATATCATGACCTATAGTCATGCTAAAATCCAATTTCATATAAAAAAAATTCATAAATTTTGTCAAAGTTTACAAACTCATTGGTGTTACTACGATATAACCCAACCTTCATGATTTCATCATCATGAACACTTTGAATCTTCATGAATTCAACAAGTCATAAAGGATAAAACATATTGAATCTAGTTCTCTATAACACAAGCTTTAAAGATAAACTGCATACACGGGGATTCTATCCCAACAATTGGCACAATATCCCCTTAGGAAGTCTTTCACAATGTTTCCCAAAGGAAACACTTTTAACAATAATTCTAAAGGAATCACATATCAGTATTCTCGTAGGACTCACATATCAGTATTTTTATAGGAGTTTTTATCTCTTTTCTCGAAGGAATCTTTAAACAATATTCTTATAGGAATCATATAACAATATTCTAGTAGGACTTACATATCAATGTCCTTGTAGGAATATCATAACCACATTCCCGTATGAATCACATAATATTATTCCCGTAGCAACCATAACACATTGCTCATGTAGGAACCATAACACATTCCTGTATGAATCACTTACACCATCTTTTTCGTTTTCTTCCCGGCAAAAGCCCTCATTCGTTGAACGAACCCACATATCTCCCTAGAAGTTGCCACGTGTCCTACCACTCAACCATGTATTTGTGTCGCAAATCAACCTACATGTTGAGTAAATCCTATGGATACGATCCTAAATTGAGGCTGCTATAGTTTATTTGTATAGCTTATTTGGATTTGTTATGCATTATTAGAAATATTTATCATAGCCTTTTTAAATTGAAAAAAAAATGAAAAAAAAAACACCTAATCTTTACAAAAATTAGGACTTCTTAGAAAGATAATTGTTGGAATTCCATACATGTGCTAAACTGCCAAATATGCATAACTTTTAGACGCATGGTGGGATCCGACCGGAGAATCCGATTCAAATCATTGATACTGCTTTGGAGTTATTTCAATTCTACGTTACACTTTATTAATTTATTTAGCATATTCATTTATTATTCAAAATTGTCACAAGTATAGTATAGTTCTTTTTTCTATTTGAAATAAGTGTAAAACTTAGAATTATTCTAAATTAATATAATATTTATATTTATATTTTTGTCAAAACGAAAGAGTATATTCAAGGCTCACATAAATTGTTGTAGATTAAATCCAAATCTAATAGTGAAGTTGGTAGCCAATGATGTTTTTTATAAGCAACTGTCTGATGTATATATGGTTTATTACGATCCATAAAATCATTCAAACCAAATACAAGCAAAAGCAATTTAATTTAAAAATTACAAGCAAAAGCAATTAATTTGTGGGTGGAACAACATTAGGCCTATTGAATGGTCTGGTTTCTCTCAGTCTAGAGTGATTCAACCCAAGTTAAGTGGACTTAAGAATAATAAAGAAAACTTGGAAAAGTAAGAAACCCAATCTAAAAGCAAACGTTGGTTTGGGTTTCTTAGTAAATATTGTTCAAAAGCATATAAATAAACTTAAGATGATTAAACAAAAGCAGAGTAAGTTCCCTGAATTTAGTAGTTTGATTTAATAAGGCTCAACTGGTGCACGGAATTTTGCTCCTGCATACACTGCTGCTGCTCCCAACTCTTCTTCTATCCTCAGAAGCTTCAGTTTTCAAATTAAAATTATAAATTTATTCAACTAACTCATTTACATAAATATTACTAGTAATTAATTTGATTACCTGGTTGTACTTCGCAAGTCGTTCTGAACGACAAGGAGCTCCAGTTTTAATCTGACCCTGTGTTCACACACAAACTCCCATAATAAATCATTTATAAAATCTGGTAAAAATAATAATTAATATTATTACCGTTGACAAGCCAACTGAAAGATCCGCAATAAAAGTATCCTCTGTTTCACCACTTCTATGGCTGGCCATCACACCCCATCCAGCACGCTTCGACATTCTCACTGCCTCAATGCTTTCTGTAACCGATCCAATTTGGTTCACCTAAAATAAAATAAATCCAAAATCCCCCTGTTATTATTTATATGCATGCATGAAGGAAGATAACCTAATAGTAATACCTTAAGAAGAAGGGCATTGCAACTCTTCTCTCTGATTGCTTTCTCTACACGCTTGGGATTTGTCACGAGAAGATCATCACCAACAATCTGAACCTGTTCACCAATTTCTGATGTCATCTTTGCATAATGTTCCCAGTCATCTTGATCAAACGGATCCTCAATGGATACAATCGGGTAGTCGCCCACAAATGACTTGTACACGTTCTTCAAACTGTCCCCTGATATCTTCTCAGATCCATCGTTGTTCTACAATAACACAAACCCACTTTTAGTTATTAATTAACACTTAATCCAATAATTCATTCTTACCTCTTCCTTAAAGTTCAAATCATAGGTTTTGCCCTTGTCTTCATAGAACTCAGACGCAGCAACATCCATTCCAATAACAACCTGGAATTTTTGGAATTAATCTCTTTTTTTTTTTCAGAAACAATACAACATATTTTTTATTTTAAAATATGAAAGTTTACTTTTCCAGTATATCCAGCTTTTGCTATTGCAGTCTTCAAGAGCTCAAGACCTTCTTTGTTCTCCTGTATAAAGAATGACAACAACACATAAGTTTATTTACGTTGGTGATATAAATATAATTTATTAAAGTAAAACTGCTGACCTGGATGTTGGGAGCAAAGCCACCTTCATCACCAACGTTTGTGGCATCCTGACCATATTTCTTTTTGATCACAGACTTTAAGTTATGATATACTTCCACGCCCATTTTCATGGCTTCCTTGAAAGAAGAAGCACCAACAGGGAGAATCATGAACTCCTGCATTGCAAGCTTGTTGCCTGCATGTGAACCTCCATTTATCACGTTGAATGCTGGTACAGGCAGCACCAAGGTCTTGTTTCCAGCAAGGTTTGCAATGTGCTGTGTGTGTGTATTATTTATTAAGACCAAAAATAAGTCAAAAAACTTGTACAAATTCATATCAAACAGACAGAAAGACGATGTGTGTTGTACCTTATAGAGAGGGATTTTTTTGACTGAAGCTCCTGCTTTACACACAGCAAGTGAGACTGCTAGTATAGCATTTGCTCCAAGCTGGAAGACAGGGATTAAAATGTTAAGAGTTTGAAACTTTTTTTTTTGATTAATAACTGAATTGAATAATGAATTGTGATACCTTCTGTTTGCACCAACCCCATTCGTTTACAGTTCCATCAAGTTCTTGAACCATCAAGTTGTCAATTTTTGTTTGCTCTGAAGGGTCCTGTGGTGCATTTTGACATAGAATCATATACGAAATGAAGGTAGAAGCTAATACAAAATGTGAGAAACAGATGAAGAGAACATACCTTTCCAATTAAGGCAGGTCCGATTATTGAGTTGACATTCTCCACAGCCTGACCAGTCAATAATAACATGTAAAGTTTAGTTTAGTGGGGATTATTACTTATTAGGGAATAAAATCATAAGAAGAACAAAGGCGTTTAGGAACAGGAGTTTTACAAACCTTCAAGACACCTTTTCCTAGATAGTCAGAACCTCCATCTCTTAACTCTAGGGCTTCATATATACCTGTGAATACAAAATGAAAAGATAAACCAGTTATAAGCTATAAGTCAAAACATCCATGATTGTAATAAAAGAATTTGTAGGAAAGTATGTTTGTGTATCATACCTGTTGAAGCACCACTGGGTACTGCAGCTCTGGCCAATGTTCCATCAGAGAGCGTAACATCAACCTGAAATTATTAATTTCAGTTCCCAATTGGTTTGGTTTAACAATACCAACGTCAACTACAATACAACATTATTAAAACAGCCAATGATCCTGATACTCGGTAACATCAAAATCAAACATACAAATCATTCGGGCAGTTTCCAGATCTTATAACAAACATCCAAGGAGTCAATATACTACTGGATTTTTTAAACAGATCATATGAAGTATATACACCACATGGCGTAAACTTCATTCATTCTTAGTCGAACGATGCATGAAGTGGATATACAATAAGGATAGGACGAATAACACTGATCCAGTGAATAATCTACTTCAGGCGGTTTTAATCGATCTATATTACTAAGTAGATAAACAGCATAGATAGAACAAAACACGGTGATCAATATCTAACATCAGACGAGTCAATCAAGTTTTGGTATTTCAATCACTCGTTGCTACTAGGTGGATATACATTTTGATCTACCTATCAAATCCTATCACCCTACGGATGATCTACGTCCGGCATTTTTTGATGAATCGAATGTACATCATACATAACTTACAACTAAAGGGACGACGATATACAAAAAGAAAACGCATCGAGAAAAAGAAGTACGAGCTTACTTCAACTGTAGGATTACCACGGCTGTCGAATATCTGACGAGCTTTAACAGCCTTGATCGTCGCCATTTTGCTCTGTTGACAGAAAATGAGAAAGCAGAGAGACTTTGTGAATGTAACGATGAGTTCGAACTTAGAAGTTCAAGTTCGAAGTTGGGCGTATTAAAGGACGGGACGAGTTAATCTGGACCGTTGGTAGGATCGGTGGACAGGATCTTCTTTCTTGCGCAAAACGTTTCTCCTCGTCTGCGAAGATTTTTGAATTTGATTTTGATGGGCCCTTCTTGGAGAATGGAGATCCGAGAGTCCTTTCCTTTTTTTTTTATAACAAAGAATATTCGTTTAGATCCCTAGTATTTTTAGTCTATGGGCTTTCCAAAATTTTAATCGGTGGGCTCTTCAAATTCCTTTTATGTTATTTTTTTTGGAAGCCAGCAAATATATTAATATATCAAAAACCCAACCAAAAGCAAGAAGCAAACGGAGAGGAAGGAATAGAAACAAATAGAGAATCAAGAAAAAATAAAAAAGCATAGTTACAAGAAACAAAGAAGATAGATTTTTTTTTTCTTAGAATGGGAAGCAACTCCATTCCACCCATCTACCTACCCAATTCCCCCTGAATTTGATCCATTCGTAAGTTTGAAGAATTATAGAATCCGCAATGATTGCAGGGGAAGCACCAATTTTCATGAAAGTTTTTACATTTCTTGCTATCCATATGTTCCAAAAAGTGGCGTAAAAAATCATGTTGAGAATTTCTCTTTTCTTGGGACAATTCCCCCATGAGGCAGCAAAATCAATAAGATGCTTTTAAGGTTGGTGGGGATATTTGTTGAACTGCAAATGATGCTTTTAAGGTTGGTGGGGATATTTGTTGTCATGCGATGCTTATGTTTCGGGATCCAAGTAATAGAGATATATTCTTCGAGATGCCGAGTGATGATGCTAGATTGGCTTGGTTGAAGTTTGCTCATATGAGAAATACAATTTGAAGAACTTAGTTTAACTGGATTTTTTTAGTTAATAGTCGTATTTTCAAACTTAATGATGTTAGTACTTAATACTTAGTTTGACTTTATCTTTTGTTTGGATGCTAAACTTGTTTATTTGAATCGTTTTATATTTTAGTTTGGCGTTACATTTGTACTTGATATTTATTTATTTAGCTTGTAATGTTATTGATGAATACAACTTGTAATGGGTGACACTCAAATCAACTTCTTTTACTTTTAATATTGAGTTTTCTAGAAGAACATGTAGCATTGATTAATTATTACTACACTCATACTTACAAGAAGCCCTGTATGACTTCAAACCAAACAAGAGAAGCGTGGATGAAGGAGATTTTGAATGGTAATCCAATACGGTGCATTAATTCTTTTCGTATGAGTGCTAGTTTATTTACACAACTATGTGAATACTTGGAAAAAATTATGAGTTAAAGTCAAGTGATAGAATATCGGTAAAAGAAAAGGTTGGAATATTCTTGTATACACTTGCACTAGGTTTTTCTAATAGAGATGTTTCAACGTTCTGGAGAAACCATCAGTCGAGCTTTTCATGATGTGCTGGAATCGATATGTGGACGGAGCAAAGGGTTCATGGGTATTGCACGTGAGTATATTAGACCTAAAGATGCAACATTTTAAGGCATATCGTCTCATATTGAAAATGACAGTCGATATATGCCTTATTTCAAGGTAATTGAGTTTGGCAATTTGTTTTCATATACTTCATTATTGTCATTTAAACCTTTTTCTTAACAAGATTGTATTGGATGCATTGATGATACTTATATAGATGTATGTATCTCGATGGCCGACCAAATGAGATACAGGGGAAGAAAAGGAGTCCCTACATTTAATGTAATGGTTGTATGTGACTTTGATATGTGTTTTGCGTTTATATCTGTCGGGTGGGAAGGATCCATGCATGATACTCGAGTGTTCCTACATGCAATTGAGACACCTTCTATGAATTTTCCAAAGCCCCCCCCCCCCCCCCCGAATGTATAATTAGTTTTATCTTTGTTAATAATTTTTGCGCTAACAATCATTTGAATTTATTATTTATCTATATTTTCATATAGGAAAATATTACAAAGGATACCCCGACTGAAAATGATATTTGGCACTATATCCATGTTTAGATATCATCAGTCACAGATTGAACATGTGCTTCCAACCAATGCTTAGGAGTCTTTTAATCGCGTACATTCATCTTTTCGAAGTTGCATTGAATGTTCGTTTGGAGTGTTGAGGAAAATGTGGAAAATATTGAACATAGTGACAAAATTTAATGAGAATACTCAAATAAATGTGATAACGAGGACATTTACCCTTCATAACTATATTCGAAGAAATGATCCGAAAGATATGATTTTCAACATTGTTCAACAACATAACTACATACCTAGAAAAAAACAAGAGAATCATTCAAAATTTAGTCATTGATAATATTCGACAGTCATGCTATGAGATGCGAGAAATTTGTGATAATATTGAGAATATGATACATAATGCATGACATTTCACTTAAAAATAAATAATCAGAGAAATGTCCTTTAGTATTTTCTTTAATTTAATTTTGTGATTTACATATTTGTTTTATAATATAAAATCATTTTTGTACATTTCCTTTTATATCATTTTATATTTCTTGGCTATTTTATCAGCTAGTTTTTACCAAACATTATATTTTATCAGTTAGAAGTAGCTTTTCAGCTAATAACTAGGTTTTCAGCAATTCTACGAAACATAACCTTAATTAATATGTTAATATTAGTTAATACGGATTTCCACTTAATACTATTTTTTTCATTAAAATTGTAAAAACATTTACAACGATTTCATCTTGTTAATTTTTTTTTATGGATTTTTTTAATTTAAATGGTTTGTCTGAAATTTTTATAATTGTAAATAAATTTTTAAAAAAAGCAATAAACTGGTAACTTTTTGTACAAAATATTGAAAATATAATAATTTGAAAAGACAAAACTTCAAAAATGGTCCCTGTGGTTTCCAGAAATATCAAGTTTAGTCCCTAAGTTCAAAAAACCTCACAGATGGTCCCTGTGGTTTCAAAACTTTTAACAAATGGTCCTTCCGGCTCACTCCGTTAGCATTTCACCGTTAACTCATTTTTTAATAAAATATTGCAGGGGTAATTTCGTCATTTCAGTTGTAACCTCCTCTCTTTAATAGGAAATGATTACTTGCTTGCACATCACTACCCGTCCCTCTCCCAAGAAGATAACCAGTTACAGGCTTAGTCATCGGGTTCATTCCCATCGTAGAAGCAAGAACAGAAATTGGGATTTAGGGTTTTAAGCTGCAGAAATTGCAATGGTGCTATCAATATGGTGTTTTCGAGAAAAATTTGTAACCGTGGAGGACTTAGGAAAAACATACGGTACAATACTACAACAAAACTTGTTTTTTCTTGGTCTATTGTGTTGACGTAAGGAAATCATTGATTTTACTCTTTCTTTTTATTGTGTTTACAGAAGGTTATGAGAACTATTTCACGTTGAAGATACACTACAATGGTGTCTTCACCAAAGCACCTGGAAGGAAATACGTTGATGGTGTTGTAGCATATGTAGATTATGTTGACACTGATTTATTTTCAGTTCATGAGCTTGACGACATGGTTCGAGAACTAGGGTACAAAACTGAGCAAACCCTTTACTACCATTTTTGTATCCCTGAATACCCTTTGGACTATGGCTTAATGCCTTTAGTTAATGATCAAGATGTACTTAAAATGGTATCATATGTCCCTAAACACAGACTTATTAGGGTGTATATTGAAACTGGTCAGACAAGGGTAGCTAGTTATTACAAGTCTCCTTCTAAAGTTGTTATTGAAGAGTTGGAGCCTGATAGTGTGTCACCTGAAATGAATAGAAAGAAACCTTGTAGGAGAGAAGCAGGCTCATGTAGTAGAAAGCTTGATCTAAACAAGTCTATGAACCCTGATTATGAGCAGTCACAAGTGTTAGATGTTGATGAAGGCCATGATTACTCAAAGAGTATTCTACCATTTATAAGGTCACAAGGTAAACAAAGTCATGTCATTCAAAAGGAAGTGGTGAATCATGAAATTGAAACTCAAGAAGAAGTGATCACTAGTGCAGTTGAAACTGAAGAACAATTGGGAACTTACCATGTACAGGAACCAAGCTGCCAAGCTGATAATGGAGCTAATACTACAACAGTTGATGACTATGAACCATTTGTAGAGGATTACTCACTTTATGCTGATTATGATGCTGAGTTTAATGTTCAAACTTCATTTGAAAAACAACCAGAAGTGGATTATCTAGAGGGTATGGTGAGTGATGATAGTGGAGATGCTTTCTACTCTGAGAGTGGCCATGGTTCTGAGGATAGTGGAGATGATTCTGATGACAGTGAATACAATGTGGATGAGTCTAACATACAATTTGATGTAGATGTAGACATGAGTGAATTCCATAATGCTGTTGATGTAGATGAACATGGAATCTTGAACAATCATTCAAAAGATGATGGGATTGGAGTGGTTGACTTTGATAATGAGTTGGAAGTTATTGCCACTGATGATTATCAATTTGCAGGATTTCATGAAGATGATAGGAAGAGACTGCTAAAAGAGTTGAGTAAGTCAAGTACATGCTCACATGGAGAGGTTCATGTTAAACCATTTCAGATTGGTCAGGTCTTCAAAACCAAGGTTGATGTTAAAAACTACATGAACTCACATGCTGTAGCAACAAGGAGGTCTTTATACCTAGCCAAAAATGACAAAATCCGGATTAGGGTGAAATGTAAAGGTGTTGTAAGTAAGCCTTCTACAGGAGTTGATAGTGGTGGGCCCTCAACCAGAAGTAGGACAAAGTGCAAGGGTAAAGATGTAATTTCCAATAAAGGTACATGTCCATGGGCAGTCCAAATATCGAGGGCTAATGAAAATCAGGATTGGTTGGTGAAAACAATACAGGATGAGCATAAATGTTTGCAAACAAGGGCGGTTAAAGCTTGCACTTCCAGATACGTAGCAAACTTAATTGTTCAACAAATACAGAGTAACCCTAAAATTCCAGTGAAAGCTTTACATGAAGAGTTGTGCAAGAAACTGGAGGTAGGAATGTCATTGCAAAAGGTCGCTAGGGCAAAGTCAATGGCTGAGCGTATCATTAGTGGGGACTACCAAGTACAGTATGGATTTTTGAGGGATTATGTGTTGGAGCTACTCAACACTAATCCTGGTACAACAGTTCGGATTGATGTGTATCCAGAAACCTCCCTGTCTGTTACCACAAGAACTTTTAGAAGAATATATGTCTGTTTAGGTGCATTGAAGTTAGGATTCAAATCTGGATTAAGAGATTTTCTAGGTCTGGATGGTACTTTCATGAAGGGCCCTTACCCTGGGCAAGTGTTAACTGTTGTAGGGTTGGACTCAAACAATGGCATATACCCTGTAGCATATGCAGTGGTAGAGACAGAATCAACAAGTAGCTGGACCTGGTTCTTGGAACTGTTAGGAGAAGATCTGGATCTGGGACCAAATTCAAACTTTACCTTCATTTCAGATAGACAAAAGGTGTGTACCACCTAACTTTTTTATTACCTTTACTAAATACATTTGGTTAACTAATGTTGATTACATTGACTTTTGTTTAGGGAATAATACCAGCAATGGAGAAAGTATTCCCTAGTGCAGAACACAGGTTCTGTTTGAGGCATATCCAGGAAAACATGAAGAAGCAATGGAAAGGAAAAGACTTAAGTGACCAGCTTTGGGAGTGTGGTAGAGCAACAACAGTCAATCATTTTAACAGAGCAATGGATGAGTTGAAGAAGATCAATGCAGAGGCTCATGCTTGGGTGTCTAAGATCCCAGCAAACACTTGGGCTAAATCTCACTTTAGTGGTAAGTTTCTAGAAATTTATTGAGAATTGTTAATCTTCCCTTTTGTGTGTTTACTATATGTGTAATTGTCTTCTGTTAATATATATCATTCAGGAAGGGCACATACTGATTGTTTGTTGAATAACCTTTGTGAGGTATTCAATTCAAAGCTAGATGAAGGTAGGGATAAACCTATTATCACTTGCTTAGAGTATATTAGAGAGTATCTCATGAAGAGGTTATGTGTGGTGCAAAAGGAAATAGATAAGTGTGAAGGACTTCTAACCCCTACTGCAACTACACTGTTTGAAAAGATTAAGGCTGATGCATCAAAGTATGTGGCTAAATACAATGGGGCAGGGAAGTACCAAGTGGCAAGCACATGGCAAGACCAATATGTGGTAAATTTGAATGATCACAGTTGCAGTTGTAGGTTTTGGGAGATTATAGGTTTCCCATGTAGACATGCTGTTTGTGCTATATGGGACAAAATTGAAAATGGTGAAAATGCCCCACATGTTGATGGATGGGTCCATCCTTGCTATAGGTTATCAACATGGAAAGCCATGTATTTCAACAAAATTGATCCATTGAATGGACGTACAATGTGGCCTAAAAGTGACTGCCCATTCACTTTACTTCCACCAAAACATAAGACACAGGTTTGTATTTAAAGTACACAAAATATATAGTATACATGTGAACATGGAATGAATTCAATTTTAACTATAGTATATCAACATGTGTAGGTTGGGAGGCCTAAGAAGAAGAGAAGAAGGGGTGTTGATGAGCCAAACAGCCAAGCTGGTAGATTGAGCAGGAAATATTTGGCAGTCACTTGTTCAAATTGTCATAACAAAGGGCACAATTCCAGAACATGTAAAGGGCAGGGAGGCAGTGGTGAAGTTGGAGGAGGCTGAAAATTGACTTTTTAGTGGTTATTATGTAACGCCTGTGTTTCGGGCTTGCCATTTGTAGCAATGTAATAGTCTATGTTAACCTTTGTAACCCGTTTTGAAATAATAAGAGTGTATTATTTGAGTATTATGTGTTTTGTGCTTAATTGCTTAATTATGTGGTTTGATTAATTAAGAATAAAAATAAGCGTCAAAATTTAAGTGTAAAATAAACTTAATATCTTTGGTTAATGTTGTAGTAATTGAAACGAGGTTTCCGAATATATATAGAACGCCCAAATCTGACTTCGTATGAGGAAGTTATGATTTATCGAAGTTCCGGCTTAGCGATATACAGCCTGTTTTACTCGATTTGAGATCGAGCGGTTGTTAGCCGAAGCAATCTAAATGAGAATCGAAGATCTCATTGTTGGTATTGAAACGATAAAAAGTTAGGCGAGAACGGACGTCAAACGAAGAAGTTATGAATTTATAACGAAAGTTTCTGTCCCGGCCTATTAAAAATAATTAATAAAAATAAAGTCAAATTTAGCCGACGGAGTCTAAACGAAAGTCGTAGAGCGTGGTCTCACCTTCGCGTGGATATAAAGAACGTCGAAAACGGAGTTCGTATGATGAAGTTATGAATTTCCGAAGTTTATTAATCATTTTGTATTTATTTTTAATTCAAAATTCGGAAGCATTATCCGAAGGAGTCACCGATCTGATCCGAGGTACGCCCCGCGTACTCGAGTACGCCCCGCGTACTCCGAGGGATGTCGACACTCGCACTCGAGCACTTCGGATACGTAAGCAATGACGTTTTGGGCAGTACGCCCCGCGTAACGCAGTACGCCCCGCGTACTCCGAGGCTCCAGCCTCCTATAAATAGGATGCGAGGGTTCCGGGTATTTTTGCCAATTCCCTCTCGTTTTCGTGTCGAAGCTCTGTGCAAAAACCCCCGAAGCTACCCCAAAGTCCCGGTATCATACTCTAGCCCCGAGGCAAGTCCCGAGATCCCGAAGATCCCGAAAAGTGCGGTTCCCGAGTCGAAGCTCTGCCCGCGAGAAGTTCGATTTTCGAGAAGATCTTCCAGATCTGCTGTGGATTACGACTTCTATAAGCCGTAGTGCTGTCCGATCATCTTCTGATCAAGTGAGTGTGTAGTTATTTCTTCTAATACAATAATACGAAGTATTTTATATAAAAATACGTGCTATGTGTATATATTTGGTTGTGTTATGTGTGAATGAGTATTCACTCTCTTCTATCTTATAGATCTGTTTATTTCTTTAATGAGATATGTGTTATGTGTGTGTGTGCCTCATCTGTTATGTGATATATGTGTTGATTAAAGCATGCTATACAAGTTTTCTTTAAACTATGTATACAAATGTATATTTTTATCTACTAATATGTTGGGTAGAACATGGGTAGACAGTTGGTGTGTAATAAACAGATGAGAGGCCTCGTTGTTGTTTGATTGAGTCATCTAGCGGAGTTTAGATGACGACCACTGGCTATTCTAGACAGTCTTGTGGAAACATTAGCAGGTTCGCCACCTGTAGGTGTTAATGAACTTGGGTGTTCATTCGCTGTACTCCATCCCCCTCATGGTTGCCTTATTTGACTTATATTGCTGAGGTACCCCCGAAGCATGTGTTGTCACCCCGATAAAATATTCTTAGACTAGGTCCCTTATGTTAGTTGTTTTAGGGACATTAAAGTGAGAATAACGGGAATGGGTAATTGGGTTATTGTTGGTTGGTGAAAATTAAATATGATATTTATTGTGGGTTGAAAACCCTATATGCTCACCAGGCTCCCAAGCCTGACCCACTCAGTTTTAAATTGTATTACAGGTAGTGGCGGAAGGGCATGAGATGGATGAACCATCAAGTTGTTTTGTTTACAAGTCTGCATATGTTTATATTTGTTATATGACTTGTAATGTATTCGTTTATGCTTATTGGTCTGAATCGGAACATGACACCCCGAGTTTTGATTATAATGAAAATACATTTCTTTTATGAAATGCTTCGGTAAACAATGTTTTATCATGTTTTGTTTTTGGGAACAAATTCCGCAACTCTTTCAAATCAAAAGGATTTACTCTGAAAATATTTAAAAGCATAAATGAAAATCGGTCTTTTCTGGCCGAGATTTTGGGGATGTCACAGTTGGTATCAGAGCATTAGTTTAAGCGAACTAGGAATTTGTAGGATTTCTAGACTTAAACTTAGAATGCTAAGTGAAGTTTTGAGATGTGTGTCTGTTGTGATTTAGACACGAGCACTAGTTTATTTTAGGAAAGTTGCCTAAAATGATTTATGTGCTAAATGTTATATGTTGCCATATATGATATTATTTGTTCGGATCTATGGTCTGTTGCCGACCGGATCTAGAAACCTTATGTGTGTAGGATTCTGAGCGTACGTCTACGATATTAGAACTAGCATGTAAACGTTTCGGAGTGATAAGGATGATTTGAATATCTATCATGATTGAGGATCTAATTTCACCTTATTCGGTGTAGATCAAAATGGTGAGAACAAGAAGTGGAGTTGGAAATGCTGACGAAAACAGGAATCAACCACCAGTGATTGAGCCAATACCTGTCGTAGCAGCAGCACCAGAGCCAATAACCATGGCTGGTGTGCAATTGATGATTCAGACGATGTTGGATCGTCAGATGGATGAAACTAGACGGTTGCTTCAACAAAATCGTGAAGAACTGTCGATTCGTGTGGAAGAGCCTGAACTGAATGAAGGGCACTCAGAAGGAGGAAACTTCAGTGGGTCTATTGGTCAAGCCAACCCACCGATAGTTAGGCAAGATAACCATGAAGGAAGGAATGATGGAATGGGATGCAAGTACAAGGACTTTTTGACTTGTAAACCATCGACCTTCAATGGAAAGGAGGATCCGATTGGGGTTATGGATTGGATCTCCGAAATGGAGCTAGCCTTCATGACGTGTGGCTGCAGAGGTAAGTTGCAAACTATCTATGCCGTGCGTCAATTCCGAGGTGGAGCTGTTCGTTGGTGGAACACTCTAGGGAAGACTTTGAGCCCTAATGAGCCACTGCAATTGTCATGGGCAGAGTTCTTGGTGCAGTTCAAGCGCAAGTTCTGCTCGGCTCAAAATCTGTTGGAGTTGGAGAACAAGTTTTTGACATTGACGAAGGGTAGCATGTCAGTGGATGAGTACACCAATAACTTCACCGATAAGATGGAGTTTGCCTTGCGTATCGTTCCAGACGAGCTGACAAAGGTGGATCGGTATGCGAAGGGACTTCCATGGGAGTACGAGGTGCCGGTACGTCAGGCACTTAGTCTAGAGGCAGCTATCTGGGCTGCCAAGTCTGTGGAGAACATGATCAAGGGGAGAACCACCGTCAAGGTTGAGGTTGGTGAGAAAAGGAAGTTTGAAGGAACATCTGGTTCCAGTAAAAAGAGTAAATTTTCGAAATTTGATTCGAAAAAGTTTGGAGGAAAAGGAGGCGAAGCAAAGTGGTGTGATAAGTGTAGGAAAAAGCACTTTGGGAAATGTAGCGAGGATGTGACCTGCTACAAGTGTGGAAAGGTTGGACATTTTGCCAATGAATGTCCAAACAACAAAAGGATGTGTTTTGGGTGTAATGAAGAGGGGCACATTTTGAAAGACTGTCCGAAGAAGAAGGAGGCAGCAAAGCCCAACATTCCACCAAAGCCGAAGGCGAGGGCCTTCCAGATGACACTTGAGGCTGCGAAAGATGAAGCTGATGTCGCTTCAGGTACCTTTCTCGTAAACGAATTACCTGCTCATATATTGTTTGATTCTGGAGCCAACTACTCCTTTATTTCGCATGACTTTGGTAGAAAGCTAGCTTTGCCTATTGATAGACTAGATGATGCTTTATTAGTCGAAGTAGCTAGTGGCAAGTTTGTACCTGTTAGCCATCGTATGAAAAACGTCTTGATCGACCTTAATGGGAATAAGTTTCTCGAGGAATTATTGCCTATCGAACTAAATGGTTTCGACATCGTGTTGGGAATGGATTGGCTTAGCGCCAATGATGCCGAAATTTTGTGCAAGAAGAAGATAGTTAAAGTAAACCCGCCTGGAAAAGATTCATTTATGGTGTATGGGGACAAACGACGAGTGAATTCTGGGATCATTTCTCTAATGAAAGCCAGAAAGTGTTTGACCAAGGGATGTACATCATATTTAGCATTTGTGATTGATGCTAAGAAGGAAAAGAAGGTGATGCAGAGCATTCCAGTGGTGTGTGATTTTCCGGAAGTGTTCCCCGAGGATCTTCCTGGATTACCACCTGATAGACAAGTGGAGTTCAGAATAGACTTGTTACCAGGAACCACGCCAATAGCAAAAGCACCTTATCGATTAGCACCGACGGAGATGAAGGAACTAATGATGCAACTTCAGGAGTTGTTGGACAAAGGTTTCATTAGACCTAGTTCATCGCCCTGGGGAGCTCCGGTGTTATTTGTGAAGAAGAAAGATGGGAGTATGAGAATGTGCATCGATTATAGAGAGCTGAACAAGGCAACAATAAAGAATAGATATCCGTTGCCGAGGATTGATGACCTGTTTGATCAATTGCAAGGTTCGAGCTATTTCTCGAAGATCGATCTTAGGTCAGGATATCATCAGCTGAAAGTAAGAGAGCAAGATATCGAGAAGACTGCATTCAGAACTAGATATGGACACTACGAGTTCTTGGTTATGTCGTTTGGACTAACCAATGCTCCAGCAGCGTTCATGGATTTGATGAATAGGGTTTGTAATCCTTTCCTTGATAAATCCGTGATAGTGTTCATAGACGACATTCTGATCTACTCGAAAAGCCAGGAGGAGCATGGCAGGCACTTGCGAGAAGTGTTAGAAGTTTTGAAGAAGGAGAAGCTTTATGCGAAGTTCTCCAAATGTGGTTTTTGGATTCGTGAGGTCCAATTCTTGGGTCACGTGGTCAACCAAGAAGGGATAATGGTTGATCCAGCGAAGATCGAAGCTGTGACGAAGTGGGAACAACCGAAAAGTCCCACGGAGATTCGAAGCTTTTTAGGATTAGCCGGATATTACCGAAGGTTTATCCAAGGTTTTTCTTCGATTGCTACTCCATTAACAGCTTTGACCCACAAAGGAGCAACTTATGCTTGGAGTGAGAAGCATAAAGAAGCATTCGAGAAGTTAAAGAAGAAGCTATGCGAGGCACCGATACTTTCTCTACCCGATGGAGTTGAAGACTTCGCTGTTTATAGCGATGCGTCTGGTGTTGGATTGGGTTGTGTTTTGACCCAAAGAGAAAAGGTGATAGCATATGCGTCTCGACAGCTGAAAGAGCATGAAAAGAATTACCCGACTCATGATTTGGAGTTGGCAGCGGTAGTTTTCGCTCTGAAAATATGGAGGCATTACCTCTATGGCACGAAGTGCAAACTTTTCACTGATCATAAGAGTCTCCAATACCTCTTTAATCAGAAAGAATTGAATATGAGGCAACGACGCTGGCTAGAATTACTTAAAGACTATGACTGCGAGATACTTTACCACCCTGGTAAAGCTAATGTTGTTGCTGATGCTCTCAGTCGGAAGGTCAATCTTGAAAGGAAGAGGCCAAGAGCGTTGAGAATTGAAGTTGTCTCGACTATTTTGGAAAGTATAAAGAAAGCTCAAGAGGAAGCTTCTGAGAAAAATGACCGAAAGGAGGAACGTTTGGGTAAAACGTTGGTGTTTGGTACTAATGGTCATGGACTGAAGGTATTCCAAGATCGTATTTGGGTACCTAAGTCAGGAGGAATTAGGGATCTTTTGATGGAAGAAGCTCACAAGACCATGTACTCGATTCATCCGGGTAGCACTAAAATGTATAGGGACCTGAAACCCTACTACTGGTGGCCGACGATGAAGCTTGATGTTGCAAAGTATGTGGCCGAGTGTGTGACTTGTGCGAGAGTCAAGACACAACATCAGAAACCGTACGGGAGTTTAGAACCTTTGCCTGTGCCTATGGGTAAGTGGGAAGACATTGCTATGGATTTTGTCACTAAACTGCCCAGAACAAAGAATGGTCACGACATGATTTGGGTGGTCGTTGATCGATTCACTAAGAGTGCGCATTTCATAGCGGCCAGGGAGAAATGGTCTATGGAAAAGCTTGCGAATTCTTACGTGAAGGAAATTGTGAGGCTTCACGGTGTTCCGTTAACGATTGTATCTGATCGTGATAGCCGTTTCACCTCAAGGTTTTGGAAAAGTCTACAAGAGGAAATGGGTACCAAGTTATGTTTAAGCACAGCTTACCATCCGCAGACTGATGGTCAGAGTGAAAGAACAATACAAACACTTGAAGATATGCTGAGAGCATGTACCTTGGAATTCCTAGGTAATTGGGATGAACATTTACCGTTGGTAGAATTTTCATATAATAATAGTTTTCACTCGAGCATTAAGATGGCACCTTATCAAGCTTTGTATGGACAGAAGTGTCGTACGCCGTCTTGTTGGCTTGAGGCTGGGGAAAGGCAGTTTATGGGACCGGAGTTGGTTCATCAAACTGCTGAAAAGTTGAAAATAATTAGGGAAAGAATGTTAGCAGCTCAAGATCGTCAAAAGAGCTATGCTGACAAGAAGCGAAGACCGATGACTTTTGAGGTTGGAGATTCGGTTTTGCTTAAAGTCTCGCCGTGGAAGGGACTTATAAGATTTGGTAAAAGGGGAAAGTTGAGTCCAAGGTTTATTGGACCGTTTAAAGTCCTTCAGAGGATTGGGAATCAAGCTTACAAGCTCGAATTACCCGAAGAACTGAATGGAATTCACAACACCTTTCATGTGTGTTATTTGAGGAAGTTCACGGGAGAAGTTCCCGATATAATTCCAATTTCTGAATTGAGAATTGATGAGAACAAAAGGTTGATTGAAGAACCAGAGGCAATTGTTGACCGAAAGACTAAGAAGTTGCGACGCAAAATGGTTGGGTTAGTGCTTGTCCGATGGAAACACACGAATGGGCCGAATCTCACCTGGGAGACGGAGAGTGACATGTTGAGTCGCTATCCGCATTTGTTTGTTGATGTGTGATTCCGGGGACGGAATCATTCTAAGGTGGAGAGAATTGTAACGCCTGTGTTTCGGGCTTGCCATTTGTAGCAATGTAATAGTCTAGGTTAACCTTTGTAACCCGTTTTGAAATAATAAGAGTGTATTATTTGAGTATTATGTGTTTTGTGCTTAATTGCTTAATTATGTGGTTTGATTAATTAAGAATAAAAATAAGCGTCAAAATTTAAGTGTAAAATAAACTTAATATCTTTGGTTAATGTTGTAGTAATTGAAACGAGGTTTCCGAATATATATAGAACGCCCAAATCTGACTTCGTATGAGGAAGTTATGATTTATCGAAGTTCTGGCTTAGCGATATACAGCCTGTTTTACTCGATTTGAGATCGAGCGGTTGTTAGCCGAAGCAATCTAAATGAGAATCGAAGATCTCATTGTTGGTATTGAAACGATAAAAAGTTAGGCGAGAACGGACGTCAAACGAAGAAGTTATGAATTTATAACGAAAGTTTCTGTACCGGCCTATTAAAAATAATTAATAAAAATAAAGTCAAATTTAGCCGACGGAGTCTAAACGAAAGTCGTAGAGCGTGGTCTCACCTTCGCGTGGATATAAAGAACGTCGAAAACGGAGTTCGTATGATGAAGTTATGAATTTCCGAAGTTTATTAATCATTTTGTATTTATTTTTAATTCAAAATTCGGAAGCATTATCCGAAGGAGTCACCGATCTGATCCGAGGTACGCCCCGCGTACTCGAGTACGCCCCGCGTACTCCGAGGGATGTCGACACTCGCACTCGAGCACTTCGGATACGTAAGCAATAACGTTTTGGGCAGTACGCCCCGCGTAACGCAGTACGCCCCGCGTACTCCGAGGCTCCAGCCTCCTATAAATAGGATGCGAGGGTTCCGGGTATTTTTGCCAATTCCCTCTCGTTTTCGTGTCGAAGCTCTGTGCAAAAACCCCCGAAGCTACCCCAAAGTCCCGGTATCATACTCTAGCCCCGAGGCAAGTCCCGAGATCCCGAAGATCCCGAAAAGTGCGGTTCCCGAGTCGAAGCTCTGCCCGCGAGAAGTTCGATTTTCGAGAAGATCTTCCAGATCTGCTGTGGATTACGACTTCTATAAGCCGTAGTGCTGTCCGATCATCTTCTGATCAAGTGAGTGTGTAGTTATTTCTTCTAATACAATAATACGAAGTATTTTATATAAAAATACGTGCTATGTGTATATATTTGGTTGTGTTATGTGTGAATGAGTATTCACTCTCTTCTATCTTATAGATCTGTTTATTTCTTTAATGAGATATGTGTTATGTGTGTGTGTGCCTCATCTGTTATGTGATATATGTGTTGATTAAAGCATGCTATACAAGTTTTCTTTAAACTATGTATACAAATGTATATTTTTATCTACTAATATGTTGGGTAGAACATGGGTAGACAGTTGGTGTGTAATAAACAGATGAGAGGCCTCGTTGTTGTTTGATTGAGTCATCTAGCGGAGTTTAGATGACGACCACTGGCTATTCTAGACAGTCTTGTGGAAACATTAGCAGGTTCGCCACCTGTAGGTGTTAATGAACTTGGGTGTTCATTCGCTGTACTCCATCCCCCTCATGGTTGCCTTATTTGACTTATATTGCTGAGGTACCCCCGAAGCATGTGTTGTCACCCCGATAAAATATTCTTAGACTAGGTCCCTTATGTTAGTTGTTTTAGGGACATTAAAGTGAGAATAACGGGAATGGGTAATTGGGTTATTGTTGGTTGGTGAAAATTAAATATGATATTTATTGTGGGTTGAAAACCCTATATGCTCACCAGGCTCCCAAGCCTGACCCACTCAGTTTTAAATTGTATTACAGGTAGTGGCGGAAGGGCATGAGATGGATGAACCATCAAGTTGTTTTGTTTACAAGTCTGCATATGTTTATATTTGTTATATGACTTGTAATGTATTCGTTTATGCTTATTGGTCTGAATCGGAACATGACACCCCGAGTTTTGATTATAATGAAAATACATTTCTTTTATGAAATGCTTCGGTAAACAATGTTTTATCATGTTTTGTTTTTGGGAACAAATTCCGCAACTCTTTCAAATCAAAAGGATTTACTCTGAAAATATTTAAAAGCATAAATGAAAATCGGTCTTTTCTGGCCGAGATTTTGGGGATGTCACAGTTGGTATCAGAGCATTAGTTTAAGCGAACTAGGAATTTGTAGGATTTCTAGACTTAAACTTAGAATGCTAAGTGAAGTTTTGAGATGTGTGTCTGTTGTGATTTAGACACGAGCACTAGTTTATTTTAGGAAAGTTGCCTAAAATGATTTATGTGCTAAATGTTATATGTTGCCATATATGATATTATTTGTTCGGATCTATGGTCTGTTGCCGACCGGATCTAGAAACCTTATGTGTGTAGGATTCTGAGCGTACGTCTACGATATTAGAACTAGCATGTAAACGTTTCGGAGTGATAAGGATGATTTGAATATCTATCATGATTGAGGATCTAATTTCACCTTATTCGGTGTAGATCAAAATGGTGAGAACAAGAAGTGGAGTTGGAAATGCTGACGAAAACAGGAATCAACCACCAGTGATTGAGCCAATACCTGTCGTAGCAGCAGCACCAGAGCCAATAACCATGGCTGGTGTGCAATTGATGATTCAGACGATGTTGGATCGTCAGATGGATGAAACTAGACGGTTGCTTCAACAAAATCGTGAAGAACTGTCGATTCGTGTGGAAGAGCCTGAACTGAATGAAGGGCACTCAGAAGGAGGAAACTTCAGTGGGTCTATTGGTCAAGCCAACCCACCGATAGTTAGGCAAGATAACCATGAAGGAAGGAATGATGGAATGGGATGCAAGTACAAGGACTTTTTGACTTGTAAACCATCGACCTTCAATGGAAAGGAGGATCCGATTGGGGTTATGGATTGGATCTCCGAAATGGAGCTAGCCTTCATGACGTGTGGCTGCAGAGGTAAGTTGCAAACTATCTATGCCGTGCGTCAATTCCGAGGTGGAGCTGTTCGTTGGTGGAACACTCTAGGGAAGACTTTGAGCCCTAATGAGCCACTGCAATTGTCATGGGCAGAGTTCTTGGTGCAGTTCAAGCGCAAGTTCTGCTCGGCTCAAAATCTGTTGGAGTTGGAGAACAAGTTTTTGACATTGACGAAGGGTAGCATGTCAGTGGATGAGTACACCAATAACTTCACCGATAAGATGGAGTTTGCCTTGCGTATCGTTCCAGACGAGCTGACAAAGGTGGATCGGTATGCGAAGGGACTTCCATGGGAGTACGAGGTGCCGGTACGTCAGGCACTTAGTCTAGAGGCAGCTATCTGGGCTGCCAAGTCTGTGGAGAACATGATCAAGGGGAGAACCACCGTCAAGGTTGAGGTTGGTGAGAAAAGGAAGTTTGAAGGAACATCTGGTTCCAGTAAAAAGAGTAAATTTTCGAAATTTGATTCGAAAAAGTTTGGAGGAAAAGGAGGCGAAGCAAAGTGGTGTGATAAGTGTAGGAAAAAGCACTTTGGGAAATGTAGCGAGGATGTGACCTGCTACAAGTGTGGAAAGGTTGGACATTTTGCCAATGAATGTCCAAACAACAAAAGGATGTGTTTTGGGTGTAATGAAGAGGGGCACATTTTGAAAGACTGTCCGAAGAAGAAGGAGGCAGCAAAGCCCAACATTCCACCAAAGCCGAAGGCGAGGGCCTTCCAGATGACACTTGAGGCTGCGAAAGATGAAGCTGATGTCGCTTCAGGTACCTTTCTCGTAAACGAATTACCTGCTCATATATTGTTTGATTCTGGAGCCAACTACTCCTTTATTTCGCATGACTTTGGTAGAAAGCTAGCTTTGCCTATTGATAGACTAGATGATGCTTTATTAGTCGAAGTAGCTAGTGGCAAGTTTGTACCTGTTAGCCATCGTATGAAAAACGTCTTGATCGACCTTAATGGGAATAAGTTTCTCGAGGAATTATTGCCTATCGAACTAAATGGTTTCGACATCGTGTTGGGAATGGATTGGCTTAGCGCCAATGATGCCGAAATTTTGTGCAAGAAGAAGATAGTTAAAGTAAACCCGCCTGGAAAAGATTCATTTATGGTGTATGGGGACAAACGACGAGTGAATTCTGGGATCATTTCTCTAATGAAAGCCAGAAAGTGTTTGACCAAGGGATGTACATCATATTTAGCATTTGTGATTGATGCTAAGAAGGAAAAGAAGGTGATGCAGAGCATTCCAGTGGTGTGTGATTTTCCGGAAGTGTTCCCCGAGGATCTTCCTGGATTACCACCTGATAGACAAGTGGAGTTCAGAATAGACTTGTTACCAGGAACCACGCCAATAGCAAAAGCACCTTATCGATTAGCACCGACGGAGATGAAGGAACTAATGATGCAACTTCAGGAGTTGTTGGACAAAGGTTTCATTAGACCTAGTTCATCGCCCTGGGGAGCTCCGGTGTTATTTGTGAAGAAGAAAGATGGGAGTATGAGAATGTGCATCGATTATAGAGAGCTGAACAAGGCAACAATAAAGAATAGATATCCGTTGCCGAGGATTGATGACCTGTTTGATCAATTGCAAGGTTCGAGCTATTTCTCGAAGATCGATCTTAGGTCAGGATATCATCAGCTGAAAGTAAGAGAGCAAGATATCGAGAAGACTGCATTCAGAACTAGATATGGACACTACGAGTTCTTGGTTATGTCGTTTGGACTAACCAATGCTCCAGCAGCGTTCATGGATTTGATGAATAGGGTTTGTAATCCTTTCCTTGATAAATCCGTGATAGTGTTCATAGACGACATTCTGATCTACTCGAAAAGCCAGGAGGAGCATGGCAGGCACTTGCGAGAAGTGTTAGAAGTTTTGAAGAAGGAGAAGCTTTATGCGAAGTTCTCCAAATGTGGTTTTTGGATTCGTGAGGTCCAATTCTTGGGTCACGTGGTCAACCAAGAAGGGATAATGGTTGATCCAGCGAAGATCGAAGCTGTGACGAAGTGGGAACAACCGAAAAGTCCCACGGAGATTCGAAGCTTTTTAGGATTAGCCGGATATTACCGAAGGTTTATCCAAGGTTTTTCTTCGATTGCTACTCCATTAACAGCTTTGACCCACAAAGGAGCAACTTATGCTTGGAGTGAGAAGCATAAAGAAGCATTCGAGAAGTTAAAGAAGAAGCTATGCGAGGCACCGATACTTTCTCTACCCGATGGAGTTGAAGACTTCGCTGTTTATAGCGATGCGTCTGGTGTTGGATTGGGTTGTGTTTTGACCCAAAGAGAAAAGGTGATAGCATATGCGTCTCGACAGCTGAAAGAGCATGAAAAGAATTACCCGACTCATGATTTGGAGTTGGCAGCGGTAGTTTTCGCTCTGAAAATATGGAGGCATTACCTCTATGGCACGAAGTGCAAACTTTTCACTGATCATAAGAGTCTCCAATACCTCTTTAATCAGAAAGAATTGAATATGAGGCAACGACGCTGGCTAGAATTACTTAAAGACTATGACTGCGAGATACTTTACCACCCTGGTAAAGCTAATGTTGTTGCTGATGCTCTCAGTCGGAAGGTCAATCTTGAAAGGAAGAGGCCAAGAGCGTTGAGAATTGAAGTTGTCTCGACTATTTTGGAAAGTATAAAGAAAGCTCAAGAGGAAGCTTCTGAGAAAAATGACCGAAAGGAGGAACGTTTGGGTAAAACGTTGGTGTTTGGTACTAATGGTCATGGACTGAAGGTATTCCAAGATCGTATTTGGGTACCTAAGTCAGGAGGAATTAGGGATCTTTTGATGGAAGAAGCTCACAAGACCATGTACTCGATTCATCCGGGTAGCACTAAAATGTATAGGGACCTGAAACCCTACTACTGGTGGCCGACGATGAAGCTTGATGTTGCAAAGTATGTGGCCGAGTGTGTGACTTGTGCGAGAGTCAAGACACAACATCAGAAACCGTACGGGAGTTTAGAACCTTTGCCTGTGCCTATGGGTAAGTGGGAAGACATTGCTATGGATTTTGTCACTAAACTGCCCAGAACAAAGAATGGTCACGACATGATTTGGGTGGTCGTTGATCGATTCACTAAGAGTGCGCATTTCATAGCGGCCAGGGAGAAATGGTCTATGGAAAAGCTTGCGAATTCTTACGTGAAGGAAATTGTGAGGCTTCACGGTGTTCCGTTAACGATTGTATCTGATCGTGATAGCCGTTTCACCTCAAGGTTTTGGAAAAGTCTACAAGAGGAAATGGGTACCAAGTTATGTTTAAGCACAGCTTACCATCCGCAGACTGATGGTCAGAGTGAAAGAACAATACAAACACTTGAAGATATGCTGAGAGCATGTACCTTGGAATTCCTAGGTAATTGGGATGAACATTTACCGTTGGTAGAATTTTCATATAATAATAGTTTTCACTCGAGCATTAAGATGGCACCTTATCAAGCTTTGTATGGACAGAAGTGTCGTACGCCGTCTTGTTGGCTTGAGGCTGGGGAAAGGCAGTTTATGGGACCGGAGTTGGTTCATCAAACTGCTGAAAAGTTGAAAATAATTAGGGAAAGAATGTTAGCAGCTCAAGATCGTCAAAAGAGCTATGCTGACAAGAAGCGAAGACCGATGACTTTTGAGGTTGGAGATTCGGTTTTGCTTAAAGTCTCGCCGTGGAAGGGACTTATAAGATTTGGTAAAAGGGGAAAGTTGAGTCCAAGGTTTATTGGACCGTTTAAAGTCCTTCAGAGGATTGGGAATCAAGCTTACAAGCTCGAATTACCCGAAGAACTGAATGGAATTCACAACACCTTTCATGTGTGTTATTTGAGGAAGTTCACGGGAGAAGTTCCCGATATAATTCCAATTTCTGAATTGAGAATTGATGAGAACAAAAGGTTGATTGAAGAACCAGAGGCAATTGTTGACCGAAAGACTAAGAAGTTGCGACGCAAAATGGTTGGGTTAGTGCTTGTCCGATGGAAACACACGAATGGGCCGAATCTCACCTGGGAGACGGAGAGTGACATGTTGAGTCGCTATCCGCATTTGTTTGTTGATGTGTGATTCCGGGGACGGAATCATTCTAAGGTGGAGAGAATTGTAACGCCTGTGTTTCGGGCTTGCCATTTGTAGCAATGTAATAGTCTAGGTTAACCTTTGTAACCCGTTTTGAAATAATAAGAGTGTATTATTTGAGTATTATGTGTTTTGTGCTTAATTGCTTAATTATGTGGTTTGATTAATTAAGAATAAAAATAAGCGTCAAAATTTAAGTGTAAAATAAACTTAATATCTTTGGTTAATGTTGTAGTAATTGAAACGAGGTTTCCGAATATATATAGAACGCCCAAATCTGACTTCGTATGAGGAAGTTATGATTTATCGAAGTTCTGGCTTAGCGATATACAGCCTGTTTTACTCGATTTGAGATCGAGCGGTTGTTAGCCGAAGCAATCTAAATGAGAATCGAAGATCTCATTGTTGGTATTGAAACGATAAAAAGTTAGGCGAGAACGGACGTCAAACGAAGAAGTTATGAATTTATAACGAAAGTTTCTGTACCGGCCTATTAAAAATAATTAATAAAAATAAAGTCAAATTTAGCCGACGGAGTCTAAACGAAAGTCGTAGAGCGTGGTCTCACCTTCGCGTGGATATAAAGAACGTCGAAAACGGAGTTCGTATGATGAAGTTATGAATTTCCGAAGTTTATTAATCATTTTGTATTTATTTTTAATTCAAAATTCGGAAGCATTATCCGAAGGAGTCACCGATCTGATCCGAGGTACGCCCCGCGTACTCGAGTACGCCCCGCGTACTCCGAGGGATGTCGACACTCGCACTCGAGCACTTCGGATACGTAAGCAATAACGTTTTGGGCAGTACGCCCCGCGTAACGCAGTACGCCCCGCGTACTCCGAGGCTCCAGCCTCCTATAAATAGGATGCGAGGGTTCCGGGTATTTTTGCCAATTCCCTCTCGTTTTCGTGTCGAAGCTCTGTGCAAAAACCCCCGAAGCTACCCCAAAGTCCCGGTATCATACTCTAGCCCCGAGGCAAGTCCCGAGATCCCGAAGATCCCGAAAAGTGCGGTTCCCGAGTCGAAGCTCTGCCCGCGAGAAGTTCGATTTTCGAGAAGATCTTCCAGATCTGCTGTGGATTACGACTTCTATAAGCCGTAGTGCTGTCCGATCATCTTCTGATCAAGTGAGTGTGTAGTTATTTCTTCTAATACAATAATACGAAGTATTTTATATAAAAATACGTGCTATGTGTATATATTTGGTTGTGTTATGTGTGAATGAGTATTCACTCTCTTCTATCTTATAGATCTGTTTATTTCTTTAATGAGATATGTGTTATGTGTGTGTGTGCCTCATCTGTTATGTGATATATGTGTTGATTAAAGCATGCTATACAAGTTTTCTTTAAACTATGTATACAAATGTATATTTTTATCTACTAATATGTTGGGTAGAACATGGGTAGACAGTTGGTGTGTAATAAACAGATGAGAGGCCTCGTTGTTGTTTGATTGAGTCATCTAGCGGAGTTTAGATGACGACCACTGGCTATTCTAGACAGTCTTGTGGAAACATTAGCAGGTTCGCCACCTGTAGGTGTTAATGAACTTGGGTGTTCATTCGCTGTACTCCATCCCCCTCATGGTTGCCTTATTTGACTTATATTGCTGAGGTACCCCCGAAGCATGTGTTGTCACCCCGATAAAATATTCTTAGACTAGGTCCCTTATGTTAGTTGTTTTAGGGACATTAAAGTGAGAATAACGGGAATGGGTAATTGGGTTATTGTTGGTTGGTGAAAATTAAATATGATATTTATTGTGGGTTGAAAACCCTATATGCTCACCAGGCTCCCAAGCCTGACCCACTCAGTTTTAAATTGTATTACAGGTAGTGGCGGAAGGGCATGAGATGGATGAACCATCAAGTTGTTTTGTTTACAAGTCTGCATATGTTTATATTTGTTATATGACTTGTAATGTATTCGTTTATGCTTATTGGTCTGAATCGGAACATGACACCCCGAGTTTTGATTATAATGAAAATACATTTCTTTTATGAAATGCTTCGGTAAACAATGTTTTATCATGTTTTGTTTTTGGGAACAAATTCCGCAACTCTTTCAAATCAAAAGGATTTACTCTGAAAATATTTAAAAGCATAAATGAAAATCGGTCTTTTCTGGCCGAGATTTTGGGGATGTCACATATTAGGATGTTGGTGTTGTAGGTATTTAGAAACTTATGTAATGTGTACTTGTTTGAAGATGTGTTAAGAACTTGAAAACTTTGCATGTAATGCTTGTGTTGTAGGTCTTTTTAAAAATTTGCATCATGGTTGTGTTAAGAACTTTATAACTTTGAATGTAATGGTGTGTATGCACTTTTTGGTGATGAATTAATATGTTTTGTGTACTACCCTTCACTTCACAGATCAATTAATAACAATGTACATTTCAATTGCAAATGAAAACCATCTTCAAGATGCAATTACAATACACTTAACAATTACATTTCAAAAACATTCAAGAAATTGAACAATGAACTATAACAAACTACATTCCATTACCATTACCATTACCACTGCATTACACATTAATCTGATACATAAACCAAATACAACAACACCAATTCCAAAACCACCTACATAAACTGAAAGCAAAAAAACCCCTATCCGATTAAAATAAAAAAAACCCTGCAATGGTTACAAACCAAAAACCAAAACTCCATTACCATCCAAACCTTCAGAAGATACTTAGAGATTAAAATAATACCAAAAAAAAAACACCCATGAACAAAACAACATCAGCTGGTAGTTCCATAATTTTGCAGTTACAATGGCGACCCTCTCCTCCAATCGATTCATTGATCTTATCAAACCTGGAATCACCACCAATGCCCTAGCACACATAGGGGGATCAGACCATCGAATGAAACCCACATCTTTTACAGTTCCAAAATTGCCTTCCAGGGTTACGATCCGTCCATGAAGTGATTTTCGTTGCTTCATTCCCATATCTACAAGTCACCATCTTTGAATCAGAAGCGATTGGATGTCGTGAAGGGTGCAACGGTCGAGCAACAGTGGAAAGGAGGAGAGATGATCGACTGATGAAGCTAAAGGATTTGCCCAAAAATCGGACATGCAATTTCTTTTAAAGAGAGGAGGTTACAACTGAAATGACGAAATTACCCCTGCAATATTTTATTAAAAAATGAGTTAACAGTGAAATGCTAACGGAGTGAGCCGGAAGGACCATTTGTTAAAAGTTTTGAAACCATAGGGACCATCTGTGAGGTTTTTTGAACTTAGGGACTAAACTTGATATTTCTGGAAACCACAAGGACCATTTTTGAAGTTTTGTCATTTGAAAATTTATCGTAAAAATATATTGTAAAGTTAAAAGTAGAGTAAGAAAAACTGGTTACGTCGTCTACGCTCTAACGGAAGAAGATTGAACAACAGAGTTAGTTGCTTAGGGTTTTCTTGTTCTCCATGGCTGCCCAATCTCTTTCGGTACTTCCCGTTTCCCCTTCATCTTCCGGTTGCCGGTGTAGGAATTCATGCAATTCGTCGTTTCTCCCGTCCAGGAGAATCAGTTCCAGGGCCATGGTTAGTTCATTCGTCGGACTGCAGCTCTCAATTCCAACACCGGATTCGAGGCATAGAAATTTTGGCCGATACTCATGTATCGTCGCAACGGTCTCGTCTAGTCCTACAACTCCGTAAGTCCGTGTTTTTTTGCACATCAATTGCTATTATGTGAATTCATATAAGTATTGGCGTTTTACCTCTTAACTCTTAAGTCAAACGGACTTAAACCTATTCCTGAAAACCGATACAAGCTCACAAATCTTCCGGGAATCATAACTTTGGTAGGATTTGCTACTAATATGAATGATCTTGCGGGAATTATAAGTAAAAGTGCAGCTCATACTTCCTTAACAGATGAAATTGAATTAACGACGTTTACTGTGCAATTTCATCGCTATTTTGCAGGACTCCAGAGAAGGAAACTCCTGAAAAAACCGCCAAGTAAGTTTATTTCTGCAATTTTGGTTGTTCTTATCCGGTATTTAGTTTCTTTTATCTGAGATTATTGTTGTTGATGTTGTGAGTGTGTGAAGATGGTCGTTTAGATTCATAAAGTCGTTTGCCATGGGTGAATTGGAAGCTAGGAAGTTGAAGTTTATGAATACTGGGACGGAAGCTCTGTTGATGGGCATATTGGTTGAGGGTCAGTCAGATAATTTCCTAATCTTTTAACCTTGGCACATTCATTGCAACTTTTTTTCTAAATTCTTTTGTTTAATCACATGTATAATCAACTTCAGCATCATTCAAAGCATCTGCTGATTTTACCAGGTACTAGTTTGGCTGCAAAGTTATTAAGAGAAAGTGGTGTAACACTGTTCAAAGTGCGAGAAGAAACTGTAAAATTACTTGGAAAATCAGACATGTATATCTTCAGCCCTGAGCATCCTCCATTGACTGAACCAGCTCGCAGGGCCATTGATTGGGCAATAAACGAGAAACTGAAGTCAGGTGGACTTTTACTTCCCTGTATAAGTATTCTTGTTTACTTCACTATTTCTTGAACTGTAAAAATCTAAATTAATGAGCCTACTGGTAGAAGCTAAAAATGGTAGTGGTCAATCAAAGAAGGTGTTGACAGTTTTGTAATTGATGTTTGACAGGAGAAACAGGAGAAGTAACAACTTCCCATTTGCTTTTGGGGATCTGGGCACAAAAGGAATCAGCTGCTCACAGGATCATGTCTGCACTTGGTTTTGATGATGATAAAGCTAAAGAGCTTGCCAAATCTGTAAGTTCAAACATTCATTCCCTCACACCTCTAAATATTTTTTTAATAAAAAAAACTTTTTGTCATCTCATATTCTCATTATTTATATATATATTCAGATGGACATTGAAATTGTTTTGAGCTTCAAAAGGAAGGGACTTTGAAGAACCTTATAATACATGTTCATGTTCCTGCTTCAATCTTCATCGGCTGCTTGAGGACCCACTTGTTTACAGAACAAATTTTATGCCATGAAGCAAAATGAAATTTGTAATTTAAGGGGCTAAAATCGTCAAATCATATAATGCAAGAAGCCCAGTGGTATTGCTTTTATTGTACAATTTCATAAGTCTGTAATCTTATAATATGGTCATTCAGTTTCAGTTGGTTGGAATAAAAGCTACCCAAGCTCATACCTGTCATTCTTAATTCATTTATTGGAGATTGTGTTTGTTACATAGGACATAACTAGACAAGTTTTCAATAATGAGGAGGGCATTTATGTCTTTTGCACAAACGGGAGATGAAGATCAACTCCTTAAACCAACTTTTTCGATGGACTATAAATAAATTGCAAATTTTGTCTTATCAACATTGGTCTAGTCTCAGTTTCGGTTCAATACATGTTTTGTTCTGTCTTGTTAGTAATTGGCTATTGGCTGAGTGATGGGCCCTTTGATGATGGTCAAAAGAATAAGTGTGAGTGTTTGGGTATGCAATCATCCATTCATGTATGTTGTTATGATGGTTAACATTCATCTTTTAGTGATGTATATGGTCTATGGCCTATGATGGGTATGGGGGAGTGGGTTCTGAAATTGGGGGTGTCAAGTGAGATTCCGTACGACTGTTGTTGGATAAGTAAGTGGTGGTCAATTTGTATTCGCTAATTGCCACATGCAGTGCCAGTGGGGGTCACTTCTCACTTGTTGCCCACTTTCGGTTGCCTCAGGTCAACAAACAGCAATATACATGTCACATGCAACCAAAATATCGTATGTATTGCTTAAACACTTATTGGACTTATCAATTATATCATTCTTTTCCTTGTATCATAAACAAAATTTATCAATTTTGGGTTATATAATCTGTGTATATCAGATTCATCAGTTATATTGAGGGATGTAACTGATGTAAATAAAGGTGAGATGTATTTGTTGATTAGTCGTTAGTGGTTACGGTTCAGAATTAAAATTAGTCATTTTGAGTTGTATTTTACGACAAACAGATAAAGCTGGAAAAGAATACTTGTAAAGAGAATTTGACCGAATTGTTGAAAGGTGTCTTATAATTGAATACTTACAAACCTAAATCGCTTTATCTATAAAAGTAAAATTGTTAATGTAACAATGTAGCATAAAAGTAAAATTATTATCATCTAAAGTTTAAAAATAAGCCCCATATTGAATATTATCTGCAAGATTTGTCATTTTTATTTTTGAAAAATGTCATAACCAAGTAGTATAAAATAAGTTACTAATAATGTTTTAGCATATAGTAATAATACAAAGTAAAAACATATGTTCTTTTTAAAAAAAAAAAAAAAAAAAAATTGGTGTGAGTGAGTAGTATTTGGTTGTTGAATTATGTAAAGTACAGGAGGAGGCATGAGGGTGCACGTGCGCACAATTTCAAAAAACGAAGGCAGGCAGCGTCTCTTTGAGTTTTGGGGACCATCTCTTTTGTAAGAGAATGTCAAACCAAACCACAACACAACACACACCCGACCAACTTAATCATGCATTGTCCCTTAATTCCTCTCTTCTTCTTTTTTACCATTTGCAATATGATCACCTTTTAATTTTTATATAAATCATCAGCTTTATAACTAAACTTTATCAAGCATGTTGTAGAAATCATCAAGGCTCATATGTATGTATATATTGATTATTGATACACAATTGCCCACAGTTTTTATCTTTACAGTTGTTGGTTCGAAATCAGTCGATTAAATACTGTTTCTACATCGTATAACTATAACTATATATATATATATAATGTTAATTAGTGCTATGTCTATTCGTATGAAAGAAACCTCACACATATCTAATATCTTTGACACCTGTGTTTACCTAAAACATGGGACCAAACCAATGCTATCCACAATTTGGTCAACCTCCATATCATCTTCTAATCGGGTCATGTCCCACTAATATTTCAACCCATATTATTCATTTCTTTGTGTTCGT